>NW_025814896.1:56727500-57057500 GCF_022079265.1 Lynx rufus | reverse complement strand
AGTATTTTTAAAATGATCTTATAGCCTCTTTTAAGAAAGCAGCATATATTCACAATAGGACAAATAATAATTGAAGAGGGCAGAGACACAATCAAATGCACATTCCCTAACAGAACTGATTACTTATTCAAATGAAATATTTATGCAAAAATTAGAAATCCTTTCTTAATTTTAGGATATTGCTATTTTGGTCCCAGAATTTCTCTTTATATTGCTGTCTTTTTTAATGCGTTTTTTTTTTCAGATGATTTCAGATTTGAACATTTTAAAAAGAAATAACTTACAGGCAATGGAGATCCCCTTTCTTTAATAAACAGGCAGACGTTACTAGAGCTGCCCTCTGGTCACATACTCTGTGCCTTTTGATACTAGTTCAGGGTCAGCTGGGCCTTTGCAAAATAACGCGAAATTTGAAAATTCCAAGTTTGGTTATGTGAAGAGCAACAGGTGAGCACATAACTGTTATCTCGAGATACCGATATGAATAGTAGCTCTGCAAGATATCTCGCAGCTAGGAGCTGGGGGATTGGGTAGGTAATGAGACAATAGTGTATTTAAGAAAAATAAAAAACCTTTTCTCATCACAAGAGCAGTTCTGTAGAGAAGTGCTCTTGGTGTACGTTAGGCAAATATGAAAAAAAAAAAAAAACACCCACCTCTATCGGCAACAAATAACGGCTCGTCTTAGCTCTTTAATCTAAGAAACATCAAAACATAGGGTTTCCGATAAGCCCCCAAGTGACCCCTGGTTGAGGGAGAAAAAAATGCACCAAAAGGAAGATCTTGGAGCTGTCCATCAATTTTCAAGACACACAGAAATCCTGAGCTGTGAGGCAGTGTACTCTCTGTCTTCATGCATAATACATACCAAATAGGTGAAGTAGAATGTAAAGTGAATTTTAATTGGTTATAATTGTCATTTCATTTAGTAAAGTATTGTCTGGAGACCAGGATATCAATTAGCACTCTATGGACTCTGCTACTTATGAAAATATGCATATAGAGAGACAATGTGCTCAAGCAGTAGATATTCTTTAATTAAGAATATAGACAGTAAATTAAAGACCTTTAAAGTATCAATTAATTGCTGTATCGGTAGGCTTCGAGTTTCGACTTGGTAAAGTCTGAATCGCAGTATCTGATTTAAATGAACCAGGAAAACCTGTTTTGTCCAGGCTTTCTTTTTTTCTCGGGGGGCTTTCACTTGTTATGCAGTAAGAAAAATTTTAACATTAAAAAAAGAAAAAAAACAACCCAGAGGTGTCTGATAATGGTGAAAATATTCTTCTTTAATTTTAAGCCTTGATATGTATGCATTGCATGAAAACATAGGAAAACAATATTAAGTCAAGAGTCTCCCATGAAGATCTCTTTCATATGTCCTTCATTTCCGCAGAATTAATGGATGTTCAGGCGTCAATAAGGTAGAAAAGAAAATGATTGATGTATTTCGTTTTCTTATTAAATTGTTGGTAACCAAGGCAGCTTTTCTTTTCTCCGTGGGGATGAAGAGGGACCTGTCCCTTTTTTAGCCACGTGCTCTGAACGACTTTTATACCCAATATCAGTGAGAAGAGAGGATGAATGTCACCTCTCCTCTCTTCCTCCTCCTGCCAATGCTACTCCCTCCTTTGATTGACAGCTACTAATAACCTTCCTGCCCTAAGTGCCATGGAGACACTTTATTAGGACAAACAGCCAAGGAAATCTAGGAATAGAGCCAAGTCTGCAGTGAGTTATTATCGGGCTTGTATTTATCTCAGCTTTGTAATTTTTTTCAGTGATATGCAAATCCTGAAATAGATCTTCTGCTGTTGAAGGACAGGTCCCTCTGTTAATTGATCCACTGAGATTCACTCGACTCTCTTTTAGCTCTCAGCCAGGGAAACGTGCTACATGAAAGCAGCTCAGAGCCGTAAACAGGTCACAGAAATTCTCCACGCGCTCCTTCCGCGAGAAGAACTTCCGCACCGAAGATGAATTTTTGTTTCATAAAGACACCCCCCCCCCCCACCTCGCAACATTAGCTGCCCAGCAGAACAAACTGATTTGTTTATTTGTTTATTAGTTTTGTAGCAAATACTCTTTCAAATTATAACCAAATGTGATTTCAGATGGGATTCACATTTGCTGTTGAAATACACGGGGCTCACATACATTATAAATACATGAGCACCAATTCAGAGAGAATCAACATTTATTTTTTTAGGGGGAGGGAGGAAGGAAATGTAGAACGGATCGCGACGTAGAGAAATCAGAGCTGCTTCTCTGTAAAGTAGAAATGCAGGTGTACGCTCCCATGCTTTTCAATACTGAGAACATTTGTTATTTTTTTTTCTTCATAACCTCTCTGTGTGTATATATATCTGCATTCGTGTCTCAAGAAGTTTACCTATAGGACATCAATAATGGTGATGGCAATATTAGCAACATGTCTATATGACATCGACATTGCCTGGAGAGCTTATTTGGCACGTAAAATGTGTCTATGGCATGTGAAACCCGTACTGGAGCAAAGACAAATACAAATTATGAACTAAACAGCTAAATATTGATTGGTATTCCACACAGAATCTGTGGCATTAAAGAAACTGTGGACATAGAATCCACCAGACTTGATTCTGAGACAACTCTCCACTGTATTCTTTTCAGGATTCAGTAACAGCGTGTGTGGAATTGCTCTGGAAGGTTTCTTTCGAGGATACGATCTAAAAGCAATAAAAATTAACCCGTGTCATTATAATATAGTAATTTTTCCTAAAGTGTGATCAGATAAGTTTGGAAAATAGCCTACAGAGTTGGAGATTCATAGCGTACATTAACGTATTAAGTGCTTTGAGAAGTCTATCAACAACTATATTGTTCAACCAAGGATATCCAAATCCAATTTGTGCATGGACCAGTAATGTCAAGTACTATCTATTAACACTTCCTTAGATCAATAGAAAGCATATCCTATAAATTCAGCACTTTAACATTTAGCAATTTTCATTAACATATGGAGCTAGAAGAATGTTCCTGATATGCAATCGCTCATTGAAGAGCTATCTTCCAGCGGGGCCACAGACACACTGAAGACCATATCCGGTGAGGTTTGACTTGTGTTAGTTAGTTCAGAGTATATCTTCAGACTCCATCACTCACCCTCTATGAGTGAGCTCCTGTCTCCCGGTCTCTCAAGTCGCTACCCCCCCCCCCCCCCAGCAGACTTTGTCAAGGATGTAGGCGGTGATTTTGTCCCCCGGGGTATATTTGATGATATCGGAAGATACTTTTGCTTGTCACCACTTGGGAGGGGAGAGTTACTGGCATCTAGTGCATAGACACCAAGGATGCTGGTAAACATCCTAACAGGCCCGGGAGAGCGCTCCACAGCTGAGAATTATCCAACCCAAAATGTCAACAGTGCCAAGGCTGAGAAACCCTGCCCTCAGATTCCATCTACATCTCTTCTTTACGATAAGTGCTTTGCCACATGTGTCTTTGGGACGGTGTCACTAGCTGTTGTAGGGTCCTTCTGAGCCCTGCCCCCTTGCTCCGTCCTCAGGCCCAGCATGGACCCCCAGCTTCCTCCTGTCTGGAACATGAGATGTGACCACGCCTAGAACCTGTTCTTTCCTGCAGCAAGAATGTATGTTTCCCTGTAGAGTAAGAAAATTTAGATTTTTTTATTTCCAATTATCATTTGTATTTTAATATTGGCTACATGTATCTGTTTTCCAATGATATTTCTCTTGGATTTATAGAAGCTCCGAGCGAATCTCAAATGCGCTCATAGAAAACCTGGTATCTCCATAATCCAGGAATCACTGAACATGTCAAAACATGTCAGGGTTTATGCTTCCATTCAAAAAATCCCTGGGCCGTCCAGGGAAATCACCAAACCTTAAATTTGCTATTCATCCCTTCCTTCCTTCATTCTTTTGCTCATTATTGTTTGTGACCTATTTTGCAGTGGGGCGCCTGGGTGGCTCAGGTGGTTAAGCATCCGACTTCGGCTCAGGTCATGATCTCCCAGTTTGTGAGTTCGAGCCCTGTGTGGGGCTCTGTGCTGACAGCTCAGAGCCTGGAGCCTGCTTTGAATTCCGCGTCTCCTCTCTCTACCCCTCCCATGCTCATGCTGATGCTCTGCCTCTCAATAATAAACAAATGTTTAAAAAATGTCTTAAAAAAGACCTATTTTGCTGTAACATGATTGTCCTATTCCTGAGAAATTGCTGGTTGTCCGAGAGCTATTTCAACAGAATTAATTTTTATACCTTTTGTAAATAATACTTAAGAAGGGCTAACACAAGTGTTTCCATAGCTATAAGTGTATTTCTTGAATGCATAAATATCATTGAGAAAACCCAACATATAACATGTAGTTATTAAATTAATAATATTTCTAAATTAATTGATACTAACTTTTCCTGAAGCTATTATGCCTACCAGTAACAAGTATCTGTTCACATATTCTCCTCTCTTTATCATCTTCTGTTATAATAAGAGGAATTAAAACCACTTTAAGTCGGGCAGCAGCAAGAATTAAGGGCACTATTCCCAGATTTCCTCTGTCTCCCAAAGGGAATTAAGCAATGTAGCTCGCACAATTCAAACTTATATTATCATTTATTGACCAAATAGTACCTAGTTTGCTTAAAGAAAATATGAGCCAAAGGGAAATTATCCCTACTATCATGATAACAAAAAAATACAAAGAAAAATAACATGGCCCAACACCTTTATAATTTCAGTGTAGCCAGTAAACGTGCCTTTCCAACATTTCGTAGGCAATATAACAAATTCCATATAAAAGTGTAATATTCTGCTCTTAGCCTCAAAAAGGGAAAATAGGACTTCGGATAGCCTGTCAGACAGACAGTGAATTTTCAGTACTCAAAATAAAATATCCTGGACTTCATTTGTATTCAAATAAATTTAACAAATACTAATTGCAATTTGAGTATATCCCAGGAGCTACAATATACTTAAAGGAGTTTGCCAAGAATAGCACCACTGTATTCATTGTCTGAAAATAGTTTACCCTCCAGACTGAGTGGGACTGAATCTCTGCTCTAGCATTACCATGCTCTATCAGTGGGAAATTGCTTAACTTACTTATCACTGAGAAAAATAAAAATTAAAAAAAGAAGGACAAATTCATGATCTGGCTCATGGGGGTTGTTGTAAGCACAAAGAATAGGTACAAAGTTCTGCAGAGGGTGAGCAGATAATTCTATGCGCACAACCAAAGGTACAAACTGTTACTAGACTTTATCTATGACGACTAGAAGGAAATGAAAAAGTATTCATCTTTAATCTAGAATCCTCCAGAATCAGCAGAGAATCAACCCAACTGAATTGCCAATCCACCATAACTGATGTGAGGGAAACCTTTCTGTACCTCCTAACATGAGGTGGAAAGCATTGCTGACTATATTTGGGCCCCTTACTCATTACTGAGTTCTGGTATTTGCAAATGAGGACGCAGGGTTAATGAATGTTTGGTAATCCCTGTTTACCTACTTTTCAACACACCAGAGAGACTAAGTATAAGACGAAGAAACAAACTGGAGGATATCACCTCATTTTCTTGCAGAAGTACCCGTGCCTTTCACTAACCAGGTATTTCTCTGTCCAGAAAAAGTAGCCTCCCAGGCTTGCCAAGCTGTTCAGCAAAGTAGTAGCAAAAGCAGAAGTAAGAAATAAATTAAGCTGTAATCCGAGAGACAGAAACAAGGCAGTTTGAAGTTTTCCTTTAGTGAGTAGCAAATGGCTTAAGACTAGTTTTACAAGGATACAGTGTTGAGTAGTAGAACGGGAATAAGAATGCCTTACTAAGGTATGAGTACGCAAAGCATTGCTAAATGGTTCAAATCTGTGTCTGTTGATGGATGAACGGATAAAGAAAATGTGGCATATATAAAATGAAATCTTATTCAGCCATAAAAAGAAGGAAGGAAATCTTGCCATTTGCAACAACATGGAAGAACCTGCAGGACATTATACTAAGCGAAATAAGCCAGGCACAGAGAAATACTCTATGATGTCGTCTGTATGTGAGATCCCAAAGAATTGGACTCGTGGAGGCAGAGAGTAGACTGGTGGCTGCCAGAGGCTGGAGGACGAGGGAAATGGGGAGATGTTGGTCAAAGGGTACGAACATTCGGTTATAAGATGCATAAGTTCTGGGGATCTAATGTGCAGCCTGGTGACTGAGGTCAATGATATATTCTTGAAATTTGCTAAGAGATCAGATCCTAAGTATTCTCACCACACACACACACAAAAGGTAACTGTGAGGCAACGCATGTGTTAGTTTGATGGTGGGGGATTATTTTACAATGTATACATGTATCAAATTATCACATGGCACATTATAATATATACACTTTTTATTTGTAAATCATACCGCAATAAAACTGAAAGAAAAAAAAAAAGCAAGAGAAGGAAAAATACATCCTTGCAAATAACCGATAATTATACAATTTTGGCACCTGTAAACCATGGGATATTCTTTAAGAAAGAAGAATGCGTTGTTGAGAATGTTTTCAATTCAAGTGATGAAAACAGGAAATAAGAAAGCACACAGGGCATCACCTTAACTCAGCATCGTACTGAAGAACATGCATGTAATTGCAACGATATACATATAGTAACTAAGTTTTCACCGTTCTGTTCATTTTAACAAGGCTAATAACAAGATGGATATATATATATATATATGTATATAAAGATGGATGAAGCAGTTTCTTACAAAGATAGCATCTAGAACTCATAACATGAATATTATTTAAAATGAGTAAAATAATAAAAAAAAATCTCCAAATATGGCTTCACTAGGATATTATTTTAAGAGGACTTATTACACAAGGCATATCTTCTACAGGATTTGAAGAGTACAAAGTAAAAAGACCATGGTCTGTAGTCTGAGCAAGCAATTTTTCTGCTCTAAGGCTGCCATGTGAAACTACGATCTTAACCCTTGGACTCCTGCTTATTTTGCTAAGAACTGCTTCATAGCTTTTATGTAATATATATAGATATGTATAAACTATGTACACACAAATGCATATGTACACAATATAAGTGCAAATGTATATACTTTATGTGTGTGCATAGATCGTATGTGTGTGTGTGCATATACGTACACATATATCACATTTTTGGGGAAGGACATGTATTTCTGGACATACTTTTTCCTGAGAATAAACACTTTCAGACATAGGTCCGGAACAAAATTTTAAGACCCTATGCGCTAGGCAAAATATAAATTTATCACAATATTATTTTATTGCTATCTTGGTACCACACCTTGGACTTCTGCAAAGCAGCCATCACTGACTGATCTTCCTGTGCATGAAGCCCAGTCACATCCAGCCAGCTCTGCAAGGCTCCACTCACGACTCCTACTCGCAGAAACATGAGCTTAAGCAAATTATCAGAATATGTCAATTACAGTTGTCAACATGGCACTTTCTAAGAAACAGTATTACTCATGATAACTAATAATAGCATGAAAAAAGTTGGGGTGCCTGTTTGGCTCAGTCAGTTGAGCATCCGACTTCAGCTCAGGTCATGATCTCACAGTTTGTGGGCTCGAGCCTGGTGTGGGCTGTGTGCTGACAGCTCAGGGCCTGGGGCCTGCTTCGGATTCTGTGTCTCCTTTTCTCTCTCTGCCCCTTCCCCACTGGTTCTGTCTCTCAAAAATAAATAAAAGTAAAAAAAATGTAAAAAAAAAATAGCATGAGAAAAGTTGTATCAAACACAGAGATGGGAATATGGGATGTGGGTAAAAATTTGAATCACTGCTCAAAAGAGCAGACATGAATGACTGTGGGAAAATATGAGTTGCCTTGTAAGTGATCTCACCGAAGGCCACACCGTCGCCCGTACTATCCTGTGAGTTAACAACGGTCAACATGTCTGAGGGCTTGGATGTCAAGATCTTAATAGCATAGCTGTTATTGCCTTATGTTTTTTCTCTTTGCTCAATGTGCATTTGTGAGCAGATTTTTAATTTTTGAAATTTGGGAATTTTGTCCTTTATTTCTTTAGAGCATCTAAGAATGTCTGGCATAGGTGTTTAATCACACAACAGTAAAGGCTAGCTCTGTTCCTGCTTCTGAGTTCAGAACATTCCTCATCTGACTACTGCTCATTCACCAAGATGGAGTGCTTCCTGAAAAGCTCCACTCCCTTTGGGATAAAATGTAATGGCATTGGGGCTTGGCCCCAAAGCCCTCCCTGATATGATTCATATCTCTTTCTCTTGCATTCATTCTCATTATTCCCCTCTCTCACTTCACTTCCAAATTACTTGAAGTTCCATTTCAGCTTGGTATGTGTTTTCTCCCCTTGCCCAAACCCTTTCCGGATGTCCTTGTCATCATTTATGACTAAGTGTCAAGACCACCTCCAAGATACTTTTATCACATGCCTTTATTTTCAGAATTCCTGCTCTCTATGGTTGCTCTATGGGACCCTCTCCTGTGCTCACATGCCATGGTATTTAAGTAGGCATCATGATACCCATTAATTTATATTTATATTTATATTTATATTTGTATTTGTATTTGTATTTATATTTATATTTATATTTATATTTATATTTATATTTATTTATTAGAAAGATATTTCTGTATCTTAGAAAGACAAGGGAGCACCTTTGGTTTTGTTTTGTTTGCCTACTATAGTGTCTGGCAGTTAAAATGACCTAAATAAATCTCGAATGAGTAAATGAATGGATGGGTTTGCTTTCTTTTTTCCCCTAAGCATTGGAGCATTAGAGTGTCCTGGGAGCTTATACCTTAGTTCTGTGTTAAATTGTGTTTTCTGAACTGTAGCATTCATTATCATGCTGAAAGGGATTTCCTGAACATTTGCTTGGAAAGCATGAACAGACCTTAAATTAACCTCAGGATAATTACTATATGTATGTATGATATATAGATGTATAATATGCATATATATTATATGCATATTATATATAATTATAATTGCTATAAATATATGAATATCACATATATAAATCAATTTGCTCAAAATGAGTGACTAGAGAAGAATGTTATTTGTATTGCATTTGTATCAAATGTGTTGATAAAAAACTGCAGTATCGATCCAAACAAATTTCTCACTGAACTTCACAAACTGCTGAACATGGCCGGTGCATTCAGTTCTATTTCAGGAAAGAAGCATATGCTGGGGGTTAGAGCTGCTTTTTTCTTGGAGCCAAGGAACAGGAACAGGGAGGGCATCCTGGCGTGTGTGTTCACGCACGCACAGGGAGCGGGTGGGAAGGTTGATGGAGACAGGAACAAGTGGGAAGCTGAAGAAGGCAGGTAGAACATGTTAAAAAAACGAATAGTCCAGGAGAAAGTAAACCAGTGCAAGAAGAGGGCTGATTTCCGTAAAATCTGGGAGGGAGTCTGCGGTGTTCCAAAACCCAAAGATGCTAGGAGAGCTGAGACGTTTCTTGTACAGAGCCAAGATTCTGAGGTCCAGGGGTTAAGGTGGAACACAAGCAAAACACGATTTAAAAAAGGGAGAAGAAAAGAATTGGACTTCTAGAATACCAGCTTCCATAAATAAAACTATTTTGAGTATGTATTCCCCAGATACACATATTTATTTCTTTTTAAATTATGTGACTATTCTACCATTACATGCTTTGCCTTCTTAAAGCTCACAAAACTAGAAGTCTGAAAGAATGAGATAGACTGTCTCAAAGACTCTCTCCACACGTTACTTATGTTTTAAAAAGAGGAATGTTTGTCCCTATAACAAATGTATCTCGTGGGTATCACCTTAGCACACTGATCAGAATGGCAGAAAATAGCAAATTTTGGTAAGGAAGTGGAGAAACGGAAGCATTCGTACATTGATGGTGGGGATGTAAAATGGTTAAAGCCAGTTTCTAAGACAGTGTGTTAGTTCCTTGGTTAAACATGGAGTTACACAAACCAGCAATTCTACTCCCAAATATATACTGCAAATAATTGAAAATATATGTCTGCACAAAATTTGTGCCTTGAACGGTAATGGAAGTATATTTCATAATAGGGGCAAAATGGAAGCAATTCAAACGTCATCATTTGATAAATAGATAAATAGTACGTTTAATTCATACAATGGAATATTATTCAGCTACAAAAAAGAATGAAATGCTGACACCTGCTACAACATGGATGAGACTTGGAAACATTTTCCTAAGTGAAAAAAGTCCAGACATGAAAGACTACATATTGCATGATTTCACATATATATGAAGCGTCCAGAATAGGCCAGTCTATGGATTCAGAGAGTAGATGAATGATTGATTGCCAGGTGCTGAGGGTGGAAAATGTAACAGCTAATGCGTATGAATGGGGTTTGTTTTTGAGGTGCTTAAAATATTCTGAAATTAAATAGTGAAGGCAGTTGCACAATTTTGTAATCATACTAAAAATGACTGAACTGTATACTTTGACAGGGCAAATTTCGAGGTATGTAAGTAACAATTTACCGAAAGTAAAGACCATTCTGCAAAACTAGTTTAACCTCTTGGAAAATGTCTACAGGGGTGCCTGGGTGGCTCAGTGGGTTAAGTGACTAACTCTTGATTTCTGCTCAGGTCAGGATCTCATGGTTTGTGAGATTATGCTCCGGATCAGGCTCTGCTCTGACAGTGAGGAGCCTGCTTGGGATTCTTTCTATCTCTCTCCTACTCTCTCTCTCTCTCTCTCTCTGCCCCTCCCTTGCTTGTGCTCTTTCTCTCTCTCTCTCAAAATAAATAAATAAGCTTAAAAAATGTCTACATCACCAAACACAAAAACTGGTGAACTGTTCTAGTTTTAAAAGTTATATAAATGCAACACATGATTTTTAATACTATAAAATAAAAAAATAGAGAGAGAGAGATAAGACTTTATTATGACAACTATCACTGTGCATTGGATATTGGTATTGTATGGATGTTTTCTGAGCATAACCCTTACATTGTAACTATGTAAGAAAATATCTTCGTTCTTTAGAAATACAAAATCCTTAAAAATTCAGGGTTTTGCTACTCTGGTGCCTGAAACTCAAATGGTTCGATACCTATTTTCTTTTTTTTTTTTTTATTACATAAAGATGTTAGCAAGATGTTAACAATCGGTGGGTCTAGATGGAGGTATATAGGTGCTCATTTTACTGCTTTTATTACTTTCCTGCTGCAGGTTTTTAACTCTCTCAAAAACTGGGGAAAATAGATAAACTGATAAGGTAAAATCATTATATGTAGATAATCTAATATCTGCAACCGCACCTCAGTGCATCATCTGTGCAACCATGGATGGAGACCACCATGCCCAGATCAAACACATTTAGGGTCTAGGGTCTAATGGCTTGGTGTGTGTGCTACACCTGCTTTTACAAGCCTTAAAACTTTTAAGAGTTGTAATATACATTTCGATCACCTTCAAACAAAATGCCTCAATATCTCGGTTTGCTTGATGTTCCTCTCAAAATTTGATAAGGAACAGCACTTTGGTTAAAGAACGAATTAAGGCTTCTGTGATTTGAGGAAAAGCCTGTAAACATCACCAGGTACTATTAACAACCCCGCTGAGTGGACACGAAGAGTAGTAAAGAGTCAGGGGCGTTCTCGGTTGAGCAAAGCAATCAACTCTGATTTCTTTCTGCTGGAAAGGATTGATTATGCCCTGAATTCCTTTGAAGCATGATGCAGGAGGCTCTGTGTCACTTCACAAAGCAGTGAGAGCCCATTTGCATAGCCAGTCCTACTGGTACCATCTCCTGTAATGGGGACATGAGTATGGACAATTTTTACCCTTGTGATAAATTCCTTTCCCTGCAAATACAGATATAACGAACCCCCGCCAGATACAATGAAACAGAAAATAGGGAGGGGCATTCTAACCGGAGGGAAAGAGCCACCCCCGCCCCCACGAATAGATAATGATTCAAAGCCGTTAGATTTTTCTGGCTCCTGTTTCCTGCTGACCTCTACTTGTTTTCTATACTCAGTATCAAGTGGTTTTTTTTTCCCCCTTCTGTATTACTGGGTATTTGTTGCATTAAGATGAGAGGAAACACTATGCATTGTATTTTACATGTTATTTTATGTAAGAAATCAAAAAAATGCTTCTCAATTGCTAGGGCAAAGAAACAAAGGGAGAAAACCATTGCAAGACACTGGACCTGGAAATAATAATACCGCAATCCATTTGTTCTGCAACCATGTCACCGGGGTACACTCTACAGGGAGGGTGCAGCAGGTGAAATTGAAATGCTGATGGGTGTGAGGAAGGTCCTGAATCCAGAGAGCATTATGCATCTTAAGGGGCACTTCTGACCACGTCCTATATTGAAGACTTCTCCCTGAGCTGCAAGTTGATGGAGAAAAATAAAGCCAGACTCTCTGCCTACGCTATCAAAACTAAAACAAGATAATATTAAGGCTACACTTCCGTAGCCCTCCTTCATCGGGAAAAGAAAAAAAAATAGTAATAACATTGAAGAATGGTGACCTCTTTACTAGATAGAGGGAACTAAAGCACAGAGCGCTTAGGTCTTGCTTCAAATAGTTTTTAAGCCCCTGGGTTAGACAAAATCTACGCGGACTTTCCCCAAGCCTCTGTTCTTCCTGAGACTGAATCTGTTTTCCATGTGTACAGCCTCAGCCTTCCTCCCTCCTGTATCCATACTCACAGACGAAGCCTCCCTCACTTTTGTAGTTGCCAAACCTCTGAAGGCAGGGGTGACCTTGGGTTGACTCTACCTGACTTGCAACTCCACGAAACCACCCTGTGGTAGGCAACACTGCAGGTGGCTCCCTTAGTGCTTCAAAAGAGTATGCAAATTAAAAAGAAGAGGGGGCGCCTGATTGGCTCAGTCGGTTGAGCATCCCACTTCCACTCAGGTCATGATCTCATGGTTAGTGAGTTCGAGCCCCACAGTGAGCTCAGTGCTGTCAGCACAGATCCTCTGTCCCCCTCTCTCTCAGCCCCTCCCTGCTCATGCTCTCTTTCTCTCTCAAAAATAAACATTAAAAAAAATAAAAAGAAGATAACCTGACTTTTTTTTTTTAAAGCCTCTATTACTTTTTTAGTGAAAATTTACTTGGTTTTGAAATAATAATAATAATAAAAAAAAAACACAACAGTCTCTATTTTTCCGTGATGTCTCGGCTACACGCGAGTGCCCGTTCACACTGTTTTATGTCACTTTTAGTGTTATGGAAACTGCCAGTATCTTGACTTAATTACATTTTGTGAATGACCTGTAGTTGATCTATTGCTTTTATGTTTATAATTAGATTATTTATTTATTTACTGTTTGCCTGGCTCCCACCCCTAGACATCCTGATGTCATGCCTGTGTTTGTAACCTGGATATTGAGAGGTTTTTAAAAGTCTCATCAGGTGATTCTAATGTTCAGCAAAATTTGGGAACAACTTAATTAGAAAATAGTAGTAGTATTTATGACTTTGCTTACTGTTGTTATGTAGAAATACACCACAAATTATGTAAGGATAGAAAGCATTGTGCATCAACCTTATTATATGTAATATATGAATATATGTGATATGAGGTAGCCAGAGATTGATAAAGCCATTGGGACGAAGTGGAATCAGTTGGTGAATCTAGGTAAAGCATGTATGGGAGTCCCAGGCGTTATTCTAGCACATTTTCTACCAATTTGACATTACATCAGAATAAAAGTTCCCCAAAATAATCCAAACTCTCACCTCCTCAGAGAATATTGGACACACCTTGACATTCTCCTTTCACAAGTCAGTAATATCTTTTATCTCTCTCTTTTCATTTTCTTTTACTTTTTTGTGTTAGTCTACACAAGATTATACCTGCTTTTACAGACTGGAGACTTCAAAATATTTTACTGTGAATGACTATAGATGTCTCTAAGGCAATGATGTACGCTTTCGAAAAAAGTTAAAAACTACCGTGAGGGGCGCCTGGGTGGCTCAGTCGGTTAAGCGGCCGACTTCGGCTCAGATCATGATCTCGCGGTCCGTAAGTTCGAGCCCCGCGTCGGGCTCTGTGCTGACAGCTCAGAGCCTGGAGCCTGTTTCAGATTCTGTGTCTCCCTCTCTCTGACCCTCCCCCATTCATGCTCTGTCCCTCTCTGTCTCTAAAATAAATAAACGTTAAAAAAAAATTAAAAAAAAAACAAAAACAAAAAAAACAACCGTGACATTTTTGACAGAAGACGACTTAGGCTCTTGAGTTTCATACCCACACAGTGAAACAAGGACGATGGTGGATTGAACATATTCAAACATGCGAGTGTTCAGTTATACAAGGACCGAAATAGCTTCACCTCCCACATATTCTTTCCTAGCAAACTACTCTAGCGGGATCTTTGGCAAAGAGTAAGCTCAGAAGACAAAAGTTCTAGGATTCAAAATAGCCTGAGTGTTCACTTTATAAAACCTCAAAAAGCTGCCCGGAAATGAGAAGGGTACAGCAGATCTGGAGAACGCTGGTATCTCCTGGAAGAGGAAAACACGGTGTTATGTGATGCAGCTCTCAAGGAGGGGAGTGGAGGAATAATTTGCATTTTTAACGAGTTCCCAGGAGGTTTTGGTGCCGCTGGACTGGGAAGGGCACTTTTGACAGCCACTGTCCTATTGAGCCGGTGGCCCTGTGGCCGAAGGCTTTTTGCTGGATGCAGGAGAACATCAGCCCGATGCAGAAAGGCAAACCAGAAGAACCATGAAATCAGCAGCCCTCAATATGGAGGGAGTCCCTGGATAAACACCCAAGATTTCTTGCCCTTAGGTAGGAAGACTCCGAATCTCCAGATGGTAATTGGCTTGATGATGAATCCTTTATTGGCTTCTCTCTCTTCTCTGTGTCACTTCACTAATTCTCTACCAACGTTTCTGGAAACAACCTCTCCAATAAGCTACTTGCACTTGAATGGCTCAGATTCAGCTTCTGGGAGAACCCGAACCATCATAGTGAGTGCTCAAGAAAATTAGTTTAATTAAATGAGTATAAACACAGTTTAAAAAAAATTAAACTTCACAGTAGCCCATTAAAATTCTTTAGTACAGGCAGCTGTTTACTTTTCTTACACGCTGCTGCTCGGATGCTTTATCTACTGCCCAGGAACCAACAGTGATGCTGTATTAAAACTGCCTTTTAAAATGATTGTGAAAGTCACGTGTTAGTCATTTTTATTTATCTTCTTTATTTTTGAAGCTAATTACCGATTTGTTTCACTGAAATTTGAGGGGGGGGCGGGGAAAGTAAAACATGATAATATTTACTTACCGGCCAGGACATTGTTGACAGGCTCACAACTGCCACAAACACTTGCGAACGAAATTTAAATGATTTTTATTGATGCAGACTTCCAAGGGGTAACATTTCTACCCACTAATCTGGGAACAAGGAAATCTGTCAAACAGGAAGCACTTTTAAACGTTGAGACATGAGAATAATGCTCGTCAGTTTCCCTTGGTGGACAAAATGAGAGAGAAAGGTTTAGATCCTTAAAGAAAAGAGAAAGAAATGCTTTTCAAAGCCTGGGTGATACCGCAGGTGACAGGGACCCCACTGCCTGAGGGCACTTGCATGGGCCACTGCAGCCTTCCTCCCACCTGCTGGTGAAAGGGTGGTTTTATCCTCAGGCAAAGCTATGCGGATTCAGTGAAAACCCCTTTCTAACATCAGATGGCATGTCACAGTGCTGCACACTGTCTTCTTGCCGAGCTTATAATGAGTTTTTCTCACTGCTATTACCTGAGCCCCAAAATGCACATTAAAGGACACTGTCAATTAACATTTGGATCAAAATGTGACCTACATTACTACTGACATAGTTTTGTGGAGACAGTCCTGCCGAGTCCAAAAGTCTGCTCATATATTTTCACCACTCTATTACTAAGAAGGTATAATGTTCAATTAAGAGGAGGTGATCCCTTAGGACCCACAAAAACAGAAGAATTCTGTATATCACTATTAGTTATGTGGGATCACTTAATAAATTGGCAGTTTCCTTGTAGCCCTGCTCCTATCACTCAGGATTGAGAGAGATTCAGAAAACTTGGGATCAAGCCCCCTGGAAAGCCAGACCACCTTGGTTGAATTTTGCTTCCTCTCTCCGTGTTCCCCACTCCTCAGTGCCCTTCTTCATAAAAACAGGAAGTTCGATTGCTTGACCTCAAGGCCACTTCCAGCTCACAGTCACTTACTTCTCATCTTACCAGTGTCTCACTTTCTGTTGGGCCTTCATGAGAAAAAGAAGCAGAACAGGGCAGGAGAAAAGCTGAAATATATCTGCTGATAAAAGATATAAAAATATATAAAACATATAAACATCAAAACAATAAAACAATAAAACATAAAATACAATGAAACATAACTGAACATAAATATAACTGCAAAAAAAAAAGGTCCATGTGACTTCACATTATTTCTTTCTCTCATATAAGTGGAGCTGTATGTCTACAGATTTTTTTCTCTGTCTCCACTGAATCGGGAGAGGTTGGACCCTAAGATGCATGTGTAAAAGTGACTGGGACAGGATTTCTGCTCCCTGCTCTGAGGTGTAAAAGTCTTGGACATTTTGCTTTGGTCTACACAAGTAAAAATAAAAATGAAAAAAAAAAAAAAACAAACCTAAAACTCTGAAAATCAATAATTTTTCTTGGGCCCATCAGACAACTGGGATAAACTGCCATCAAGAAATCTGGAGAGTCAGGGGCGCCTGGAGAGTCAGTGGCTCAGTCGGTTGAGCGTCCGACTTCGGCTCAGGTCATGATCTCACAGTCTGTGAGTTCGAGCCCCACGTCAGGCTCTGTGCTGACAGCTCAGAGCCTGGAGCCTGCTTTGGATTCTGTGTCTCCCTCTCTCCCTGCCCCTCCCCTGCTCATGCTCTGTCTTTCTCTCTCTGTCAAAAATAAATAAACATTAAAAAAACAAAAAGAGGGGTGCCTGGGTGGCTCAGTGGGTTAAGCATCCGACTTCGGCTCAGGTCATGATCTCACGGTCCGTGAGTTCGAGCCCCGCGTCGGTCTCTGTGCTGACAGCTCAGAGCCTGGAGCCTGCTTCCGATTCTGTGTCTCCCTCTCTCTCTGACCCTCCCCCGTTCATGCTCTGTCTCTCTCTGTCTCAAAAATAAACAAACATTAAAAAAATTTTTTTAAATAAAAAAAAAAAAAGGAAATCTGGAAAGTCAGATAAATCTAGAGATCCAGAGTTACAACCAAGATCTTCTTACCTGGACACAAAGCCACTGGAACCATAAACAGGTAAAAGCACACAAATGGTAAGTTTCAGAAATTGCTGGAACCCATTGGGTTCTCAGAGTACGGATTTGAGCAAGATTTCCTCTTGACTCTAGAAGGGGGAGGAGAAGAATAATCATCATGAAATGAATGAACTCCCAGAGCTTTCTGGGTAACAAAGGCCTTCTTGCCAGGGGAAGAGACCATGTCAGAGCCTTATCCCATCTAACCAAGGCCATTTCCCTAACTCTAGCCCTTTCAAGCCTTCCTGTCTTATCTAAGGCTGGAAAAACTGGTGAAGGACGCAGAATAGAGACAAAGGCCCAATAAGGATTTAATCATAAGATTATACATGATTCCTCCCCCATACGTCAGCCAGGGCTCAAAGAGCTATAAAACCTGGACTCTATCTAAAGAGAAGATCTTGGGAGGCTGAAAGACAAGGGGCAGACAAGCACATTAGGAGAATTTGAAGCTTCTGGAACCTACAGCTATGACAAACATTACATACAGCCCACTTCTCAGCCAGAAAAGCATAAAACCTCACGTGAAAAGCCTATTTACCACAGTTCCTGTACTTGAAACATCATATTCGGATATCAAGAAAAAAACACAGGCATAAGAAGGCAAGATAAAGCTCAGTTCAAAGAGACAAAGCCAGCCAGCGTCAGAGACAGACTAAGATAGGACACAGATCTTGGATGTACGGAACCGAGAATTTAAAATAGCTATGGCTAACATGCAAAGGGCTCTAACGGAAAGAGTAGACAACACACAAGAAAAGATGGGTGATGTAAGCAGAGAGATGGAAAAGCAAAAGGAAATGCAAGAAATGAAAACACTGTAATAGAAATGAAAAATGCCTTTAATGGGTCCATCGATAGACCGAACTGGACCAAGAAATAAATTAGTGAGCTTGAAGATATGCCAGCACACACTTCCTATATTGATATTCAAAGAGAGAGAAAAAAAAGAACCATAAAAGGGCAGAGCAGAACAATGCAAGAACTGTAGGACAATTTCAAAAGATGCAACTTATACATAATTAGAATACCAAGGGATGCAAGTGAAAGAACAGAGCAGAAGAAATATTTGAAGTAATACTGGCCAAGAATTATAAAGCTAAACTGCAAACTAACACTAAACACCAAACCACAGATCCAAGAATCACAAAGAACACCAAGCAAGGTATAAAATAAACAAAAAAACCTACAATAGGCAGATCATATGCAAACTGAAAAGAAAAGAAAAGAAAAGAAAAGAAAAGAAAAGAAAATGAGAAAAAGACAAAGAAAATTTTCACAGAAGTCATAGGTGGATGAGAAAACACCTTATCTGTGGATAAAAACAGAATAAGAATTACAACGGGCTTATCAACAGAACCTTGCAAGTAAAAAAAGACTGGAGTGAAATATGAAAAAATCTTATAAAAAATAAAACAGAACCCACTAACCTAGAATTCTATATGCAGCAAAATTATTCTTTAAAAGTGAAGGGAAAATAAACAGACAAAACTGATGGCATTAATTGCCATCCATAAGAAATGTTAAAAGAAGGTCTTCAGGAAGAAGGAAAAGAGTATATAGGTCAGAATCTTTTTTTTTTTTAATTTTTTTTTCAACGTTTATTTATTTTTGGGACAGAGAGAGACAGAGCATGAACGGGGGAGGGGCAGAGAGAGAAGGAGACACAGAATCGGAAACAGGCTCCAGGCTCTGAGCCATCAGCCCAGAGCCTGACGCGGGGCTCGAACTCACAGACCGCGAGATCGTGACCTGGCTGAAGTCGGACGCTTAACCGACTGCGCCACCCAGGCACCCCATAGGTCAGAATCTTGATTGACACAAGGAACGGAGGAATGTCAGAGAAGGAATGACATCTTTTATTTTTCTTATTCTTAGTTAATCTGACACATGACTTTTTAAAATTAATAAAAGTAACAATGTATTGGGGTTGAGTGTAGCTTATGGATAAGCAGTGTCATCAGGGATGGGAGTGAGTAATCGGGAATTGTACCTGAAAGGAAATCTGCCCTACATGTGTAACAATGTAATGTTATTCCAGGGTGGACACGGAGTGGTTTAATATTACATTGCAAATTCTAGGAAACCACTTCAATATTTTTTAAAGACATATAATTGACATGTTAAGAGAAGATATGCAGTGGAATATAAAGTAACCAGTGAAAACTAAAAAAGGCAGAAAAAAGGAAAGAAAAGAAAGAAAAAACAAATACAATGAAGAGAAAATAGTTACAAATATGGTACATATTAATTAAACTATATCAATAATCACTTTAAATATAAATAGTCTAGATATACCAAATAAAAGATGATTTTCAGAATGGATATGCTGTCTCCAGGACATTTGCATTAAATACAAAAATTCACACTGAGGAGGGCACCTGTTGGGATGAGCACTGGGTGTTGTATGGAAACCAATCTGACAATAAATTTCATATTAAAAAAATTCAGCTGGGCTAAAAGGTAAAGTCTGGAGAAAGATACACCATGCTAACAGCTATCAAAAGAATGTCGTAATAGCTATATGAATTTCAAAAAAACAGACTTCAGAACAACAAAAATTATCAGGGATAAAGAGGAACATTACCCATTGATGAAGAGATCAATTCTCCAAGAAGACAAAGCAATTCTTAATGAAGACCTAACAACAAAGTGTCAAAATGTAAAAGGCAAAAACTGATAGATTTGCAAGGAGAAATAGATGAATCCAGTAGTATGATTGGAAACTTCCAACATCTTTTTCAGTAACTGATAGATCAAGTAGGCATCATATAAGATTATCGTTGACCTGAACAGGTCTATCATTAACCTTAACTAATTGATATTTAGAAAACACTAAATTCAACAACAGCTGAATATCAAATCAAAGGGAACAGTCATAAAATAAACACATTCTGAGCCATACAATATGCATTAAGAAATTATGTCTGTACCTGCACCAACACAGGTTTTTTTTGTTGTTACTGACACTGTGCTTTAAAAAATTGAATGTTATAGCACCAAGTGTGAACTTTAATGTATTTAAGTGAAACAAAAATCATTTAGGGAGTCAAGGGAGTCTCAGGATGGTATGCAGAGTGTGTGAAAATGTATTACAAATGTATGAAACTATCTCATCAAATGGGGTATGGGAAAAGGTGCTGACCTGGGTACCTTTGAAAATGGTGCTCTCCAGGTTAAAAAAAATTAATAAGGAGGGGCCCCTGGGTGGCGCAGCCAGTTAAGCATCCGACTTCAGCCAGGTCACGATCTCGAGGTCCATGAGTTCGAGGCCCGCATCAGGCTCTGGGCTGATGGCTCAGAGCCTGGAGCCTGCTTCGGATTCTGTGTCTCCCTCTCTCTCTGCCCCTCCGCCGTTCATGCTCTGTCTCTCTCTGTCCCAAAAATAAAATAAAAAACGTTGAAAAAAATTTAAAAAAATTAATAAGGAAAGAAAATGAATAGAGTGGGCAACTACAGGCAAATGAAACTCTACATAAGCACTGTATCCTAGCAAGGTCATCAAAACCAACGGAAGTCTTGGAAACTCCCACAACTAAAAGGATGCTAAGGAAGTATGATGATCAAACGTAATGTGAGACAGAAAAAAACATCATTAAAAACTAAAAAAAACATCCAAATAAAGTGTGGACCTCCATAATGATGTTATATCGATATTGGTTTGTTAATTGCAACCAATGAGGTGTAATAATAAGGACATCAATCACAGGGAAATTGAGTGTGGTTATCTGGGAACCTCTATACTATACTCACAATTTTTCTCTACTTCTAAAGCCCTTCTAAAAAAGTTTTTTTTTTTAAGTACAAAGAGTGAGTTAAATTTGAATTTTGGGAGCGAGTGATTTTTAGCATAAGTATGCCCCATATTTGGGACATACCTATCCTGGGAACAGTCGTGTGTCTGAAGTTTATATCTAACTGAGCATCTGTATTTTATGTAGGAACCTTAAAAAAAAGAAAAGGAAAGAAAACCAAGTGGGCATTGAATTAAAGACTTATCAGTTAAAGAAAGCTCTAGAGAAGTCCATAATCTTACTGAGATTCA
The DNA here is from genome assembly GCF_022079265.1 of Lynx rufus. NCBI lineage: Eukaryota > Metazoa > Chordata > Mammalia > Carnivora > Felidae > Lynx > Lynx rufus. The sequence continues at coordinate 57,036,208 of NW_025814896.1, read as the reverse complement.
TTCCTTTGACTTTTTATGGAGCAGGTCCTGGCATGAGGGAGGGAGCGTGCTGTGTTCTTCCCATAAAGCCGTCGGCTTCTAGGCACTTTTCAAGTGGAGCTGTTAAGGTAGAAGGTTATTTTCAGAGGATTGACTGGGCTATAAAAAAGGCAGAGGGGCAGAAGCAAAGATGTGGGCAGTGCCCTCTGGAACGTAATTGGTACATCGAAAGAGAAAATATATCGGCATCTAGAGGCAAACAGGCATTCTGGCGAAGGTCCAAAGGTGTTCGTGAATGTCAACTGAAATCCAATTTTGGTATTTGCTTTCCATCATTTCATACTGTTCAAAGAATTAAAAAAAAAGTCTAGATGGGGAATCTTTCGAATAGGGAAATCTTTTCTGATTCTTGCTAAAGATTTTTCTCTGTTCTTCCAAATTCTCCTGATTCTTGTTTTGTACATCTTCGTGTTTCAGCATACCTTCATTGGTCCAGTCTACGCCAGTCTAAACTCAAGTGTTCATGTCTGTAATACAGGCCTAAATTGTGAACTGTAGAGAAATCCCTCGTGGTCTCTATAGCAGCTGATCTAGCGTCTTGGTTATTTCCGACACACTGGTGTGGGCTCACTGCTGCCCCAGGGTCTTGTTCCTTGGTGGAAAGCTCCACATCCCCTATATCAGCAGAATTAATCCCTCACTTTCTTCAGATGTTTTCCTCAAATGTCACCTTCTCAGCCTGGCATGCCTGAGCCACACTAACATGTCAATATGCCACTATGCTGGACGTTTCTTGTATTTCTTCATGCTTCATTTTTTTTCATCTTTAGCAATAATCACGAATAAGCCATTGTTTGCTTATATGTCTTGGTTATTGTATGTATCTTGTATCGGATAGACACTGCATGAGGACAGGATTTTTTTCTCCGCGTCCTTTTACTGTATGAAAAATATCCTGCACACAGTTGGTTCTGGATAAATACCTGTTGAGTGTTGAATGGACGAGTAGACTTTAAATACCATACAGTTCTCACGAACTCACTGACAAAAAAAAAAACTGTCAGTTACTGTCTACTCTAGAATGGCATATTTTTTAATGTTTGTTTGTTTACACAGGGGAAGGGTAGAGAGAGAAGGGGACAGAGAATCCCAAGCAAACTGGCAGCACCCTTAGAACGACATATTTCTATTTGTTCAGCATCTCTCACCTTTCTAATGTGCATCAAGTGTGAGCTTTCTTTCCTCTTCTGTGGCTGGATCCTTAGAACCTGAGGCAGTTCCAAGATTCCCATGGGGGTGGTGCTTGGGTGGCTCAGTTGATTAAGCCTCCAACTCTTGGTTTTGGCTCAGGTCATGATCTCACAGTTTGTGGGTTCGAGCCCCATGTCAGGCTCCACTCTGAGAGCACAGAACCTGCTTGGGGTTCTCTCTCTCTCTCCCTCTCTTTCTTCCCCTTCCCTTCTCATTCTCTCTCTCTCTCTCTCTCTCAAAATACATAAATAAACTAAAAAATAAATTAAATGATTAAAAATAATATATTCCCATGGGGGAGAAGCTTAGCAGCAAATGACAGAGGGGCTAATAGAGAAAATGTCCATTGAGAGAACCTTGAGGGCAGCAAGAATTAAAAATGAAAAGATAAATTGGGATTATATTTTGAAAAGTAAAATGTCCGTTACAACATCCTCAACGGTCAAGCTGCTGCAAGGCTTTTTTATTTTATTTTTTTTTTTTTTAATTTTTTTTTCAACGTTTATTTATTTTTGGGACAGAGAGAGACAGAGCATGAACGGGGGAGGGGCAGAGAGAGAGGGAGACACAGAATCGGAAACAGGCTCCGGGCTCTGAGCCATCAGCCCAGAGCCCGACGCGGGGCTCGAACTCACGGACCGCGAGATAGTGACCTGGCTGAAGTCGGACGCTTAACCGACTGCGCCACCCAGGCGCCCCCTTTTTTTTTTTTTTTAATTTTTTTTTTTTTTGCAAGGCTTTTAAATAGAACGCGGTTTTACTAAATCAGTATTTTTTTTCTGGTGACTGAGAGGAAGCGGGACGGAGTGTGGAGAGACAGGAGGCATGTGGATAATGTTTCCACAAAAAGATTGATTTATTTTAAAGGGAGAGCATAAAGAAGTCAATGAGTTTCCATGTGGATTTTTCTTAGTTTGGAAATCTCAAGTTTCTGACAGATTTTATCATGACCTTAGTGTATGTCTGAGTTAGCGAGGCTTGATAGAAAATAAAACTATACTCTAAATATTTAAAAAATATATTTCAAGTGGTGATAGAACATTTTCTTTGTCATAAGGACATTTTACCAATCTGCATAGAAATACTCAAAATCTTGGAGCGTCTCCTGCGTTTTCTTGAGGTCTCCGTCATCTGCATTTTGAATTTTAGTTACTTAAATGGAGTGAACGGCTTTGTGGCCTACTCAGATTTCCAGCATCTACCTCATTTATTTATGCTTTTCATTTTTCTAATATCCAGGTTGAATTGAGTTTTAATGGATGGGTACCGATGTTAACTTTGCCTTGTATTCAAAAATAAACTTTTTCAAAATGTGAATCTAAATCTCTTCCTCTCACTCCATCCACTTGCTGGCAAGTAGGCATTTTGCAAAATGTAATTATTACAGAAGAGCAATGCTGTTCTTTATTTAGTACAATTCACCTATTGCAGAGCGCAGCGTATGGTTCTATAATGCATAATAATCATAATGGGTCACATAGACCCTCTTGGCTCGCTCTATTTTTGCATATGATTCATTTTAATTTCAGAAGCACAAAAGGGATTATGTCTCTCTTGGAATGTCTTGAGTAAGCCCTACAGCAGGGGAGCTGCGATGTCATTTGTTCTATGAAAAGCATGCATTCATCTATTACGGGCTGAGTCTAAAATACAAATATAAGATACTAAAGGCTCTCTTGTTAAGAAACCAGTCAAATGCATTTTTCTCCTAGTTTTTAATAACCCAGTACACATTTTCCCATGCAAATCAGTTATTGCATAAGGAAGATCCAGCCGTTGAAACTCCAATTGGAAACTGACTTAAAATCAGTATCCCCACCTGCCTTCTTCACCCGTCTCCCAGCTATTTGTGACAATCTGAGTAAGGCAGTCCACGGTCTTCATTTTTTATCTGGATCACAAAACTGTTTGTTAAGGTTAAGCACTCAATAGAATTACTGTGTCCACTTTCTCAAAAATTTTCTCAATTTTGTGGAAATTCTTTTCGTTTCCCATTCGAATTTCACTTATGAAGACAGAGATTAATAAGATAAATTGCCTTGGGGCCCCTGGGTGGCTCAGTCGGTTCAGCGTCCGACTTCCGCGCAGGTCATGATCTCGCAATCCATGAGTTCGAGCCCCGCATTGGGCTCTGTGCTGACAGCTCAGAGCCTGGAGCCTGTTTCAGATTCTGTGTCTCCCTCTCTCTCTCTGACGCTCCCCCATTCATGCTCTCTCTCTCAAAACTAAATAAACGTTAAAAAAAATAAGATAAATTGTCTTTTAAAGGATCAGACCTAGAACAACTGGTATGGATTGATGGAATTTGAAATATTTGATATGGAAAGGAGAAGATGCTTGAGAGACCAAAAGGATAAAAAATATAAATACCACACAAACCTTTACCAATGGGAAGCTGGAATAGCAATACTTTTATCATAAAATAAAATTTCAAAGCTAAACAAATTTGTGTCCCCAAATGGAGAGCAGATAAATAGTGTCACCATTTAAATAGACACATTTATAATCAATATGGGACATTTGAATGCAGCGCTACCAATAACTTGTAGATAGAGCAGGCAAATAACTCATGGTAGCATGAAAGGCTTAGAAAGCAGAACTAAGAAGTGTAATCTAATAGATAATGGATAGGAACCTGCAATGAACAAAGAGACATTATGTATTCCATGGAAGTCACATGAAAACTTTACAAAATATTGTTAAAATGTTTAAATATTAGGTCACAGAGAAGGTCTTAAAGATTTCAGAGAATCGATGCAATGTAAACCAAATTTCTTGACAAAAATGCAATTAAACCAGAAATGAACAACATCAACAATAACAATAATCATTCAAAACACCCCATTATGGTTGCCAGATTTCGGGAGTGCCCCATTGATCTTTGATTTCTGGGATTCAACTTTTGTGTATTGTCTCTTCCACATTGTGTCATAGTTGGTCTGTGTCCCTGGTAGATTATGACCAGAGTTATGCTAAGTCCTGTCTGTGATTCGATGATAAAGGGCATCATGGCGTCCTTTTTTGCTATCTCTGGGATTATTTCCCCTGGAGGACCAGGGAGCAGGTCTATGAGGAGACAGAGTCACAGGGTGAGAAATTCAGGGCTCTACTGGAAGTCAGTGAATAATGGAGGACAGCTATGTGAGTGAACCATTTTGGGAGTGGACCTCCCAACATACGACTTTCAAAAGACTGAAGCTCCAGCCAATGTCTGGCTGAAACCTCATGAGACCTTGAGCCAGGGCTACCCGGCCACATCAATCCCAAATTCCTCACCTAAGGAACAGCGGGAGATAACAAACAGGTTGTTTTAAGCCACTAAGTTTTAGGGTAATTTGTCAGGCACCAAGAGATAACTAATGCGTTCACGTACTTGGAAAATTCAGATTTTATTTCTACGTAATTTTGCAGTCAGATTGTGTTTTGCTTATTTTGTGGATATTTTCAAAATTACACTACAGTAATGACAAGAATGCATTGAATCTCCACCTACTCTAGCTATTTTTTATTTATTTTATTTTTTATTAAACATTTTTTTTAGTGTTTAGTTATTTTTGAGAGAGAGAGAGAGAGAGAGAGAGAGAGCATGAGAGGGGGTGGGCAGAGAGAGAGGGAGACACAGAATCTGAACCAGGCTCTGGGGTCTGAGCTGTCAGCACAGAGCCCAAGGTGTGGCTCGAACTCACAAACCGTGAGATCATGACCTGAGCTAAAGTCAGACGCTTAACCAACTGAGCCACCCAGGCACCCCTCTTTAGCTATTTTTTTTAAAAAAATATTCAATATTCAATATTCTATTCAATCTAGAATCATATGTTTCTCAATATTTTTTTCAATGTTTACATATTTATTTGTAGGGAGAGAGAGCAAAGGAGAGGCAGAAAGAGAGGGAGAGAGAGAATCCCAAGCAGGCTTCATGCTCCCAGTGCAGAGTCTGATGGGAGATCCATTCCATGACGGTGAGATTATGACGTGAGCTGACATCAACAGTCAGACACTCAACTGACTGAGCTACCCAAGGGCCCATCTTGCCTCAATGTTCTTTTTAAAATTGTATCTCTTGATATTAAAAAAATACTTTATAAAATATAACTTTACTATAAGGCAATACTTTATAATGCAACACACAAAAAGCACATTTTTTAGCCACAAATACTTTAACTATAAATACTAATAGGTAAAGAAAATAAGACCACCGAACCATTGGATATTCAAATGTCTCGGATTCTCTTCAAATCTCTAAGAGAGGTTGGTGTAGATGAAAGTCCACACACTGCATCCTAATATGTCTTTTAAATGTTCTGTACATTATAATGCCCTTCCTTCTTTTTTGCTATTCTGTTTACTAGGTGATGAAAGTGAATCCTTTGTCTGTCAGAATGCCAAATATCTGTATTTGGTTGATTGCTTTCCTGTGATGTCATTTTTCTTCTGTGTCTTTCCTATGCCTATCAGCTAATAGTGTGTGTGTGTGTGTGTGTGTGTGTGTGTGTGTGTGTGTGTATGTGTGTGTGTGTGTGCTTAATTTTTTAAAATGTCACGGGGCACCTGAATGATTCAGTCAGTTAAACAGCCAACTCTTGATTTCAGCTCAGGTCATGATCTCATGATTCATGAGTTCAAGCCCTACGTCCGGCTCATGCTGACCGTATGGAGCCTGCTTGGATTCTTTCTCTTTCCCTGTCTCCCTGACCCTCACCTAACCCTACTCTCTCTCTCTCTCTCTCTCTCTCTCTCTCAAATATCAATAAATAAACTTCAAAATCAATAAGTAAATAATAAATAAACTTAAAAAATAAAGGTACATTTGTTTCAAGTTTTTATTTAAATTCTAGTTAGTTGGGGCGCCTGGGTGGTGCAGTCGGTTAAGCGTCCGACTTCAGCCAGGTCACGATCTCGCGGTCCGTGAGTTCGAGCCCCGCGTCAGGCTCTGGGCTGATGGCTCAGAGACTGGAGCCTGTTTCCAATTCTGTGTCTCCCTCTCTCTCTGCCCCTCCCCCGTTCATGCTCTGTCTCTCTCTGTCCCAAAAATAAATAAACGTTAAATTCTAGTTAGTTAACATATAGTATAATATTGGTTTCAGAAGTAGAATTCAGTGACTGGTCAGCTAGCAGCTTTTGTATATTGAGACTTAGTTTCCAGTTCAGTGTGTGTGTGTGTGTGTGTGTGTGTATGTGTGTATGAGCGATGACTGATGGAGGTGTCCATTTTCTATGGCATTGTGTGTGAGAATTCAAAATGGCTTATACTTTCCATGACATCATCTCAGAGGGCACATGGGGACTTGTGACTGTCATTTAGTGATAGTAAGATTGGTCCATGGATTCAGGAATCCATCAGGTATCTATCCCTTACCAAGTTTCCAAACATTCATCTAATGGTTTTGGTATCATGGGTAGAACTGCTTAGTTATACATGTAGAAATAGCAAAATGGAGTGTCTCTATCATTCATTTTGCATTTATTGGCTGAAATTTGATCTTTAAAATTTCCTTTACCAACTCTGTTTCTCTTGAAGGAAGTTTGCTTCAGAAAAAGCAGCAAGAATTTTAGTTATGTAACATTTTTTTAAATGCTGAAAGACAAATGACTCTTTCTTTGAGCCTTTTTTTTTTCTTTTTGGATATCATTTGAACTCATGAATTTTTTCATATTTGCCTTTTTGTATCCATTGCAGTCATTATTCCTTTTGATATTCAAACTGTTCCATCTTTGGCTAGTGGAAGCTCTGTCAGATAGGTGAATAGATTTTTGGTTTACATGATATCAATATTTATTACCTTCCATGTTTTAGGCACACCTGGATGTTCTAGGCTTATCTATACATGTCCTGCTCCAGGCCTGGAGCCGTCATTTCTCCAGGAAGCCTTGGACACTAAAGCTTTCCAGTATTTTATTTCTTTTTTCTGGAAAGTATGTAACTAAGCACCAGTTTTAATATACTGATATTAAAAACAAACTCAATAATATCAGTCACAACGGAGAATAAATTTACACATGCCCCAACAGTACAAACCATCACGTTCTTACTGTTGTTTCCCTACCTCAGAACTACCTGGCAGTTGAACCCACGTTGCTCTCCTGACAACTTTTACAAATATATCACGTGGACATAATGGTCCAACTGTATGCAATTATCACCTGCATGTTCATAATCTGCTTGCCAAAAAGGCAAGTACAATACTTAAAAAGTTTTTCAATGATCTTGGTGTCATGTTTTAATCTTTCACTTAGAAAACTTCGATCTCATTATTTCCTCTGCATGCAGAAGCTGATTTTCACCATTTCCTTGTGGTTTGAAGACCAGCTTTACCAGAGATTTAAAGAGAAATGAATACATATTTTGTGCAACTTATTAAAAAGCTGACTTCGTGCACATTCTCTGGATAGTTCTTCCTTTTACTAAAATAAAAACTTAGTCAATGACAATTCCAATGCATATTATCCTACTTTATTCATAGGCCCTTACACAACTGATTGGCTATTTTCCTGTTCAGAATTAAGGATTATTGAAGCTTGTGTAACAACGACTTTGTTCTTCATAATTCATCTCCTGTTACTTGCTTATGCAATGAAGCATTATAATTTGTAGCCTATTACTTCACAGGACTTATAACTTCATTGCCTCCACAAAGAAAAGAACAAAGATGAGTCAGGGGTATGAAAAACACTTCCTAGGTAATGAGAAAGTAAATCAACTTATATTTCTTGCAAATTGGTAAGTAGGAAGTTTTTACTAATGAGTCCTATAATTCTGACAAGGCAGTGTTTATTTACAGAGTTCCTGCTAAGAAATATGATCATATAAGGTAATCATTATACACTGAGATTAGGTTCCAGGTAAATAAGCTCTATACTGAATTACTTCCATAAGAATTAATATAAAATGTCTAGATGCGCTTTCATATGGCCATGTCCCAATGATTTTAAATCCACTAACACTTTTGTGTTAGTTTGCAACCTCTTTAGGAACCTCCCTGGTGTAATCAGAAACTTGCCTCCTAGGCGGAGGGCAGGGAGACACCAAAGAAAGAGGGAGGTCATTCCACACTGGTAGGTGGCAAGGAAACTTACTTATGAGGCTTGTCTTGGGCAGCAGTAAGACAAGTAGATCCCCACCTCGACCTGCAAAGTCTTAAAAGTTTAATAGAGGCCTTAACTAGGTTCAGTCAGGTGTACCACCCAGATGGTCTCAAAACCATATTTCTATCTCAAAGCTGTATTCTTGAAGCAACCTACGGGAGCAGGGAAGGCAAGTGAAACTCACACTCGGAGGACCGGGGAGGGGATGAGAAGCCTCCCATTGCCAGGGTCCAGCTAGTGGGTCAACCATCGTGTGCTCTTGATGACCTCCAGGGTTCCACCCTTCTCTTCCACAATGAGCCTTGAATGGTCAACAAGGGCTGTCACTAGCACGGAGGTGGCTCATTTGGTGGCTACATGACTACATTGGAGGCAAAGGCCACATCACCAATATAGGCATATGCAAGAGAAGACACAGATTAAGACAATCATTCCCAAACATCAGTGACAAATTTGTACATCAAGAGCCTCTGAACCACTGATAGTTACCAAGTCCCCAGGTCAGAGGTTGGATCACTCAGGACATTCACTTGGGTTCTCACGCGATTTAACAACGATGACATGTTAGCAGACTTTTCAGGAAGGAATACACAGCACTGTGTTTGGAAAAGGGCACAGATGACTCCTTGAAATGCAGTAATAGTGTCTAAATCCATCTTATGTTGGAAGACAGCTTTTCTCATCGCTGAAGTCCAATGTATAACTTTTTTTGGTTGGTGAGCTTTGTGTTCCAAGCAACCTTTGCTGATCCCACGATCATGAATATATACTTACATGTTTTCTTCTAGAGCAGAGGACATCAAATATTTTCTGTAAAGGGCTAGAAAGTATGTTTTAAGCTTTGTAGGTCATATGATCTTTGTTGGAAATACTCATCGGTAACCGTAGCCTAAGTACACAATAAACAATACTTACAGAATGAGCGTGAGCATGGTTGTGTTCCAATAAAACTTAATTTATAAAAACGGGCAGAGAGACTTTCTGTTCAGGAACAAGATGACATAAACTCAATTTTCCCTGTTCCTTCCCTCTAATTATTACTAAATATCCTGGAAATTATTCAGCAGACAATTGTAAAAGGACTCTGAAGATGGAAAAAGAAAAGGTGGGCTGGATAGGGAACTCAGGACCTGAACGATGACATCACCTTGAATCCGTTGGGTTTTTCTTTTTTGTCTCTCTTTTGTCCCTGATTGGGCACCAGAGAGTCTGAAATCCACCAGTGCTGAAGAAAAAGGACAACATAAGAAAGCATCTCCACATACATAAGTAAAACCTGCTCTTTTTGCCGAAAGGGTTAGTAGGGGGAATTCCAGTAGAGACTTACTCAAAGACAGTGGCAGGTGTTTGTATGAACAAGTTATCACTTCTCTTGGATGTTTACCTAGAAGAGAAACTAATAATGGGTTGTAAGATAACTCTAAATTTTTGTGCAACTGCCAAACTGTTTTCCAAGCCAAATGCACCATTTTACGTATCCACCACCAATGCATAAGGATTCCAGTGTCCCCACGTGGACATAGATGTGTTCTTTGCCAACACTTCTTTTTATCCTTCTTCTTGATTATAACTACCCTAGTGGGTATGAAGTGGTATAGTATCTCACGGTGGTTAATTTTCGATTTATATCCTCTTAATGTCTAATGATGCTGAATGATTTTTCCATGTGGTTTTTGGATATTTGTGTATCTTCTTTAGACAAATATTTATTCAAATAGTTTGCCCATTTTCTATTTGATTGTTTTATTCATTTTTGAGTTTTCCGTTCTGAATGCTATTGTTATATGATGCATGTGACTTACAAATATTTTCTCTCATCCTGTGGGGTGATCTGCTTAGTTTATTGACAATATACTTTGACATAAACTCGTTTTTAATTTTGGTTGAGTCCAATTTGTCTCTCTTTTTTATTTTGTTGCTTGCGAGAAATATCTAAGAAATCATTGCCTAATCTAAGGTCACCAAGACTCAGGCATGGGTCTGAAGCCTTCGTTTTCTTCCAAGAATTTGTAGTTTTAGCTCTTCCATTTAGGTATTTGAACAAGTTGTACTTAATTTTGGTCTTAATTTCAGACAAATATGTTCTGCTGTAGAACTCCAGCTGCATTTTTTGTTTGTTTGTTTGCACATGGATATTCTGTTGTTCCGGCACCATTTTTTGAAAGGGTTATTCTTTCCCTCATTGAGTTGTCTTGAACCTTGTTGAAAATCATTGACCATGAACCTAAGCATTCTTCCTGGACTCTGAATTTTATTCTACTGATTCCTATATCTATCACTATGCTAGTACCATGCAGCCTTTCATTTTCTCTCTTTTTTAAAGTTTTTATTTTAATTTTATAATATTTTAGCACACAGTGTGATATTAGTTTTGGTGAGTACCATGCAGTCTTGATCACTGTAGTTTTGCTGTAAGTTTTGAAATCAAGAAGTGTAAATCCTCCATCATTGATCTTCTCTTTCAAGATTATTTTGGCTCTTCTGGATCCCTTGAATTATCCTATGAATTTGGGGATCAGCTTGTCAATTTCTGCAGAAAATCTAGATAGGATTTTGATAGGGATTACACTGAATACGCAGCCTCTCTCGCTGGCCCTCCCCTACACACATTCTGTCTCTCTTTCTCTCAAAACTAAAGCATTAAAAGAAAATTACTCCTAAATACTTTATTATTTTCTTTTTTTTAAATTTTTTTAAACATTTATTTATTTTTGAGACAGAGAGAGACAGAGCATGAATGGGGGAGGGGCAGAGAGAGAGGGGGACACAGAATCAGAAGTAGGCTCCAGGCTCTGAGCCATCAGCCCAGAGCCTGATGCGGGGCTCGAACTCACGGACCTCGAGATCGTGACCTGAGCTGAAGTCGGACGCTCAACCGACTGAGCCACCCAGGCGCCCCTATTTTATTATTTTCGATGCAACTATAAATTAATTTTTTTCTTAATTTCATTTTCAGAGTTTTAATCTTAATGTGTACACATAAAATTGATTTTTATAAGTTGATCTTAATTCACTTATTAGTTCCATCTTCTCATGAATTCTTTAGGATAATCTATAAATAAAATCATGCCATCTGAAATAGAGATAATTTTAATCCTTTCTTTACAATCTGGGAATTTTCTATTTCTGTTGCTTGTCTAATTGTTCTGATTAGAATGCCCAGTAAAATGTTAAATAGAAATGGTAAGAGTAGAGATTGTTTCGTACCTGATCTTGGGGAAAAGCCTTCTGTTTTCACCCTTAAATTTGATATTAGCAATGTGTTTTATTTATTTTTTAAAAGTTTATTTATTTATTTTGAGAGAGAGAGAGAGAGAGTAGGGAAGGAGCAGAGGGAGAGGGAGAGAGGGAGAATCCCAAGCAGGCTCCAGCCCTCAGAGTGGAGCCCAATGTGGGGTTGAATGCTGGGTTCTAGCTCATGAACTATGATATCATGAGTCTGACACTAAACTAACTGAGCCACCCAGGTGCCGTAGCAAGGGGTTTTAAATGGATGTTCTTCATCAAGTTAAGGAAGCTCCCTTCCATTCCTAGTTTGTTGAGTTTTCTTTCCTCTTGAAAGTATCTGTGTTATTTCTGAATGCTAGATGTAAATTTACAAGTACTTTAAATAAAGGGATTGGGACACCTGGGTGGCTCAGCCAGTTAAGCGTTGGACTTTTGTGGATTTTGGCTCAGGTCATGATCTCACAGTTTGTGGGTTCAAGCCCCACATCAGGCTCTGTGCTGACAGTGGGGAGCCTGCTTGGGATTTTTTCTCTCATCTCTCTTTCTCTCTCTCAAAATAAATAAAAAAATAAGCCTAAAATAAAATAAAACACTTAAAGGAAAAAGACAGATGGCAGGCCAGATTGCCCTTCGAGCTGTAGTCTGCTGACCCTTGTTCTAGAAGCCTATTACTTTAGCTTCCATTTTTACATCATTTACATGAGCCATCTAAAATACTTTTTCTCATAAATTTTAATAAGTTGTGAGGTAAAGCCATCATGATTTTTAAAAATGCAACATGATTTCTTTGTGCCATATATGAAAAAAAACTTTCCTTCAAAAAGATATACAAATTTTCATATGAAAATTTCCCTCACATCATTAGACATGAGGCGAATGGAAATGAAAACCACCATCATAAGGTATTGGCATATATTTTTCAGAATAAATACAATTAAAAATGTGAATGTGGAGGGACGCCTGGGTGGCTTAGCCGGTTGGGCGGCCAGCTTTGGCTTGGGTCACGATCTTGCGGTCCGACGATCTTGCAGTCCATGAGTTCGAGCCCCGCGTCGGGGCTCTGTGCTGATAGCTGAGCCTGGAACCTGCTTCAGAGTCTGTGTCTCTCTCTCTTTCTCTGCCCTTCCCCTGATTGTGCTCTTTCTCTCTCAAAAATAAATAAATAAATAAATAAATATTTTTAAAAATGTGAATGCGGATATGGAGAATATACGGATGTAACGTGGTACGATGACATTGAAAAAAGTTTGCTGGTTTCTTTTTTTTTTTTAATTTTTGTTTTTAAGTTTACTCGTTTATTTTGAGAGAGACAGAGAGAGCACGATTCGGGGAGGGGGAGAGACAAACACATCAATGGCATCCTAATCTATCTCCTACCAATTCTACTCCTGGATACATCCTCAGGAGAAATGAGTAAGCATGTCCACTAAAAGGCTTGTACAAGAATGTCCATAATAACCCAAACTGGAAAAAACATAAATGCCTTTCAATAAAAGAATGGAGAAACAAATTTTAATGTACTCATACAATGGAATACCGTGCAGCAATAAAAAAAAAGAACAATTTATTTTTCATATGTGTAATATATATGTGTGTATATATATATATACATGATATAAACATTTTATGTATGTGCATGACAACATGCACATACATACATACATTTGATATATATAATGACATGGGTGAATCTTTGATATACTGTGTTAACTGGAAGAAGCAAGGTCTAAAAAGCACACAGCATAATGGCCTCCAGTTAGAAAAAAATCAAGAAGTAAAGCTACAAGTGGTTATCTTTGAAGTGATTGATATTGATCCAAAAAGGGTAGAAGAGAATCTTCAAATTTATGGAAATGTGCTAAATGCTTATCTGGGTGATATTAATGAGTTTGTACTTACGCGCAGCATTATCAAGCTTTATTCTTAGTATACTTTGTTCACTTTATTGAATGTAAGTAGTACCCCAACAAAAGGCGGCATAAGACAGCAGGAGTGACAGGAAAATTATTAAAAGGCTGTCACTCTTGCAAAATAACATATGGAAAAAAAACAACAAAACGGTGCTTTGTCTACTTTCTAGAAAAGGGACTTGTCTTACCGTTGCAATTCACATAATTAGTTCATTCGTTCATTAAGTTAACAAATACTTATTTGGCACCTACGAGATGCCAGTTAAATTCTTATCACCGATGCAAGCGAGGAATCGTCCCTTTGAAAACTTTCCAGTGTTTAAGGACTTTTTGTATGAACTCATTCTAAAATCATTGCTGTATCATGTATCATTTTTCCTATTTGTTAACGCTGAAGCAAATACTTTCATTGAATTTTCTTGACGCCAATTCCAGATTTAAGGAATACAAATCCTGAAGGTTTTGAGTGCCGTCCTAGTGCCGTTTCTCTTCATTTATTCTTCTTCCAATTGATCCACTTCCCGACTTTCAGTCAGTGGTCCCCTCCTTCTGGTTCAGTGTCATTTATTTTTCCATTTCTATCTCCTCACCTTCACGACTCTGTATATTCTGGGACTTCTCAGCCTTGCCGTTTTACAGGAACTAGACACAAACACACAGACACAGACACACACACACACACAGAAGTGCAAGGTATAAAGGCTTAGAAAAATGTAGGATCACAATTTAAGTATTTTTTTCCCTAAGTTGTTTATGACACTTTAATATTGTCCGTAAAATGTTAACCTGCTTAAAAAGACGGGATCTATTTAGCAGTAAATGACAGATGGAACGATCTTTTACTTTTGGTCTTGAGTACTTTTTTCTTGGGTGCTTTATTTGATTGATCTGTATATAGTCAGACCAGAAGACAAAATATATGATTCATCTCCAGTCTGAAGCCCCATTTGAATGGCACTTTATTTACATTAGCATTCCTAATTACTTAATGACCAATCAGATATGGTTCATTGCTAGTAAGTGTAGAAACATGTTGTCTGAAGGATGTAGTTTAATTAGTATACTCCTAAAAACATGTCCCTCGTGACCATTGGATGTAATCATTATTTTATGTATTTAACTGTGAAATTCATATTTACTCAGCAGGATAGAGAACAGCTTTTTACTTCCCAAAGCTGGTTAATAGAGCATAGTTAGGTTTTTAAAGGAGCCTGCAAAATCTTGACAAAAGCAGAATAGTTAAAAAAAATCATTCTAATAAAATAGGCATTCGCATAAATACTAATACCATATTATAAAGCAGGAAAGGATGCATAAGTACACAAAAAAGCTTATTGTAATTCTGCCCTTAATAACTTAGGTTTAGGTGGCTCACATTCTTCTAAGCCACTGAGGATTTTTAGATATTTTTACTCTTGATTAATGATTTTGAAAATGACCTCATTTCAAAGGTAAGTGGCAATTTGTGTTTTTCCTATTACTTATTCATTAAATAACAACCAAATTAGATATATTTTATTTCCAGAAAACACAATGAACAAAAATCTGAACTTACAACTGAAAACTATAGAAAGCTTATGAAAGAAATCAAAGAAGACACACAAAAAAATGGAAAAATATTCCACGCTCCTGGATAGGAAGAGCAAATATTGTTAAAATGTCAATACTACCCGAAGCGATCTACATATACGATGCAATACCTATCAAAATAACACCAGCATTCTTCACAGAGCTAGAACAAACAATCTTAAATTTTTATGGAACCAGAAAAGACCCTGAATAGCCAAAGCAATAGTGAAAAACAAAACCAAACCTGGAGGCATCACAATCCCGGACTTCAAGCTATATTACAAAGCTGTAATCATCAAGACCGTATGGTACTGGCACAAAAACAGACACTCAGATCAATGGAACAGAATAAGGAACCCAGAAATGGACCCACAAACGTATAGCCAACTAATCTTTGACAAAGCGGGAAAGAACATCTAATGGAATAAAGACAGTCTCTTGAGCAAGTGGTGCTGGGAAAACTGGACAGCAACATGCAGAAAAATGAACCTGGACCACTTTCTTACACCATACATAAAAATACACTCAAAATGGATGAAAGACCTCAATGTAAGACAGGAAGCCATCAAAATCCTCGAGGAGAAAGCAGGCAAAAACCTCTCTGACCACGGCCACAGCAACTTCTTACTCAACACGTCTCCAGAGGCAAGGGAAACAAAAGCAAAAATGAACTATTGGGACCTCATCAAAATAAAAAGCTTCTGCACAACAAGGAAACAATCAGCAAAACTAAAAGGCCACTGACGGAATGGGAGAAGATATTTGCAAACGACATCTCAGATAAAGGGTTAGTGTCCAAAATCTATAAAGAACTTATCAAACTCAACACCCAAAAAACAAATAATCCAGTGAAGAAATGGGCAAAGGACATGAATAGACACTTCTCCATAGAAGACATCCAGATGGCCAACCGACGCATGAAAAAATGCTCAACATCACTCATCATCAGGGAAATAGAAATCAAAACCACAATTGGATGCCACCTCCCACCTGTCAGAATGGCTAACATTAACAACTCAGGCAACAACAGATGCTGGAGAGGATGTGGAGCAAGAGGATGTCTTTTGCACTGCTGGTGGGGGGGGGGGCAAACTGGTGCAGACACCTTGAAAGACAGGATGGAGGTTCCACAAAAAATTAAAAATAGAACTACCCCACAACCCAGCAACTGAACTACTAGGTATTTATCCAAGGGATACAGGGATGCTGATTCAAAGAGCACGTGCACCCAATGTCTATAGTAGCACTATTGACAATAGCCAAAGTATAGAAAGAGCCCAAATGTCCATTGATGGATGAATGGATGAAAAGGTGGTGTATATATATATACAATGGAGTATTACTTGGCAATGAAAAAGAATGAAATCTTGCCCTTTGCGACTATGTGGATGGAACTAGAGGGTTTTATGCTAAGTGAAATTAGTATGTCAGAGAAAGACAAATATCATATGACTTCACTCGTATGAAGACTTTAAGATACAAAACAGATGAACACAAGGGAAGGGAAGCAAAAATGATATAAAAATAGGGAGAGGGACAAAACATAAGAGACTCTTAAATATGGAGAACAAACAGAGGGTTACTGGAGGGGTTGTGGGAGGGACGATGGGCTAAATGGGTAAGGAGCATTAAGGAATCTACTCCTGAAATCATTGTTGCACTATATTCTAAGTGACTTGGATATAAGAAATTTTACATAAATAGGATCATACTGTAAAAAAAAAAAATCCCTGAACTTACAACATTGGGAGCATTGGGAGAGATCAATGACTGTCCTTCCAAATAGGGTCTTCTGCAAGCAGTTCTATTGTCTATAAATTGTCATTTGACTTGACTTCTGAGAATCTACATATTTCTCAACATGAGGGGTGTAACTTGTTATAATTTTCATATATATTCAAGAAAATTAGTTTGCGAGGATTTCAAGTAACCAATGATTCCACTGTGAGCATTAACCCTCATGCATAACTCTAGTGTGCCTTCATGAGCTCACCTTCATTCACTGTCCGTGGTTCAGATTAGAGTGTGAATTATACAGATGCCTCAGGGCTGCTTCATTTGCTTTATATTCAGAATTTGTCAATAACTCAGCAATTGATCCTGCCATTATCACTCATTCTTATTTCCTGGACAATGTGTTCTCGCTCAACCCCTTCATACACTGCTTTGGGAAGACACAGGCAACATCCTCACTGCTGTCTCCCATTTGAGGGACTAATAGTCACGATACTAATAATAAGTTGATATTGGCAATGTTACTGAGTCAAGCATAATATTAGCAATATTATTTTAGGATGTATTATGTGCCAAACATCTTTATAATCATTTCCCATGCTGCAACTTGTTTATACCTCAGAGCCTATTCAATTAGGCATTATTCTTCTTCCCAACTTACGGATGAGGAAGTTGAAATACTGAAGGTTTAATACCTGTATGAAGGTCCTTTACAAATAGTCACTGGTGGCACCTATATTTAATAAACCCCTTTAAAACTATAACTAAGGAAGGCTGATGGGGGGTGGGGGGGTGGGTGATAGGTATCGAGGAGGGTACCTGTTGGGATGAGCGCTGGGTGTTGTATGGAAACCAATTTGACAATAAATTTCATATATTAATAAATAAATAAATAAATAAATAAATAAATAAATAAAAAACTATAACTAAGAATTGTTGTGACTTTGACGGATTAAGGGTGCCACTGATTTGCAATGTTACTAGTTATATTCAATCTTTACAGTATCAGAAATATCTAAGGTCAGAATTTTCAGGAAAAAATATTGAAATATAGTTGACCCTTGGACAAAACAGGTTTGAAGTGTGTGAATCCACATACACATGGATATTTTTTGATAAATACAGTATCATATTGTAAATGTATTTCCTCTTTATTATGATTTTCTTAATAACATTTTCTTTCCTCTTTGTGTGTGTGTGTGTGTGTGTGTGTGTGTGTGTGAGAGAATACCATACATAACACACATAACATACAAAGTGGGTGTTAATTGACTGTTTATATTCCCTGCCAGGCTTCCTTTCAACAGTAGGTATTAGTAGTTAAGTTTTTGGAGAGTCAAAAGTTACATGCAGATTTTCACTTTGTGGAGTTCGGCACCCTTAATTCCCATGTCGCTCAAGGGTCAGCTGTTCCTGTAAACCCTTCTTAGAGTACTTCGTCCACAAATAACGAAATACATTCTTTGCTTTTTTCTTATATCTCCATGATTTGAGGTCCATTGGTGCTTGGGTAGCACCTATATTTCTGACAGCCTTTTTTTCTGAGCAAATATCATGAAGGAGTCCTTGGCCAGGGTTTAGCTGTCACAAAGCCGAGTATGTAAGAACCTTCTCCATTTTCTGAACTCTCTTTGATTATAGTTCTTAATGTTGTATCTATTTCGTGCTGAAGACTTCCTCATCCTTCCTTCCCTTCAATATCAAATCACACACAGAAACAGAATAAAGGGTTAGTATCTGTATAGGGTTGGGAAAGTATTTTTTTGCATTAAAATCAATCAAATTTCTCTGATGATGAGCAAAGGTAGCTAATGGTACTTTAAAGTGTACCTTAAAAGAGTTCTTTAAAACATGAGCCCCGATTTGGAGTCAGACAGTTTTGGACTCAATTTTCAGCCGCCTCAACTACTATAGGCAAGATTTGGGACAACCTCTTAAAATGTGCTGGTTCTGTTTTTGTTGTTGTTGTTGTTGTTGTTGTTGTTGTTGCTTTCTTTGATTTTCTTATCATTTTCTGTTGCAAAAAGTGACTAATAACCTTTTATGTAAGGATTAAATAAGACTGTGTCTAGAAAGTGAATAACAAAGTTTCTAGCACTGAGGAGGTGCTCAAAAATGAACGGCTATTGTGTCACTTAGCATAGTCATCTGAGTGAAAAAAGATGAATGTTCTTCTCATTTAGATTGAATTAAACCAACCAATAACTGCAAAGGAAATCCAAGTCAAAGAGATACTTGAACATCATTTAACTAAACATGGACACCGGTTTTGACTGGTAACAAAATGTAACTCATATGAGGACCATAGAAAATCAAAGTTTCTTCCATCAAGCTATCCCCAGAATTATACATTCTCTTAGCATGATTAGGTTGTGTATATATAATGTATACATGTATGTATGCATGCACACACACACACACACACATATATACATACACTTTTCTAATTAGATTTATGCTCTCATATTCTTGGTGAATCTTGGTAAGTTTTTTTATGTATAAATTTTTCCAGTGAGAGTACCTGGATCATCTAGAGAGTATATTTTAAAATGTAGAGGCCTAGGTGGCACCATGAATATTCTGAATTGGGCAGTCTAGGGTGAGCCTCGGGAATCTACATTTTAACGAGATTTTCTGGTGTTTTTCATTCAGTAGGTGCCCAGACACACTTTGAGGAAACAGGGCCCTACAGTGTCAGGACTTTGTTTGAATTTATCACATGAGACACTCACAGGAGCACACAGAATTACTTAAAACCCGCAATAAGCAGACAACTTGATTTAGTTTCAATTCCTTGATTATGTGGAGAAGGACTGCAAGGGCCCAAGGAGATGCAGTGATATAATGGTTAAAATAATAGCTAATATTTACGGTGTGTTATCAGATATATGCAAAGTACTCTGTCTTTGTTATCTTATTAACCCTTTTAAATGTCCTATTATTAAAAAAAAAAAATTAAAGGGGCGCCTGGGTGGCACAGTCGGTTAAGCGTCTGACTTCAGCCAGGTCACGATCTCGCAGTCCGTGAGTTTGAGCCCCGCGTCAGGCTCTGGGCTGATGGCTCTGGGCTGATGGCTCGGAGCCTGGAGCCTGTTTCCGATTCTGTGTCTCCCTCTCTCTCTGCCCCTCCCCCGTTCATGCTCTGTCTCTCTCTGTCCCAAAATAAATAAAAAACGTTGAAAAAAAAATTAAAAAAAAAAAAAATGTCCTATTATTATCCATATTGTATAGATGACAGAACATGTATATATATATGTGTGTGTGTGTGTATATGTACATATATACATATATATGTGTATATGTACATATATGTATATATGTACATATATGTGTACTTTTATTTGTACAATATATATGTATATATGTGTGTGTATATGTATATATACATATATGTATATATGTACATATATGTGTATACACACATATATGTGTGTGTATACATATATTATATACAGACAATATATATTATATATCATTTGCTCCACATCACAAAATTAATGAGTTCTGGAGCTGGAATTCAAACAGAACGTCAGACTACATTGTAAAAAAGCAACAAGCATAACAACAATAACAAACATTAGCCAAGTGCCTATTATGCGCCACTCGTCTGTGATTTAATTATCACAAAAATGATGGTGGGATTATTATTATCCCCACTTTATGTATGCAGAAATTGAGGCTAGGAGAGGAGGGTAAGTAACTTGCTCCAGGTCATACAGGATGGGGGAGCAGAGATAAGGACTTAAGGGTTTGACTTCAAAGCCGGTGTTCTTAGTTACAACAAGGAATTTGAGGTCGCCTGACTGCCAGACCAACCTCCTTTTCACTACCACAGGTGTTTGAAAATACAGAGCAGCATCCCACCAGGACCCGACAAGAAATGCACTTTCTGCATTTATATATGAACATGGGTATGTACGTATCACTCAAGATTCCTAATTGCATGCAATAGAAACTTATTGGAACTAACTGAAGCTGAATGGTAGTTTATTGGAAGAATATAGAGAAAAAGACACGATAAACACCTACTAGTATAATAGACACGAGAAGCAAGGGGACCCTCAGACAAGGACATACAGCAGGAACAGCCTGCTTTTGATGCTGCCACTGGTAGCCCCTCTTTTGTCATGGCAGAATATCCAAGCCACCGGATGCTATCACAGTAAATGAATGCTAAACCCAAGATTTATTTCTAAGCAGAAATACATAAATGTCCAAGGATGAGTCAATTGACTGCATTTACCTTCCAAGGCATGGGGGAGAGAATGCTGTTGCCCTGCCTCTCATCATGGAGTATTCTTCCAATCAGAAAAGTGATTGGATTCTGGGCAGCCAAAGAGAACAAATTTCCTGCAGCAGTTATGCATAAACAAAGTCCACTTAGGAATATCCGACAAGATGCTTGCTGACAGAAAGTGACACACTGAGAGAGTTGCTTTCAGGTTAGCAAAAAAGCAGTAATCTATTTTGAGTTAAACACAATGAAATTCAACAGCAGCACAATGTTTATAAAAATTTAAGCACTGAGACAATTAATCATTATAATAAAAGACAGAGTAAATTGCACTATTGAAACAAGAGTCAAAATTTAGATGATTTGACATCATATTTGTGGATTTAGATTATATGTGTAAGTAGGTCACTGTAGTTAAAGCAATAATTTAAACTTTTCGAAGCTTTGTATGGAAGAAGAGAGAGAGAAAAGTATTGTGCTGAACCCATACTATTCTGGTCTTTTTGATGCCTCACATGGGGTCTTAAGAATGAATAACCAAGATATTAGAAAATATTCTGATGTTGAATTATTGTTTGATTTTCTTTTGAGGGACAAAGGAACAGAGCACAGCTCTGTAGGTGAGAACAGGGTTTTCCTTGAAGCAAATCAAATTTCCCCTGTCAGTCATTCTAGGAGGCCATGGGCAGGAGGGCTCTTGACTTCAGGGAGGGAAAATCTTTTATCTGTTGGGCTTAGGGTAATTGGCCCAGAAACCATAGCACAGAGTCACCTGTAGTTATTTTTTTTAAACAGTTTTATTGCAATGTAATCGATGTAAAATTAATTATACCTGTTTCAAGTGTACGATTTGATGAGTTTTGACATAGGTATGTGCCCACAAAAACATCGCTATAACTAACATAATGAACACGCCCATCATTTTTACAAGTTTCCTTGTGAACTTTGCAATGTGTCCTCTGCCCCACCACTCAGCCCTGGCCCCAGGCAACTACTGATATGCTTTCTGTCCACTTGCATTATATTTGCGATAGTTTAATACAAATGGAATCATACAATGTATATTTTGTTTTCTCTGGCTTCTTTCAAGCAGAATAAATTTTGAGATTCATCTACCTTTTGGTGGGTATCAACAAAATATATTTATTTCGTTCCTTTTTATTGCTGAGGAATATTCCACTTTATGGATATACCACAATTTGTTTTTCCATTTATCTGTTTATGGACATTGTGGTTGTTTCCATTTTTGGCTAATACAAATAAAGTTGCTATGAATATTTGTGTACAGTATTTTGTGTGGACATATGCTTTTATCTAAGAACAGTGTACCTGTTTCATCTGGGAGGTTTAAGCTCAACTTTTCAGGAAACAATGAAACTCTCTTCCAAAGTGGCTGTACCATGTATGAAACTTAAATATTTTCTTTCACACCTGGTAATGCCAGACATCTGTAAGAACCAAGGAGCCAACAATGAAGCATATTGCTATTAACTAAATACAATTTGTTTAAATCTCACTTTTTTTTCTTAATATTGTTTTCTTTCTTTCTTTCTTTCTTTCTTTCTTTCTTTCTTTCTTTCTTTCTTTCTTCTTTCTTTCAGATGCCATGCAGGATACCACATTATGCTTAGGCATCCTGTCTCCTTAGTTTTCTCTGGTCTATGATAGCTTCTCAGAGTATTGGTCATATATTTTGTAGAATAACCCTTAATTTGGATTTGTCTGATGTTTTTTTTTTTTTTTTGTGGACCAATTAGGTTATGGGTTTGGGGAAGGAAGATCACGGAGTGAAGTGCCATTCTCAATACATCATATCAAAAGTGTGTGTTATTGGCATAACATATCATCGATGACATTAACCTTGATTGTTTGGGTGAGGTAGTGTTTGTGAGGTTTCTCCACTATAAAGTCCCTGTTCTTCCCTTCCCTACCATACTCTAAGTGCATGCAACACAGACTCAAGAGGTTGACAGCTCAGCTCCCTCTCCTTAAGGAGGGAGTATCTACATAAATTATTTGCCCAGAGGTTAGTCATTTCTTCATTATTTATCTAATCACTTATGTATATCAATATGGATTCAGGGTTAATTGCTTGCTATTTGGGGTTATAATCCAATATAATGTTACTTATTTTGCTATTCAAATTGTTCTCACTGTGGCCATTGGAACCTATTTCAGATTAGTTTCTGTGTTCTTTTTGAAATGGCTCACCTCCTTTACTTGTTTGATTTTTAGGCCTTATTACATTCTGGAACTACTGTATTCAGAGAGACCTTTAGAGTGTCTTTGGTGCCTCCCTTTCGGCACAGTAGCCTATAAACTCTCCCCAACCTAGGGCAATTGTAAGGCTTATTTTATTATTTCACCCTTCTTTCAAGACACCACTGTCCTAACCTATTGGACATTGTCTGGTGTCCAATATGTGCAAATATCTGTTTCAGATAGTTTGTCTGACCTAACTGTTCAAAGAGAGAGTGAAAGGTGATTCCCTGCTACTATGCCATAGTTAGAAGGGAAAGTCTCCAGAACTTCCTCGGTAAGAATCAACTTCCATTTCCTATGTTCAGATAGCTGTCAAGAAAGACAGGAACAATTCTGGAATGAGAACCTGTGGAAAACCTGAGAGTGGGCTGTAAGTTAGTCTATTGGAGGTGTATGAAGATTGTTATAAGTTAAAACCAAAGGACTACAGCGATCTTGAAAGGAGGAGAGCCACCCCACTCTTGTGTGGACCAGTTAGAAGAAAACACTGTCTCTTATCCTGAAGCAAGAGCCCCAGTGGTGATAAGTGGGAACAAACAGCTTTGTCCACTAGAGGACGTAGGCACAAAGTGTCTATAATAACAACTGGAAGATCGAGTTAGTGCAGTTTCACATTGTGTAGTTCGTAGACCTGGGCAGCTACTCAAGGAACAGAACTGGAGTAGTTCTCTAGAGAGAAACAGGTAGTCACCATGAAGTCATGAAGTGACACCTTCAAACTGTCCCATTCCAGTCTTCTTAAATAACTTTATGAATGTGAAACAAAGGCATTGCCAAGGCAATTCCTTCAAGAAAGAAAAGGAAATCTTAATGAACTAACCACCCCCCTTCGCCATTGATGGTACATTAATGTGTTAAACTAGGTGTTGATAAAATACTTGATAAATATCTCCTTTAAATTAGAAAGGTAACCAACAGGAGATAGAAAAATGTTGAAGGAATATCAAATATTGGCATCAAGATAAATAGGTGTCAATGTAAATAACTTAATTCTTTAATGTCCTTTAAGGTATCAGTAGATATTATATAAATTGGTGTGCCACTAGAAATAAAAGACATAACTACAAAGAGACATAAAATCAAAAGCCAACAGAGATTCACCTGTATAATTTGTGACTAGGGTAGACTCCCTACAACATCGTATCAAACTATTTTATCATAATCTTACCAGGTGATCGTGTTGCCTAAGACAGCTCATGCATTAAGGACTGAACCACAATAATTTCTGGCGATTTTTATGTGGAATATTTCATGCTCCAGTATTTGCCTTAATCACCAAAACACATGGAGGGAAAACGTTTAGAAATTCACCTAAAACTCTCTTTGTATCTATAAAGTCTCTGTGCTGAATTTCAAACAATTATTACCAAAAAATATGTAAGTAGAAAGTGAGAATGCTAATTCCAATGTTTAAGAGACATTGGGAGAGCACAGAGGGATTCATAATCTATTCTGTCCATATTCTTATTTCTGGTGACCTTGAAAGCAGGCAAATTCTCAGAGCCACTGTGGCATCTTGTACATATTTTAAATTCAAAACACCTGTTCAAATGGAACCAAACAATTCAGTGGGCAGCCAAATAAGGATAGAATACTTAAAGAAAACTGACTTAGGGAGAACATGGCTATGAAGAACAATGTTACCAAAAGAAAAAGCCACCGAACCTGGTTTAAATCCAGGGACCAACGGAAAGTGGTTCTTTATGAACAGGAAAATAACTTAAAGCAAAGACAAATCAGAGGAAAAGCATACACATTACTACTTCATGTAATCGCAGAGTTACTAAAATTTGATGTCCCCAAATGAATGACTAAATGATATTAATGACTAAAGGATATTAACAAAGGAGATACTAAAATTTTATGTAAGTTTTGTTTGGTATGCCCAAGGTCCGTGAAATAGTTCGGTGGCATATTTTGTGGAATATTCTAGAGTAGAATTTCTGGTTCATACATTTCAAAAAAATCATTATTAAAATGAACCCAAACTTCAATGGATTTAGAAAATAAAAGTGAATACAATAGAGAGAATCTGCATAGTAAAGAAAGTTAATTGAAAAAGAAAGGAGGAGAGCAAGGAAAAATTAACATAAAATAATAATCTTGTATTTATGTGCGATGTTTAATCTGTGGAAATCAAACTGCACATGTTACGAAAGAGTGCTTTGGATAACACAAACAAACAAAAAAAGAACAAAGATGTTGTCAAACTGGGTGTGATCAACAAAGAAAGAAAAATGTTGGCCAGACATAATGGAAAGATAGTTGAAAATTGTATATTATATCACATGTGAAAATGAACAAAATATGTTTTGATATCAGAACTGTTAGGGGCGCCTGGATGGCTTCGTTGGTTAAGTATCTGACTTTAGCTCAGGTCGTGATCTCACGGTTGGTGGGTTTGAGCCCCACATCGGGCTCTGTGCTCACAGCTCAGAGCCTGGAGCCTGCTTCGGATTCTGTGTCTCCTTCTCTCTCTGCCCTTTCCCTGCTCGCACTGTGTCTTTCTCTTTCTCAAAAATAAATAAACATCAAAAAAATTAAAAAAAAACTGTTAGAAAGATCAATCCAGTCACCAAAGGAGGAGAAAATAAAAGAACACAAATAAATACGTGAAAAAATTGAATAGGACAAATGCATTTTTGGAATAGACACACGGAGTAGGCATAATTATTCCATTTTTTTAAAGGTAGATAATTAGCATTTCTTGTCTATCTATCATCAAATTATCTGTCCTTTATTTCAGTGTAAAATCGGTATCTACTTGAGATATTGACAATCCCTTTTGCATTTTTGAAATATATCTTATGTTAAAAATCTTGGAAGCTGTGTTTATTCAATGCGATATAAAATATTACATATCTATAATTTTCAAGTTAAAGAAACCAAGTATCAATTGATGAAATTAAAATAGAATTTATTTAGTCTGTAAATTATGATGCATTGAATAGCAGGGAAGCATTGATGTGAAATACAGTTGTCTGAGTATTGACATAACTTACCTGGATTTGTTGTCTCATTTCTCTTGGTATGCTAAAAGCATTTAGGAATAGAGAGCATAAAGCAATCAAAATTATACTTGGCATTGAAAAATAAATAAATAAACCAATACTAGAAAGACCTCCAACTCTTGTGTTACTTTGTGAAAAAAGGTCCCTGTAAGTGTAATCTGATTTTTCAAAAGAAATAACATTATGAATGAAGATTGCCTTGATTATGGGCACCATGCGCAGCTTTATTTAACCCTGGGCACTTTATAAAAGGTATGAAAGAAATTTTAGACTACTGGCTCTAATCGAACCAAAAATATGTTTTAGACTAAATTTTGAAAGTAACCAACATAATAAAATAGAGTGGTATTAATTTATCAGTGGGAGATCACAGAGTAAAATTTCATTTATTTCCCTGTAGTTTTAAATGCAGATGGCCCTTTTGGACCCCGTGATTTTCAAGAATTAAATGAGTCCTGAAAGGGGTTCTGGATGGCCCACGAGGAATAAGTGCCCAGAGAATATAAAATAGGAACAAGAGAAACCCTGGGGGAACAGGATCACTCCGGGAGACGTCTGGGGAGGTGCTGGACGGTTTGCCCGAATGTCACTTCAGAGTTGAGGGGTGTGGGATTTATGTAGCAGAGCCATCAGGAAGCCACTGGCCAAACCTCATGGCTTTTTTTGTTTTCGTTTTTTTCCTGTAAAAATAGCATTAAATAAGATGAGTAGACAGGAGAATAATATAACTGGTTTTTAATGAACGCTTATTACGAGGCAGATATTATGAAAAGCGCAACGCACATTCCTTCATTTATTTATTTATTTTGCGTTAGGCAACGTCCTCATGTCTTTGCAGGTGTGGAGCCTTAATTTAGAGGATGGAAATAATTTGCCTAAGGACACCGTGCTAGTTTGGGTAAGAGTCCAGATCCAAACTACAGCAGGCGTTTTTAAATCCAGCACTCGACTGATTTACTTGTATTGATGAAAAACTATTTTATGCATTAGGATGGACAATTCCTCCTGAAGACGTTGCTTTTGTTCATGTGTTTTTCTTTGCAAAGAAGGTCCTTTCTATGTGGATTCCTCTTTGTGATTGCTGTGAGTCTTTCTAAAAATACCTCTTTCTCAGTTTTTCCTGTTTTACTATGGGATTTCTTCCCACCTTCTGTTCTTGGTATTGTCATTGTGCTCAAACACGGCACTTACCGTTTTTAAATAATCTTTCCCTTTCAATCTCCTCTTGCCAAATCCTGAGCTTCTAGAAGGGATGATTTCTGGCGCACTTTTTGCCAGATCAGCTCCTAACATAATGATCAGCAGAGAGCAACCACCAAATATGTACTTTTCATTGAATAAATAATTATTTGGGAAATTGGTAACACACATAAATAACATATTGAGGTTTTTTTTTTTCCTCAACAATGGTTTAAAATGATGCTGGTTCTATTTACTCTCAGAATCACCAAGTAAAGGGAATTTGTAGGCCTAGAATATAGAATTCAAGGGAATGATAGAATTGAGGCAATCTTAATGTGCTTGTGTGTGTGTTTCATTCTTTTTTTTTTTTCTTCTCCTGAGATGAGAGCAGGGTAATTACACAGGGCTCAGTGCTAAGAATATTTAAAAAGTTTAAAAGTTTTGCAGAATGGAAGATTATTTTAAAATTCTCACCAACTTCCAGTTGTGTGCCTGTTTTAGTCTAACTAGCTTTCACCCATACAGTCAAAATTACATAAAACAGAGCTGTTGAAGATGTGCTGTAACAATTTTTTTGCAATTTCTGAGCTATCTAAGTGCTTCTTTCCAAAATACTTGTACTATTTTCTTGTTGATTCAGCACCGGAATGAAGTGTTTCTTTTTTTCCTACCATCAACTTAAAAGTCTACTTTTTAATTGAGATTTATTTCCCATGCAATTACAAAGTTTTTTTTTTCTCCCCAAAGCGTGAAGGTCTGAACTTGACTTTCAATTCATTTACTTTAAAACCTTGAGATCTCTTCCATTTACATACCTATCTCCCTTCAGTGATGAACTCTATAGATGACATTCACAAACTGTCAATTCCCTTTATCTTTGTTCTGTAGTAGAATAGGGATTCTAAGAAAGACTAGGTACAAATTGCTGATGAATGATTTATCAGTGAGGGTCACTGTGTATAGCTGGTTACATTGTATTAGTGATGTACCATTATATAACTACTTCTGAAGATCTGCACAAGGGTTGAGTTTCCAATGGTAATAGAAAGGAGGGTGCTATTTACAAGTTTGTTCTCTTAAATCCTTTGGGATTTGCTTTGGGGATTCTGTTGACTGTCGTCCCTCTGTAGGATCCCCTTCTGCTTTACGTATTGCTCTCCCTTTTCTTTTGAAAGACACAATTTAGTTTGGCACATCAAACTAACTTCCTAACTTCTTGTGTAACTAGGTATGAAGGCGTTTATGACTTCTGTCAGTAATACCATGAGACAGCTTCTAGGGATTTTTAAAAAAACCATGTCTATCTATGTAGGCCTTTTGCTCTTTTCCAGAACTTTTCTTCCATGTTGTTTGGAACGTAGCTACTGCCAAACTGAAACATGAAGCTAAGGCCAGAAAGGGTCGAATAACAAGGAAGAACTTAGAGGTCTCAGATGCTGGTCGAAAACCAACCACCTCCAATCACTTACATGAGAAAAACATGGGCTTTGGGCTTTCTAGCTCTCACATACTCATTTATAGCTCAGAGGGCATCACTATTTCTTCACCTCAGCTCTCTTTCAATGGAAGTTTTCTTTCCACAGCCTCAAAAGAACACAAATGTGCCCACTGTCTTCCGTGCTTAGTACAAGTCCTCTTAGCTTTGCCTTAGAACACCATCACTGGGGTACCAATAATTCGAATATCAGTACAACTCTTTCTTTGCCCTTTTCCTTCTTTTTTCCCCCTCAAGATTTTGTGTTTTTTAATGTGAAATTTATTGTCAAATTGGTTTCCATACAATACCCAGTGCTCATCCCAAAAGGTGCCCTCCTCAATACCCACCCCCCCTCCCTCCCACCCCCCATCAGCCCTCAGTTTGTTCTCAGTTTTTAAGAGTCTCTTATGCTTTGGCTCTCTCCCACTCTAACCTCTTTTTTTATTTCCCCCTCCCCAATGGGTTTCTGTTAAGTTTCTCAGGATCCACATAAGAGTGAAAACATATGGTATCTGTCTTTCTCTCTATGGCTTATTTCACTCAGCATAACACTCTCCAGTTCCATCCACGTTGCTACAAAGGGTCATATTTCATTCTTTCTCATGGCCACGTAGTATTCCATTGTGTATATAAACCACCCCTCAAGATTTTGAGTGTCACTAAACTTATTAGTCAAGAGTAGTCATCCACTGAAATCCATTTAGTGGGGATAGAAATAGACTAATGGGGCAGGCGAGTGTGTCGCATGTTGACCCAGTCTGAAGCAGGGAGCACGCTTCTGGTTCCTGGGTCTCCTGGAGGCCTCTCGGTTCTCCTGCAGCCCTGCCTGAGGCTACATCCAGCATTTCTGCTCTGCTTTTGCTCCGTGGAGATAGTTACCTCCTATTTGAGGCGAGCTAGTCTTTCACATCTTCTTCTCCTTCTCTTCCGTCCCCTCCTCCTCCTCGTCCACCTCCTCATCTTCCTCCCTCTCTCCCCCTCCTCCTCCCCCTCCTAATAATCCTGTTCCTATGCAATTAAGAGTTTTTCAAATGAGGCATTCCTGGTGCTGTCTTGAACCAGCGGTAACCCTGTCACTTTCTAGCCTTGTGATTGTGATCAACTTGCTTTATATGCCTGAGCCTATCACTTCATTTGTACAATTAATAGACCTCAAAGGGTTTGGGGAGGCTCCAAACACGGTTTTCAAATAGCAGCTAATCTCCTTTAGGTATCTGCTCAAATGTCAACTCGGCAACCTCCCTAAAACATCCTGTTTAGAATGTATCCATCTGTTCCTCTTCTACTCCATTACCCATCCACTGTGTTTCATTTGATAGCGTAGCCCTCATTGGCATCAAACATATTGTATATTCCAGTTGTATATGTATTTTGAGTCTTGTCCACTGATCTATCTCCAATGCCTAGTGCCTGGCACATAGTACATACTGAATAAATATTGAATGAAGGGACAAAGAATAGAATGGGTAAAGTAAATACTACTTTTTATATTTTTTCTACTTTGGCTATTATAAACAATGCTAATGTTAACATTTTGGTACAGGTATCTTTGACCATATGCATGACGTGACCCTAGGGTAGGCTCATAAAGAGTTATTCTTTTCCGTAGCTACATGGTTTCATCTGATACCACTCCTTTTCAACCTAAAAAGAAATATTTAATATTCCTTTATTGAAGTTCTGCTGTAGGTCAGTTCTACCAAGTTCCATTTATTTGAAAGATGCATTTATTTTTTTTTTCTTCATTAAAAAAAGTATTTTTCATAGGTACCGATTCTGTGTTGACCTTCTCTCGCCTGCCTCCACTTTAGGCTCAGTAAATATGATGTTTCCTTGTTTCCCGACCTCCATCATTATTTTGTGTGTGCGTGAATTCTATCATGATTTTTATTGTTCTTCCCATGTGAGTAATATGACTTTTTTCCCTTTGCTTTCAAGAAATATGTTTAATATTTAAGAGTATCTTTGATTTTTTTTTTGTTTTTACTTTTTAGAAATCGCTAAATTAAGTGGAATTCTTTCAATGAATTTGGGAGACAGCAGTCCAAGTTTTCTTTCCTTTTTCTTGAGCAATACCCATTCCTCTCCCTTTGGGGACCTCAGTTCTCTTCAATTTTTCCAATTATTTTTCTCTCTGCTGTTCATCCCAGGTAATCTGCTGCTTTACCTGAAACTTCACTGACTTGCACGTTTGCTTTCTTCAAAGCTGTCTACAATTTCCCATCAACCAAGGTTTTTTTCCCTGATATTTTACTTTTCAGTTTTAAAATTTCTCTTTGGTGCTTCTGGATAT
This sequence comes from Lynx rufus, assembly GCF_022079265.1. Classification (NCBI taxonomy): domain Eukaryota; kingdom Metazoa; phylum Chordata; class Mammalia; order Carnivora; family Felidae; genus Lynx; species Lynx rufus. The sequence goes on along the minus strand of NW_025814896.1, from coordinate 57,004,995 downwards.
TTTCTGTTCTAATACAGAACCTTCTATGTGGTCCATTATTAAAATCATATTTTCTTATCAACAGAAATTTGTATTTGTTTCTTTAAGTTTTTTGTCAGTTAATTTCGGTCTCTGTAGATCGTTGCATCAGTTTTGTTGGCTGCATATTTGTTGATTATGGCTAATATTTGTTTTCTGTGTCTTTGCTGTATACACGTGTGTGTGTATGTGTGTGTGTGTGTGTGTGTGTGTGTGTGCGTTGTGTGTTAATACTGAACATTTGGGATTACATATTGCAGAGTGACTGTGGAGATATTATAGAGAATCTAGATGGCATATTTTGTGAAGAATTTCAATTTTTGTTCTAATAGGCAGTTAGCTTATTAGTTTATGACCTTCAACGTTTTCTTTCCTCATTGTTATAGAAGATGTGATCAAAGCCTGCTACACTTATCAACCCATCTAAGGTAGGGGACTTAAACTCAACACTGCTTCATAGGTAGACATCATCTGAAATCTATGCTCTGTTCTTTTTTATTTTCCAGTTGTTTCTCTTTTCTAGCTCCTTTAGAATCCTCTCCTCCCACACACACAGATCACAGATCAGCCGAGGAATTGTGGAGAGGGGATTGAAAGTGGATTTTAGGTTCCCCCCAAACACTATGCTGTGGATTCCCTATTTCCTGCATTCTTATCAATTTTCAACAGTTCTGGTAAACTTAAATTCCATACCCTGACACCTTAAGCCAAAAAGACCTCTGATGTCTACTTGAGTTCCAACTGACCTGCACTATATACACACATGGAGAGCCTTGATGGAAAAGCTGGACAAGATGTTCCAGACTTTTTATTAAAAAAGTTTTGGGGCACGTGGGTGGTTCAGTTGGTTAAGTGTCTGACTCTTGATATCATCTCAGGTCATGATCTCACAGTTCATGAGATCGAGCCCTGCCTCAGGCTCCGTGCAGCAACTGGGTGATAAATTAGGTGGCAGAGTCCAAAAATGTCATAAAACTCAAAGACTAGATAAAATAAAAATGTGGTCTGACAAATCTAGGAAAACCTTGGAGAATGTTGTAAAACTCCTCTAGCTTTTATATAATAAGGAGGCCATGGGCTCCTTTATCAGAAATTAAAAAAAAAAATGTTTCCCTGTGCAATGTTTAAAGTCATATTCTGAAATGGATTAGGGAGCAGGTCTGTATTGCAGCTTAATCTTATAAATAATAACATAATATTTATTAAATGTTTACTGCATTCCAGGCACAAAAAGTGTATCCTGTAAGGATTACTATTAATCATACTTTATAAATAAGAAAACTGGGGCTTTACGAAGTTTAATGACCTAATATTCACATTTATTCACATTTATCATATATCATATGACTTCCCTAATTATTTTTGCCGGCCTTACTATTATGATGGAGTCAAGTTGTCTGTTCACCCCATGGGGTTGTGTGTGCGTGTGCGTGGCTGTGTGTGTGTTTTGTGACTTGGCACTGTTTCAGATTAAGCCAACCAACATTTAAATGAGCTGAAATTGCAAACCATTTCTGAAAGAGTACTAAACTACAATATGATTCCTAAAAGTCATTAAAGCATAATGTATTGCATCTATTTAAACAAAAATAAATAAATAAATAAAAATTCAGTGGGATTAAAGTTGTTAGAAAAATTATACAAGGAATAAGAACAGTAGGACTCTTATCAAACATGTTGCTATGAGTGGCCTATAATTATTAATGAATTTACAATTTTTTTTTACCAATAACCATGACTAACTCCTTCTATATGAATAACAGATATCATATAAAGACTGTGCTACACTTTAGATGTTAGCTCTTGAAACATCATTTTCAGTCATCCTCACTCCAGGATGAAAGTCACTTTATGAATTGGAATAGTTTCTACCTTTATTTTTTTATATTGTATTTTATTTTTAAATGTTTGAGAGAGAGAGACAGAGAGAGCAGGGGAGGGTCAGAGAGAGAGAGCGAGCGAGAGACAATCCCACAAATGGGGATCACGCTCAACTTACTTCTTTTCTTCTTCCATTGGTTGAATTCCCTTCAATTTCTGTATCCCCCCCCATTTCTTTTCTTTAAATAGTAAGTGTTTGTAATTTGTCTAAAGTTTATAATTGTCACCTGCTACCAGATGCTGCAAACAGTTTGGTTTATTGTTGCATCTGATACATAGTAATAGCTCACTAAATGGTGATGCATCTTTGAAGAAAATATACTTACAATGCTCATTTAAATAGTAATTGTGAAGATAATTTCAGTGATGATAAAAACTATGGAAAAGAGGACTCTAATCAACATGGACTACATTTCCATTAGTTAAACTGGAATTCGTGTTTTGCTTTTTAACAAATTAATAACAATAAAAATCACAGGTAAAAATACGTCTGATCAACATAAAGAAAATATTTTCTAGGTATCAGATACTCATTTATATGAGGCATATTACTTAGGAGAGAATAAATAGTTTGAATCATACATAAATACATGAGGTTTTTCCTGAAATTTTGACTAAGAATTTCTAGTTACTTCAAATATGGTTAACTCTCTAAACCGGAAGAGACATCTTTTCTACCTCATCTGTAATTAAAAAATCTTCACATAAAATTCCATATTAATCCTCCCTATGAGAAAAGGGCTCCACTAAAAATGTATTAATGCCAGGCAGAGGGATCATTGCACAGGAAATACTAAATTAAAGATGATGATACAATTTGCCTGGGTGGTTTTTAACACCTTCTGATTCTAGCTGTACCTATCGGTTAACAAATAAAACTTCTAACAATTAAAGAACAGTATATTTAATATCTATTACTAGCCCTGTTTTTTAGGGAAAATGTTAAAATTTTTATTATTAAATAGTACAAATTAAAATTACTCCTTTACTTCCAGAAGTTGAAAGACAATCAGTTTAAATCTATATATTTTTTTAAAATTAATCTTTATTTTTGAGAGAGGGAAAGAGAGACAGACAGACAGAGTACGAGTGGGGGAGGGGCAGAGAGAGAGGGAGACACAGAATCAGAAGCAGGCTCCAGGCTCTGAGCTGTCAGCACAGATCCCAACGTGGGGCTCGAACCCACAACGGTGAGATCATGACCTGAGCCGAAGTCGAATGCTTAACTGACTGAGTCACCCAGGTGCCCCAAGAATAAATAGATATTTTTAAAAGCCACAAAGCAAAAGACAGATTTTCAAAGGTATTTTGATGGAACTTAATCAGTTGGTTCTCAGCGCTAAAACATTAAGTACAAAGCACCATGAAGCAAATACATTCATCCAAAAGAAAAGCATATTATGAAGCATGCTCTAACAAATGTCATGATAATCGTGATGCCTTATGAACTAAAGCATTGTGATATTAGCACAGCCATAAACCTGTAGACCAATATAACCAATATAACCCAGAAACAGGTTCACATGTATAGAAAACTGATACATTCCTGGGCAGACATTACAGATAAGTGGAGTAAGGGAGGCTTCTATTAAAAGGCGTTAAAATGACCATATATCTTGAAACATTGTACCTGCTAATGCTTTGTACAGAAATTAATGATGGATGATTAGAAACTTAAATGAATAGGCAAAAGCTTGAGGTGAAAGGAGACTGTGACATTGGGATGAGTAAAAATTTGTTGAAACCAGTCACACCACATGAATCCATTAAGAAAAAGATTATTTCAACTATGCCAAAATTAATAGCTATCAAGTGTTATTTTAAAGAATGAGTTGAAGCCAAGTGGAAAGGGATACATGTGTTATTAACATTAAATAATAATTTGGGTGCCTGGGTGGTTCTGTCAGTTTAGCATCCTACTTTTGATTTCACCTCAGGTCATGATCTCACAGTTGTGAGATCGAGCCCTGCATTGGGCTCTGTGCTGACTATGGAACCTGCTTGGGATTCTCTTTCTCCCTCTCTCTCCGCACCTCCCCCTGCTTGCGCACTCTCTCTTTCTCTCTCATTCCCTCTCAAAAATAAACAAACATTTAAAAAAATTAAATAATTGGTATTATATTTGAAATCCGCAACGTGTAAGAAAATTCTGCAAATAATCGAGAAAAGGCAAAGAGTGCACATGTAGGCAAAAGCCAAGAAGAGGAATTTCACATAAGAGAAAAATCTGGATTAAATAATAAATAAATCAATCATACAGGAACTCAAAATGGCATGCTATCATACACTACTTTTTTGGCCAACATTTCAAAATCCAATACTCTAAGGTGCTGGTGAGAAATGGAGAAATAGAACTTCTGTTAGACTGTAGGTTGGAGTGTAATCGGTAAAACCATTTTGAGAAGTTACGGTTAGCCAGCAAATTTAAAGATGTGTTCTATGTTACTGAAAACAAGTGTGTTTGTTGTGATGAAACCTATAGGTTTCATCTCATAATCAAAACGTTTGCTTTAGACAAACAAATAAGTGACAGACCTACAAGTTTGGGATACCGCAAACGTTTTCTCTTAATACAAACACAGTTCTGCCTTCCTTCTGGTTTAAATTGTTCACATGCTTTATGGATTAGCTTCCTATGGCTGCTGTAATACCTCACTATAAATTAGTGACTTAATAGAGGTGCTCGGGTGGCTCAGCCAGATAGGCATCTGACTCCGTTTCAACTCAGGCCACGACCTCACAGTTCTTGATTTTGAGCCCTGCATCAGGTTCTGCACTGACAGTGTGGATGTTCTCTTTACCTCTCCCTTGACCTCTCTCTTCCTCCCTCCCTCTCTCAAAATAAATACATAAACTTAAAAAAAATCAGTGACATGACACATATATATTATCCTTCAGTTCTGAAGGTCAGAAGTGCAAAATGAGTCTTACAGCACTAAAACCAAGGCATTGCCCTGGCTGTGTTTTCTCTGGAGAAAAATCTGTGTCCTTCCCAGTTTCCCATGGTTGCCGGCAGCCTTGGCTCATGGCCCCGTTCTCCATCTTCCAAGGGCATCTCTGCACCCAATGTTTCCCCCTCATGTCTCCCTTCTTCCACCCGCTTCTCCTGCCTCCCTCTTCTAAGGACCCTTGGGATGAAATTGGGACTACCTAGATCTTTAATTTAACCACATTAGCGAAGTCTCCTTTATCACGAAAGCTAATATGTTCACAGGTGCCAGTGACATTTGGGAGGGGGTCATTACTCAGCCTGCCACACCTCATAATTCATTACATTGCAAACTCTCACGTCCTTCAGGAATGTAGAACTGTGTGGGCTAATTTTAATTATTCATTTCAAAATCCTGGTGACGAAAATCGCGCATTCATCAATTCATATTTCCCATACCCCCTCAGAGGCTCCGAATAACATTTGCTACTTTTTTCTCTTCCAGCAGGCACATAGCAACTAGGAAAGCTTCACTTTCCCTTTTGTGCCCCATTTTCAAAATGCATCTTTTAATCTCCTTCTTCACATTCAAATATTCTGAATATTTTTCATTACGCTCGTAACCCTTCACTCCTAACTCTTGTATATGTTCTCAGAGTTTTACCTCACTCTACTCCTGTATTTTTTTTTACCAAATAAAAATACCGTGAAGAATCTCTCTCTCTCTTAGAAGTGGTTTTCCATATTGACTCCCTGGCTCATTCTAGGTTAGGATAGGAAATGTCATTTGCAACTCTTGTAAGTACTATCAATATTCGCTTAAGTTGTTGCGATTTACAGTTGTTGCTGACTTACAGATGTCCCTTACTATTTTAACTTTTTCAGCTAAAATCATAGAACCTTGAAGATCTCTACCAGTAGCATGCAATACTTTGCATTACTATTTACCCATTATTGGCGTTAGCTGCCTAAGGAGGGACCATTATGAGCTCACAGAAAGCAATCCTGTGATAACGACGTATGCGATGTTAATCAGTATCCATCATAGTGAAAAGCACTTTAAAATGTAAACAGTAATGATTTTTAAAAAAACTATTATGATATTGAATTTTGAATTCATACAGGGCAAGCATCTAAGATTGGTTTCAAATCAGATGGTTCTTTCTATGTCTAAGGGAATGCTTTGGTGGGTTATTCATTACATTAACTCAACTTTTTTTTTAATGTTTTTATTTTTGAGAGTGAAAGTGGGGGAGGGTAGAGAGAGAGAGAGAGAGAGAGAGGATCCGATGCAGGATCTTCACCGACAGTAGCAAACCAGATGTGGGGCTCAAACTCACAAACTGGGAGATCATGACAAGAGCTGAAGTCAGACACTCAAGCAACTGACCACCCAGGTGCCCCTTAACTCAACTTTTGAACAAGGCAGAGGAAGCAGTGATCGGTCATGTTGCTCTTGTGATTTCTATCCTCTGTGCACCTTCAGGAGGCTCTGAAGTCTGACCAAAGCGGAAGATTGCGAAGAGACAACAACGTCCAGCAAGGTTGGAGGAGTGGAAAGAAGGCTGATAAATTAAACACGTATCCAGAGCCTCGACTGGGCAAGCTGGGACAAGCTGTGAATGTGGATGACAAGGTGGCGTGGCCTGGAGTGCCAGTTTTTGGTGTACATAATAAAGACTTTAAAAGAAAATTTTCATTTAAAACGATTTTGAGGAACACGAAAACAGCTAAATATTAGAGAACTTAGTGTAAATAATGAAGAATTTACCAAATACAATGCTGTATTTAATTGGACTTGACTTAGGTTTTTTCAAAATACATTTTGACCATTTATGCAATCGTTCACGATTACATAGTTATCTCACAGCCACTTTGAAAAGCACAATGGTTTGCGTTGTTGTATTAGAAAAATGTGCAAATATGACTGGGGCGCCTGGGTGGCTCAGTCCGGTAAGCATCCATCTTCGGCTCAGGTCATGATCTTGCAGATCTTGCAGTCCTTGAGTTTGAGCCCCATGTCGGGCTCCATGTTGACAGCTGGGTGCCTGGGGCCTGCTTCATATCCCCTGTCTCCCTCTCTCTCTGCCCCTCCCCTGCTCGTGCTCCGTCTCTCTCTGTCTCTTGAAAATAAATGAATATTAAAAAAAATTAATAAAAAAAAGAAAAAAGTGTGCACACATGAATGCTGCCTCTACCCACCTCGTATATTTCTCCCATTTCCAGTTCCTTTCACATTTTAGTTTTCATCTTGTTACTCTTCTAGAGAATTCCGCTCATACACCCAAAACTTTATTATGCTAATATTCACATGACAGGGCACCTCTTGCCAAGATGGACAATGACGAAGAGATTACCAGAAGAAGCATGTGATATCATTGCAGCGGACATGCACTTGCTCCTGGTAAACCTGGACTTGACCTATACATGAAGAGTGAGGAAGGTCAGAATACCAGCTGCATGACCGCTGAATGCCAGCCGGAAATGGTGCAGTGGGGGACACTGAGTTACCAGCCGACCTTGGCAAACCACAGGGTATTTTTTTCCCTTTAGGGTCTATTCAGCATTTTTGAAACTCAGATCGATGACCACAGGGTAGGGCACAGAGAGAGCACTCAAACTATGTATTTCAGCAGTGTTCCTCATTAGGTTAAAACGTTCTCAATTGTAAAGGAAATGAAATGGATCAGTGGAAGAATTACTCAGACACATGCACAACTGTTGCTAAAAGATTGTCTTACATGGCTAGAAGAATATTGACGGCTTTGATGATTCAGGAAAGAACTTGGGAAGACATGCCTGAGGAAGTCAAACTTTGGGAGAATTGGAGGGATGCGGAACGTTGGGGAGTTAGGACTCCCTAGGAGGGTGAGGTTAGGCCGAGGGTGGAACGTATTTCACGTAGAAGATGATGAGTGAGACGGAATGCCGGATGTAAGAAAGGATAGCTCAAAGAACATTCTAGGAAGACGAGCAAAGAGAAAGGATCGGTTTGACCACTATAGTTCTGACAACAACCCAACTTGATGTGGGCTACAGCAACTTTATTAACTCACCACTTCTCCATGTTTTCCTCTAGGAACCACAACCCCAAACCAAGGAAGGGTTGTTCGGGTTTCCTTAGTAAGAAATTTAGGCCATAATGGGGTGCCTGGGTGGCTCAGTCTATGAAGCATCTGACTTTGGCTCAGATCATGATCTCACAGTTCGTGAGTTTGAACCCCACATAGGGCTCACTGCTGCTAGCACAAAGCCTGCTTTGGAAACTCTGTCCCCCCCCCCCCTGCTCCTTCCCCTCATGCATGTGCTCTTTCTCTCTCTCAAAACTAACTAACTAACTAAATAAATAAATAAAGGAACAAAAAATTTAGGCCATGTTTCAGATTTCTGTACTTCTCAGGAAAATTTGATATGAGATTGTAACTGAACAATAAACACTAGTATGTAAACTTCTTAGTGTGTCTAAAGTACATGCCATTCAATTAATATAACAACTCTAAAATATAAATCGTCTGAAATAAGTAATATATGCATGTGGTTGTTTGTATGAATATAAATACATACACACATTAGTAACATTGTTTTATATTTCTAAATACAACATATATTTGCATGTACACACATCCTTGTTTACATTGTATTGTTGCTTGTATTATTGGTAATAAACACCCATACCTACTGCTTCAGACTAGTTGTTGGCTCAAAAATATACTGGATTTTAACTCCATTCAGCAGATCATTTTATTTTTTACTTAAATGAAAATAACCTACTGATACATCTCACCACATTTCCGCGTAACTGAAACTGGATGACTAAAATGTCATTTCATCGGCTCTGAAAAATAGCCACCATTGTCATTGCCATTTCAGAGAACTACATTGAAACAAAAGCTGTTGATAAATATAATGGAAGTCGTATATGTTACATGAAGCAAAAATTTTTTTTTCTATATCAAACCTGGTACATCTTTGACATAGCTATAATTCTCATGATCTCTTGTATATAAAAAGAGTATAATTTCAACTGCTATAAAAGTAAGTCCTTGTGTATTTGTAAAATATGGCTGACTAATTTTCAAAAAATGTGTTTGTTGAAAGAGGACAAGAGATAAACATCTAGGTCTATAATTTCTGACAACTGGAATCTTTTTTTTTAATTTTTTTTTAAAATTTTTTTTCAACGTTTTTTATTTATTTTTGGGACAGAGAGAGACAGAGCATGAATGGGGGAGGGGCAGAGAGAGAGGGAGACACAGAATCGGAAACAGGCTCCAGGCTCCGAGCCATCAGCCCAGAGCCCGTCGCGGGGCTCGAACACATGGACCGCGAGATCGTGACCTGGCTGAAGTCGGATGCTTAACCGACTGCGCCACCCAGGCGCCCCATGGAATCTTTAAAATTTTTTAATGTTTATTTATTTTTGAGAGAGAGAGAGAGAGAGAGACAGCAATGCAGGGAAAGACAGAGAGAGAGGGAGACAGAGGGTCTGAAGCAGGCTCTGAACTGTCAGCACAGAGCCCAATACAGGGCTTGAACCCACGAACTGTGAGATCATGACCTGAGCTGAAGCTGGGTGCTCTACCGTTGGAGCCACCCAGTTTCCCTGACAACTGGAATTTTTTTGAGTTCTTCATCTTAAGGCCTTAACTGTATATGACTCCTTAAGGCCCTCTAGGCCCCTCCTGGTAATGATTTCAATGTCAGAAGTCAGAGAATTCCCTCCACATACTTACCCAGACTTGGTGTGACCAGGTGTTTTAATTTGAGCCATTCAAATATGGTAATAGTATTTCATTTTAGTCTCTGTGTAGCTTTAATGTTGCACATCTTTTCATGTGTTTATTTGGCATCTGCAAATCATGCTTGGTGAAATGTCTATTCAAATATTTTGCCTTTTATATTGAGTTGTTTGTTGCTTTCTTCATGGGTTTAGCGAGTTCCTTAGATATTGGGAATATGAGTCTTTTATCAGATATATGATGTGCAAATATTCCCCCCCCACCGTCTGTGGCTTCATTTACATTAAATGAGAAGCCTTTTGAAGAGAAAGTTTTTAATTTTGATGAAACTAATTTATCAATTTCTGTTGAACAGCTCTCCTCTAGAAGATAATTCACCAAAGAATAAGAATCTCATGTGTATGCATGTGTATGTATAAATGGAAAATCTTTCTTTGTTTCCATTTCCTTGTCTGTAAACACAATCATATTTTGCATAGGTCTGTATCAATGAGTACACAGAAACGCTCCCTCATAGCTCATCCCTCACGGGGGGAAAACAACAAAAACACAGGAAGAGAAGGAGGTAGACGACAAAAGCAGGGAAGGGCAGAGAAAGAAAGGAACAGAAGCTAACATTTTTTTTAATTTACTTTGTGTGGGATGCAGACAGTTTCCTTGAAATCCGTGGGGATTTTGTGAGGGGAGGTGCAATTATTCCCATCATGCTGTTGTAAAACCCAGAGATGGAATATCAAACCTGGGTCTTTGACACCAGCTTCTTTTAGACTTCGATATGCTGCCATGGAGAACGATACTATCGAATCAGTGTCAATAAAACAATTCTTGAGAATAGAAATGATGCACTAGATGTGAGTCTTTTATCTATTCCACTGAACTTTGGTAGACCTTAAGGAGTCTCTTGATAACACACATTTTAAATCTCTTAAAGCATTTTGGTTACTTGTAAAAAGAAAAACAAAAGAAGCATTAGTATCATGTTATTTTTTTTTTTTAATTTTTTTTTAATTTTTTTTTTTAACGTTTATTTATTTTTGAGACAGAGAGAGACAGAGCATGAACAGGGGAGGGGCAGAGAGAGAGGGAGACACAGAATCTGAAACAGGCTCCAGGCTCTGAGCGGTCAGCACAGAGCCTGACGCGGGGCTCGAACTCACGGACCACGAGATCATGACCTGAGCCGAAGTCGGACGCTTAACCGACCGAGCCACCCAGGCGCCCCAGTATCATGTTATTTTTATCAGTGTATAACTTTTGCCAAGTCTACTTTCATACCTAATTTCTTTCAAAGCATTGTATTTTTGAATTAAATACATACAAAATACACTTCTTTTTCCCCGTATATAGAGCCAAATTTTAAGACTAAATGAGACTTTACCTTCATTACTAAAGCAAGAGAGATAAGTAAATTAATACATTTTTTAGGGTAGGGACAGGAATATAATTCGGAACACTGATGATTTGCTTTGCTTAATAGTCTCTAGCTCCATCCCTGTCTTTACAAATGGCAGTATTTTATTCTTTTTTATGGCTGAGTAATATTCCACTGTATGTATATGTATATATATATGTGTGTGTGTGTGTGTGTGTGTGTGTGCGCGCGCGCACGTGTATCTTCTTTATCCATTCATCAGTCAATGGAATTGGGTTTTTCCATAATTTGGCCATTATTGATAATGTTCAAACAACCCTGTGAAAAGAATTGTAATCAGAAACTGTAAGAAAATAATAAATAATACTCTTAATTTACAATCACTGGTGACATTGTGGGCTAAAGCTTTTGCTTTATGTTATGCCTGCACATTTTGATGTAGCTGGGTCAGATAAACTTGGCTCTCAAGTTTTTTTCTATTTTGAAACAGTGTCTAAAAATTATCCTGCTCTTGAGAACTTGTGTTACTCTTTCTTTAATTTTTTAAAATTCAAAGATTTTTTGGCCTTTTTTTAAAAAAAAATTTTTTTAACGTTTATTTATTTTTGAGACAGAGAGAGACAGAGCATGAACAGGGGAGGGGCAGAGAGAGAGGGAGACACAGAATCTGAAACGGGCTCCAGTCTCTGAGCTGTCAGCACAGAGCCCGACGCGGGGCTTGAACTCACGGACCCCGAGATCATGACCTGAGCTGAAGTCAGACGCTTAACCGACTGAGCCACCCAGGCGCCCCTTTTTGGCCTTATTTTTAGTTAAGTTTTAAATCTTATTTTCTATTTTTTTAAGAAAAGAAAATTTGTTCTTAACAATTCTCTATTATCTTTTTCTGGGAAACCAAATAACAACGGGTGGAAAGTTGTGCATCATGTAGATCACTGTATTCATGTGGTTTATATTTATTGTTCACAATTGCATAAAGCCATTCATTTACAAAACATTTGTGGCATGCAGACAATTAAGAACTTAATCTTGTCTTCTGTACCCTAGATAGGATATTCATTAATGATTTCTATTTACTCTTTTCCTAACTGTTGACTCCAGAATATGTGGCCCTATATCTTTTCTAGCATAATAGTAACAAGAAAATCACAAAACCTTTTGAGTGATAAGAACAATTCAAGAAATAAAAAAAGAAATATATGTACTTACATTTTATGATACAAAGTTTTAGTTATTTTATTTTTTTCTGTGTCTCGGGAAGGTACAATACGACACTTTGCCTAATTCTTTAATGATGCCGTATGACTTGTCTCTTAACAAATAATAAATTATTTTCACAATTTCTCTGGAAGACATAGTAATACATTCTACTCACAAATGCATCAAGGTGAATACTATAATTCCCAATTATAAGTAAGGGATGTACAAAAATTCTGATTCATGCTTAATATAGAGGGAGCACATTCTTAATTTAAAAAAAAAAGAATGAAACAAAACCTAACTTCTCTTTCATGACCTGACAATTAAACAAATATATATTTTTTAAAATAAGTGTTTTCATAATGTACAAATAGGCCATCATTACCTGAGGTCATCAGATATGTGTACACAGGAGAGATAATCTATACAGAAGTTTCCATATTTCTCACGTCAATATTGAAACAAGACCTGGGAGAGTGAACTGAGTTAGTTCGAAGAAATGGGTACAGATTTTTCATTAAATTCACCTCACTCCATTGAATAACATGAAAAAGCCGGAGGGTATAAGTCTGATTGATTGGAAACCACAACCTTTCTTAAAAACCTCTAGATTAATAAGAAATTTTATCTGAATAAAATTATACTAATTGATTCTGATACATCCATACATTCTGATATATCCGTAGATGATAAAAAATCAATTCAAGGCTGGTTTAACAAAACAATAAGTACATTGTAGTGGCAACTTCATAACGAAGGACTTGTTTTTCCATGCACATTAAAACAGGAATAAGAGATTGCTGCTTAGATTATCAAATTACAACAAAAACAGTGAGAGACCTCCAGCAATATGCATCTGTGATTATTAATCTCTTTTTATATGCACTAGAATTTTAATGTGGAAATATGAAACTAAGGGTTCTGGTGTCTTACCAAAGTAGTATTTGTGTAAAAACGTAAAAAAGTCTGCTATGCAAAATGCAGTTGTTCCTGGTTGTTAATTTTCATTCAGCCTCATTCCACCATAAAAAAGCTATTAAAAACATTCATTAACTGTTAATTTGAAGAACCTCAGACAGGGATCCCTAAACCTCCGCTGATATTTTTCCAACGGCCCCCTAATCTCTGCAAGTTGTTGGCAAGTGCAAAACTAGTTCATCAATTCTCCATTTCAGTTTTTGAACAAATGCAAATGACTTGCCTGCAGATGTAGAACGGAGAGGCAGGGTGTGGGAATGTGTTTAGAGAAATATACTTTCCGAGCTAGCCTCATGAGACAAGCTCCTGTAATATCTTTATGTCGTATCAGAAAGCCACACAAATTTTAACTACGCCTCTATATAATAAAGAGTTTATGGCGTATTTTGCATGCATGCTCATTATCATCCCTAAACTGCTAGACTCAAAGTTTTCAACCCTCAAGATTATTCCCTGGTCCATTTTCGGCAATTGTTACCAAGAATGAAACCATCAGCTTTCAAAACGTCTGGTCCTGAGTCTATGAAGATGTTTTTATTTTTGATGTGTTAATTTGTATAGATGTTGAACCATATGATTTTCTATTCTGAACCTCTCATGAATCAGATATATAATACAGCTACTGGCTTGTTTAAATTAAGCCTGCATCCTGGAGGTCTTGCTTGGAGAAAATTACATACACATTCGAACATTAATATATTGTATAAAGGGTTGAGAAAAGAATTTTTAAAAATTAAACTGTTACTAACTGATGGATATAGTGAATCTAATATAGGTAATCGCTAATTGCTTTTGAAGAGTTGCTGTAAATACAGACTCCCACTACATTACCCTAGACTCACAAAAAATCAGAATTACTGTGGAAGGCCTGGAAAACCCATTTGATTATGTCTCTCCAAATCATTCTGATGCTCAGCTATGTTGCATTAAAGACCTTTGGAAGTTGTAAATGCCTTTTTAAAGGAAAAATATAATTTACACTTTGGTGGTATTAAAAAGAAAAAAGATAATTTCATAAGACCATGTTATGTTGTGTTATTTCCTTCTAAACAAGTGCTTTTCAAGAACCCCTGCTTTTATATTACTAAGAACAACAAAAAAGGGAACAAATCTCCAATGCAGTATTTGGTGAGTCAAAAATATTGTGGTTTAGGCATGTAATTTCAATTATTCTTCTAAATATTTAGCGTCCAAGAAAAAATATTAAGAGCTACCAAAATTATTTAAAACAGTTATTAGAACTATGTACACATAATAGAAGAAATTGCAATAATGTAGAGATAAAAGGGAGGCATAAAAATATTAAGCGCACAGAGATAAACAACATAGTACCTAAAATGACAATTCCACTGAATGACGTGAGGAGCAAATCAGACATACTTCGAGGGAAAAGATCAGCAAAGCTAAAGACACAGACAGATCTGAGAGAGAGAGAGAAGCAGAGAGAAAAAAAATGGGGGGAAAAAGGATAAATAGAGCCTCATTTACCTTGCGATAATATTAATATGTCTAATGCAGTCTCAGAAAGAATGGAGGCAGACAATATTTGAAGAAATAATAACCAAAAGCAGTCCCAAATGAACACAGACATAAGGAACTCAGGGAACTCCCCAATAAAATAAATACAGATATGTGCATGTATGTGTCCACACACCCACACGCACCCACACACAGACACACACAGACACACACTTTAAGACAGACGAATATCAAATTACTGAACTCCCGAAAAAAAATATTGAAAATGCCAGCAGTGGGTGACTTACAGGGTGGTGGGGCAAAGCACATTTCATCCATAGGAAGAAGAGCTAAGAATGAATGAAGAAGACCGATCAGAAGGTACATAAGACAGAAGACTACCTAATGACATCCAAAAGATGTGCTGCAATAATGTTAACCCCCGATCCTATATCCAGTGAAAATTTCTGTCAAAACAGAAAATGAGGATTGACCATCAAAATGGCAGTAAGGCAGGCTCGAGCTCTCATTCCCCCACAGACATATTGAAAACTAGCAGGAACTGACAGACTCAACTTCTTCAGAACTCTGGAGAATGGGTGAAGGGTTATAGCAACCAAGAAAGTGCTGAATGAAGAAGAAGGCAACTTCAAAATTGTAGGAGATCTTTGTGACATTTTACTTGCCCTCATCTGACAGCATAGTGGCAGTCTTGAAGAGGAAAGGAAAGTGAGGGCTCAATGGGATCTTGTGAGCTTATAATGGACCAAGTAGAGTAGATCTTTTTATAAGCCATTGTAATTGCCTTTTTTGACCTGTCTGGAAATTACTTAAACGACTAACACAGGATGCTCTTCGGTGGTCCCTAACTCAGAACTGAGGCTGGAAAAGCACTGGGCATGGCTTGAAAACAGCCTGCAAGTGCCTGGGGCAAAATATTGTAGTCAATACATAAAATAGACTGCTGCAGAGCTGAAGGCAAAAGCTAGAAAGTATTTGGGACATTCAAATCACTCGTAAAAATAAGAAATGTAAAAGTCAATGCACATGCCCAGGGTAAGATGATATTCAGAAGAAATAACCTGAGATAATCCTAAGCTCCTCTCTAGGCTGAGTGGGGGCTTGGTTAAGTGTTGAAGGAGTAGTCTAGCATAGGCCAATCAACAAAGACTAGGAAAATTGTGGAGTTTTTTTTTTTTAATTGCTTGTTTTTGGTTTTGTTTTGATCCTTTTTTTAGCACCTAGAATTCAAGAAAATGTCTGTTGCAACACTAAATGAGCCCAGACTTTAGTGCTTACATATGTCTTGCAGAAGAGTTTGGGAAAGTCACTGGACTACCCCAGCCTTCAACAAATAAAAAAAATTAAATTGCAAAATCTGGGAAAGAAGGGTTTTTCATATCAAGAGTTACCATGTTATAATATCTTAATATCCAATTTTCAAGAAAAAAAATTACAAAGCATACAAAGAAACAGGAAAGTAAGGTTCATCACCAGAGCAAAATTAATTGACAGAAACTATCACTGAGGAATCCCAGACATTGTAGTTAATTTGTAGCTGGTAGAAAATGATCTGAAAACAATGGTGTTAAATATGCTCCAAGATCTAAAGGAAAACATAAAAGGAAATAAATAAAATCAGGAAAAGAATATAGGAATGAAATGAGAGGATTATGGAGAGATTATATAAATAATATAAAGGAATCAGACATTCTGAAGCATGAATCTTATAATAACTGAAATTTAATATTCACCAGAGCAAGTCTGAGCAGCTAGACAAAAGATTTGTGAACTTAAGTATAGAACAATTGAAATTATCCATTATAAGGAGCAGGGAAAAAATTAAGAAAAGTGAAGAGAGCTTAATATGTGGGACACCAGACAGCAGCTCTTCATGCACATTATAGGAGTTCCAGAGGACGAGAGAGAGACACAAAGAAACAAAATAATATTTGGGAAATAATAGCTGAAAACTACCCAAATTAAATAAGTGTACATCAACAAAATAAAAACTTCAACAAATTCCAAATTGGAAAACTTCAGAGACCCCTTACCAAGACACACTATACTCAAACTTATGAAGGTCAAAGCCAAAGAGGGAATCATAAAAGCAGAAAGTCAGAAATGACCCATCAGAAACAGTATCTTTAATAAGATAAGTAGCCACTTTGAGGCACCTGGGTGGCTCAGTCGGTTAAGCAACTGACTTCGGCTCAGGTCATGATCTCGCAGTTCATGAGTTTGAGCCACACGTAGAGCTCTGTGCTGACAGCTTGGAGCCTGGAGCCTGCTTCAGATTCTGTGTCTCCTCTCTCTGCCCCTCCCCGACTCATGCTCTGTTTCTTTCTATCCCCAAAATAAGTAAACCTTAAAAAAAATAGTAAATAAGTAGCCACTTTATCATCAGAAACCATGGAGGTCAGAAGGCAATGGAATAACAAATTCATAGTGTTGAAAGAAAAAAAACAAAACAAAATTGCCAACCAAGAATTCTATGCCCAATAAAACTGTTCTTCATAAATGAGGGAGAAATTAAAAGGTTCTTAGACAAACAAAAGCTGAGGGTGTGTTTTACCAATGGACCTTACAAGAAATGCTAAAGGGAATCTTACAGGTTGAAATTAAAGGACACTAGACAGTACTTCAAAGTGATGAGAAAAGAAATAAAGATCTTAATAAAGGTAAATAGAGGGGTAAATGTAAAAGTCAGTAATATTGTATTTTGGGGTCATAACTATTTCTTATTTCCTAAGGACGTGAAAGACAAATGCACAAAAATGGATAAATGTATGTTATTGGGCACACAATGATTAAAGATGAATTTGTAACAATAATAACATAGAGTGGGGACTAAACTGCATAGAAACAGAGTTGTTATTGCTATTGATAGTAAGTTAACAACAATTTAAACCAGATTGTTATAAAATTAAGACGTTATGTAATCTTGTAGGAAACATTAAAAATATATACAAAAGAAAATGATAGTGGAATAAAAATGGCCCCTTATGAAAAAATCAACCCAATACACAAAATGTAATGAAAAACTGAAGGTCCCAAAGGCATAAGACATACAGAAACAGCCAAATGCAGAGGTGAGTCCTTCCTTATCGGTAATCATGTTAAATATAAATGAATTAAATTCTCTAACCAAAAGGCAGATATTGACAAAGGGGAACAAAAGATGATCCACCTACAGGCTGTTTATAAAAAATGCACTTAAGGTGCCAAAATATACATAGGTTGAAAGTGAAATGATAGAAAAGATATTCCATGCTAATAGTAACCAAGAGAGAGTTGGAGTGGCTGTACTATCAGATAAATATACTTAAATCAGAAATTGTTATAAGAGACAATGAAGGTCATTATATATGGACAAAAGTATCAATCCACCAATAAAATATGAAAATTATAAATATGAATGCATCAAACAAGAGCACTAAAAAAGGGCAGCAAAGATTGACAAAATCGAAAGTAGAAATACAGTTCTACAAGAATAGTTGCATGCTTCCTAACCCTACAATCAAAAATGACTAGAACAACTAGATGAAAATTGATAAAAATATAGGCCTGGAACAGAATAACACTATGAACTGGTTAGACTGAAAGACATTTCTAGAACTCTTCATCCAATAACAACAAAATACACATTATTTTCGGGCGTAGATGAAACATTCTTTAGGACAGATCATATGCTAGACCATAAAAAGGACTCCATAAATTTAAAAGCATTTATATCACACAACATATATTTTCCAATGGCAATGAAATGAAGGTAGAAATCAATAGTGAGAAGAAGACTGGAAAATTTTAAAATATGTGGACTTTAAGGTACAGTTTCTTAAATGACTAACTGAGCAATTAGAAATAAATCACAAGGAATATTATAAAAATACTTAGAAAAAAATGCAAATGAAAACAGAACATAATGAAACTTAGAGAATGAAATTTATAGTTATAAATTGCTACATTCTAAAAGAAGAAAGATCTCAAACTTATAATTTTACTCCTTGAGCAATGGGAAAAATTAGAGAATACTAAATATAAAGCAGTATGAAGGAAGGAAATTATAAGTATTGAGTAAAGGGGAATAAAAGAGACAAATAGGTTGAAAGTAAACAGATGGAAAAGATATTCCATACAAACAGTAATCAAAAGAAAGCTGAGGTGGCTATATTAATATCAGACAAAATATTTTTTAAGTCAAAAAATGCTTTGAGACAAAAAAGGACAGTTGTTACTTAAATGGTCAATTCCTCAAGAAAATATAACAATTATACACATATACACACAAAGCAACAGTGCCCCAGAACATATGAAGCAAATATTGACATATTTGAAGGGAGAAATGATGAGTTCTACATTAATCTTCGGAGATTTCCATACACTACTTTCAATAATGGTAAAACATCTAGAAAGAAGACCAATAAAAACAGAGAGTACTTGAAAAACATTATAAGCCAAACAGAACTAAGAGGCATATATAGAACACTCACAGCAGAGCACACCCACCTTTTTTTCATGTTACAGTATATGTTAGATTACAATACATGTAAAAAGATTGAAATCATACAGAGTATGCAGAAATTAATAACAAAACAGGAAAATACGTAAAACTGTCAAAAGGAACAACACACTCTTAAACAACTAATGTGTCAGAGAAGAAATACAAGAAAAATTGTAAAGACTTTGAGAGAAGTAAGATAAAAATATAGCATACCAAAACTAGGAGAAGTCACTTATGAGAGGAAAATTTATAGGGGTAAATTCCTACATAAAAAACAACAACAACAACAAACAAACCTGGCTCGCTCAATCAAAAACCTGATGTTATAGCCGAAAGAACTAGAAGAAGAGCAAACTAAACCCAGAGCTAGCTCAAGGAAGGAAATAATAAAGGTCTGACTGAGATAAATAAAATAGATCCTAGGAAAGCAATAGAGAAAATCAATGAAATCAACGATGTTTTTTTTTAAAAGATAAACAAAATGGACAGATCATTAGTTACACTGACAAAGACAATCAGAAAGATGGCATAGATAATTAAACTCAGAAATGAAGAGTGGGGAGGCACCTGGGTGGCTCAGTTGGTTAAGTGCCCTGCTCTTGATTTCAGCTTAGGTCATGATCTCACAGTTCATGAAATCAAGCCTTACATCTGGCTCTGTGTTGATGGAGTAGAGCCTGCTTGGAATTCTCTGTCTCTCTCTCTCTCTGCCCCTGACTTTCCCACACTTTGTCTCTCTCCAAATAAGTAAATAGACATTTTTTTTAAAAAGGAAGAAATGAAAGTAGAGGCACTGCTACCACCCATAGAAAAATAAAAAGTACTATAATATAATACTATGGATAATCTTACACGAACAAATTAGGTATCTAGATGAAATGGACAAATTACTAGAAACACGCATATTACCAAAACTGGCTCATGAAGAAATAGAAACTGTGAACGAATCTATAAAAAGTAGAGATTGAATCTATAATAAAAACCTCCCAACAAAACACAGGACCAGATGGCTTCACTGGTGAATTCTACCAAACAGTTTAAAAAGACTTAACACCCATCCTTCATATATTCTTCCAAAAACTAGAAGAGGAAAGAACACTTCCTAACACATTTTATGAGGTCAACATTACTTTGATACCAAAGCTATGTAAAGACATCATTAGAAATGAAAACTATGGACTTACATCCCTTATGAGTATAGATGTAAAAATCCTCAACAGAATACTAACAAACCAAATCCAAGAGCATATTAAAGAGTTTTACACGATGGCATAGTTAAATTTATCTCAGTAATTCAAGAGTGGTTTAACACTTAAAAAAAATCATCACCACATTATAGAATTAAGGGAAAAAATAGCACATGATCTTCCATGATCTTCTTAATTAAGCAGAAAATTCACATGAGAAAATGCAGTATCTTTTCATGATACAACTCTCTGAAAACTAGAAACAAAATAACATGTAATGTGATAAAGGAAAATTATGAAAAGCTTGCAGATTACTTCAAACTCAATGTTGATTAGTATTATCTGAAAGCTTCACCAGTAAGATCAGTAACAAGACAAGAATACCTGCTTTCACCAATGCTGGTCAACACTGTAAAGAAATTTCTAGCCAGGCAATTATTCAGGAGACAGAAATGAAAGTTATCCAAATTGGAAAAGAAGAAGTAAAATTACAGATGACATGATCCTATGTATAGAAAATCCCCAAAACCTATAAGAAGGCTACTACAGCTAGTAAATTCAAAAGCAAAGTTGTAGGGTATAAAGTCAAACTTGCAGGGTACAAAAATCAGTTGTGTTTCCACATTCCGGGAATGAATAATATGAAAAAGCAATGAGGAAACAATTCCATTTAAAGTAGCATTCAAAAAATGGTTCACTTAGGAATAGATTAAACCAAGTTTATGACAGATGTGTACTTTGAACACCATAAAGCATTGGTAAAATAACATAATTGAAATAAATAGAAAGACACCTTGCATTCATTGAAGACAATGTTTTAAATATGTCAACATTATTTAATGCAATATACAAATTAAAAACAATGCTATGGAAATGCATGGAAAACCCTATGTCAAATTCATATGTAATTGCCAGGAAAACTCAAGAACCAAAAAATAAATATTTAAAAAGAACAAAATTAGAGTTCTCACACTTCCTGTTTGGAAATCTTTGTAGCAAAAGCAACATATTCAAAACATAAGGATAGACCTCTAAACCAATGAAATAGAATTGAAAGCCCATAAGTAAACCCTGCACCCAAGAAAAATCAATTTTATAAATGTTTATTTATTTATTTTGAGAGAGAGAAAGAGAGATGGTGATCAAGGGAGGGGCAGAAAGAAAGGGAGAGAATCCCAAGCAGGCACCATGCTGTCAGCATAGGGCCCAGTGCAGGGCTAGATCTCACAAACCATGAGATCATGACCTCAGCCGAAATCAAGAATCAGATGCTTAACCGACAGAACCACTCAGGCGCCCCAAAGAGCAATCAATTTTTGGCAAGGGTGCCAAGCTATTTCAAAGAGTAAAGAATAGTCTCTTCAACAGATGGTGTTGGGTCAACTGCACAGCCACAAGCAAAAGAATGAATTGAGATCCCTTCCTCACACCATATACAAACATTAACATCAAATGGATCAATAACATAAATATCAAACTTTTGAAAAAAAATATACGAATAAATTTTCATAACCTTAGTCTTGGCAAATAATTTTGAGATATGATACATACATGAGTAAAACCTAAGAGAAAACATGAGAAAAACATGAGGGAAGAAAAGTAAATTGAAGTTTGTAAAAGTGAAAATTCTGGGCATCACAGAACAAAGTGAAAAGACAACTTACAAAATTGGAGAATATATTTGAAAATCATATACCTGATAAATTTGTAATATCCTGACTTATAACTAATTCTCACAATTCAACAACAGTAAAGACAACCCAATTTTTTAAATGTGAAAATAAGTGGAATGGACATTTATCCAAAGAAATTATACAAATGACCACTGAGTACATGGCCAATAAACAGTAATAATTCATTAGTTGTATTAGTTTTCTAGGGCTGCCTTAACAAAGCACCACAAACTGGGTGACTGAAACAACAGAAATTAATGGTCTCACAATCTGGAGGTTCGAAGTGTAAGGTCAGGTTGTCAACAGGATTCATTCCTTCTCAAGGTTGTTAGGAAGAATTAGTCTATCCTTATGTTTTGAATATGTTGCTTTTTCTACAAAGATTTCTAAACAGGAAGTGTGAGAACTCCAATTTTGTTGTTTTTAAATATTTATTTTTTTGGTTCTTGAGTTTCCTGGCAATTACATATGAATTTAATATAGGGTTTTCCATGTCTACATAAAAAGGCCTTTTGAATTTTGATAGCATTGCTTTTAATTTGTATATTGCATTAAATAATGTTGACATATTTAAAACATTGTCTTCAAATGGCAGATTGCCTCTCTTAGAGTCTAAAGCTTCAGGGGTTCTTTGAGTTATAGGGGATATTTTTCCTGTGTCTTCACAACTTCCCTCTATAAGTATTGGCCTCTTTATCTAAATGTCCACCTTTTTCTCAGGACATCAGACTCAGAGCCCACACTAATGATCTCATCTTGCTTTGATCATCCACAAAGATGCCTTTCCAAATAAGATCTCACAGATGGGCATAGGGGGTTAAGATTTCAACATATTTTGGGTAGACACAATTAACTATAATAAGGGAAGCGTAAATCAAACTATAATGAGATGGTTGGTTAATTATTAAAAAGAAAAAAAAATACACCAAAATAACTAAAAACAGAAAATAACGAGTATTGGGGAGTATGTGGGGAAATTGGAACCCCTATACATTGCTGGTGCGAATGCAAAAATGGTTCATAATCTGTGGAGGAGAGTTTGGCAGTTTCTTGAAAAGCTCTACGTTATCAACCTGCAATCTCACTCTAAAAACACTATAAACAAGTATAGGTACACGCATGTTCAGAGAAGCATTATTCACAATAGCCAAATGGTTGGAATAGTCCCAAAGTCCATCAGTAGATGAACGTATAAACAACCTGTGGGATGTATATACCATAGGATGATTGTTGGCCATAATAAGGAATGGTGCACTGACACCTGCTATAACATAGATGCGCCTCAAAATACTATGTCAAGTGAAAGAAGCCATACAGAAAATATCACATATCTATGATTCAGTTTTATATGAAATACCCAGAATTTGATGAATGCCTGGAGACAAATGGCAGATTCATTGTTTCCAGGGGTTGAAGGGAGGAGAGAATTTGGAGAAACTGCTTAACGGGTCAGGGTTTTACTTTGAAAGGATGAAATCTTTTGGAGCCCAATGCGTGTGTTGGTTGCACCATATTATAAGTGTACAGAACACCACTGAATTTTTCATGTTAAAATAGTTAATTTTAGGGGCACCTGGATGGCTTAGTCAGGTAAGCATCCCCCTCTTGGTTTCAGCTCAGGTCACGATCTCATAGGTTCATGGGTTTGAGCCCCACATCGGGTTCTACACTGACAATGTGGGGTCTGCTTGGGATTCTCTCTCTTTCTCCCTCTCTCTCTGCCCCTTCCTTGCTCCTGCTCTCTTTCTCAAAATAAAATAAACTTTAAAAAAAAGTTAATTTTGTACTAAGTAAATTTCACTTCAATGCATTATCTTTTAAAAACATTGGAAGCCATCTGGAAGGAATAGCTGATTTTGAGACTGGAGTAATAAATATACAGGATGATCCTGGAAGGTCTTACAGGTCAGGAAATGCCATATATATAAAGGCACACAGCAGCCAAGTGAAACATTCCCAACGGCCAAAGTCGGAGTAATTTGAAAATCAAAATTAACAACACTATATTAAAATATAACACAAGTATAAAATATATATTCGCGAGTCCTTACTTATTTTTAAAGGTAATTGGATATATAAATAAAAGAGACAAGGCAAATCTCTCTTGTACAAGAATTCTAATTAATTTTTAGATGCTCCACCCTTAAGTTGGTGAATCTAACTTTCTGCTGTGTTAAGTGTTGGCTGATTTTACAGTCTTTGCCTTTGAAAGTGTCCAGCATGGAAGAGGACAAAGTAGGAACTTTAAAGTGGAGAAGTCTGACAGATACTACTCCAGCAGGGTGAGATCAAGATTCACATCAACAGTAGTAAAAAAACATTGACCGTAGGTACCCTGGATGATACGTTACCTCTCTGGGTCATTCTCCTGAAAGCCCGTAGCCACAGTTCACTTCTGAGAAAACAGCAATCAACTCTCAATTGAGAGAGCCTACAAAATATATTGCCAGCGATCCTCAAAACCCTCAAGGCTTTCAGAAATGAGGAAAGTCTGAGAAAATAGCCCTGCCAAGGTAAGTCTAAAAACACATGGTGACCTACTGTAATGTAAAAAGTGTGGATCTTTAAAATAGAGAAAGCATTAGGTAAAAACTAAGAAAATCTGAATAATATACACACTAATTAATGATGTATTCATCTTTGTTTATTAATTGTGACAAACGTATCATGCTATTGTATGATTTTAATCATAGAGGAGAATGTGTGTTATCTGGGGACTCCACACTGTTGTCTTAAAGTAACAAATCTTTTCTGTAAATCTAAAAATCCTTATAGGGGTGCCTGGGTGGCTCAGGCTGTTGACTGTCCAGCTGTTGATTTCGGATCAGGTTATGATCCCAGGGTTTTGGGTTCAAGCCCTGTGTGCAGCATGGAGCCCGCTTAAGATTATGTCTTTCCTTCTCTCTCTCTGCCTTTCTCCCCAGCTTGTGCGCGCTCTCCCTCAAAATAAAATAAAATAAAATAGGGGCGCCTGGGTGGCGCAGTCGGTTAAGCGTCCGACTTCAGCCAGGTCACGATCTCGCGGTCAGGGAGTTCGAGCCCCGCGTCAGGCTCTGGGCTGATGGCTCAGAGCCTGGAGCCTGTTTCCGATTCTGTGTCTCCCTCTCTCTCTGCCCCTCCCCCGTTCATGCTCTGTCTCTCTCTGTCCCAAAAATAAATAAACGTTGGAAAAAAAAATTAAAAAAAAAAATAAAATAAAATGTATTAATCAATAGTTTGTCATATACAAAAAACAAAAACAAGAGTGGTGTTAAAATTGCACTTTCCAGTTCTACCTCACTTTCATCACGGATTTGGTAACAGATTAAAAGAACAAATGTTGAATGCTTATTCCTCAAATTATTTTAGAAGAGACATCTGGATTACATATGAAATTACGAGTGTAATTGTAGGCTTTCTTTTTATTGATATGTGTGTGTGTGTGTGTGTGTGTGTGTGTGTGTGTGTTCCCGAGACAACAGAGAAGTTGCACGGTTGTTTAAACTTCTCTGCCACATTTACAAAACCATTCACAGGATATTCATGCAAGCAAATAAATATTAATCTAAACTATACACTTAGAAAATACACTAAAATAGATTTCACAAACTAATAAGGATTTAGTACCTGTTATTATAATCAACCCTTCTGATTCAATTATTACACTGTAAGTGAGGGGACGTGAAATAATTTAAAAATCATTCATATTCACTCTCCATGTCTTCCCTTGCCGAGTGGCTGTTAATAATTGCTACTTCTTGAGAGAGATGAAATGTTATATTCCCTTACAATTTATGTTTTCAAATTTATTTTTCTGTACTCTTCTAGGATAACAGCTTTCATCCAAAACATTAAATTAAGCTTTAAGTTATGGAAGCATTTGTGAAATAACAAATCTGCATTCAGCTTCCTCCTTTCACTGCATTATTGCACGTCATGGTGTCAGAATCTCTCTGCACACGAAGATATACTGTGAAACTTTGCTATCTGTTTATTGATGAATCACATAATCATTTAACCACAATTAGAAACAGAATAAATTGTAGCTGCTTCAAATTCTGTTAGCTCATGAAGACGTACTTAAATGTCAAAATATATTCGTAGGAAAGGAAAAAAATAGCGTAAGTAATTTAATTGAGCTGAATTTTTATATTTCACTAATGGGTATAATCACTGTTCCACTGACAGCATAAGTCATTTTTGTGCACAGCGGGAAACCACAGGGAAACGTATTTTATCCTTTATAGGCCATGGCATTATGAATTTGTCCATGCCATCCACCGCCGATGAGCCAACTCTCTTTGAAAGCAATTTGTTTTCTGGTAAATTTCAAAATGCAAATTGTTCTAATATTAAAATTAATTTTCCTGGCACACGATTTCACTCCCTTTGATATACCTGCTACCTCATTCTACATGACGTTCCTCTGGAAACACATATAATAAAGTATTTTTCCTAATATTTTTTTTCAGGGATGTTAAACCTGACCTTGTTAGTTTACAATAAACGAGACAACACAACTTGGGTTCAATCTCTTCTTTAATAGTACTCTAAGCTGTGGTGTAGTCGTTAAGAGGACAGACTCTGGAAACAGCTTATCTGTTCCAGGCACCAAGGTTCTGACCCTGATTATCTGTGTGTTGTTAGCCAAGTTGCTTGGTCCTGTTGCAACTTAGGGTCCATATCTATAAATGGGGATCATCATACAGGGAGCTCTTTTTTTTAAAAAAATTTTTTTTCAACGTTTTTATTTATTTTTGGGACAGAGAGAGACAGAGCATGAACGGGGGAGGGGCAGAGAGAGAGGGAGACACAGAATTGGAAACAGGCTCCAGGCTCTGAGCCATCAGCCCAGAGCCTGACGCGGGGCTCGAACTCACGGACCGCGAGATCGTGACCTGGCTGAAGTCGGACGCTCAACCGACTGAGCCACCCAGGCGCCCCAAGGGAGCTCTTTAATTCCTTAGCTGTAACTCTTGGGTTCAGATGTATTTCGGAATTAAGAATTTTGCAAACGTATTTGAAAACAGTGTGGTGTAGATACACTACATTATGTATGATTCTTGGAGGGATCTAGAACTCACTCTAGTAAAAAACATTCATAATTCCTCAATAAAACAAACACATATACTGTTAAGTGGGATACATTAAGAATGTAAGTAACAGGATGTCGATTCAGGACTTTTGCCCATTTCCATGAGGAAGGGATTTCTGGTATTCAGAATTGAGAACAAGGAATTGTGGGCTGATTATAAATTTGCCATAGTATTTGGAAAGTTAAGTTGGTTGTGATACGTTAAGCCCTTAGAACAACACCAGGCACCTACTGCTGACTCAATCTATTTTGGTTCCATAATGATCGTGTCTAGTCTCTTCCTGACAAGAATTCACCAATGCTGCAGAACCATCTACACCTGTCCTCTAATCCACTAACCAAATAGCCACATTTCTTTCCTATGCCTTTCATAACATTGCTTCTCTAATGGCACTTTTCACAAAGTTTTCAAAACAAGATAAATTCTACTTGATTCTTAAAGAATTCTTAGAACTCTTAAGCTATGTTATTTTTTTCTCCTCTAACTTAAAGTGCTTAGTAAATAAAACTTTCACTTAAAAGTTAAATATATATGCAAATATAATTTTCTTGTCTTAGCTGTATTATATCTTTATCATATGTCCATATACATATTCTTCATTATATTTATATAATTTATGTATAACTATATGATAAATAAATCAAGATAAAAATAAGTGCATTTTAATAACACTTAAATATTTTTTGTGATAAATGTTGTAATATTATTAGTATATAAATCATTTAGACCTAGACTATTTTAGATTCTTATAGGTAATTTGCTGGCAAGTTAGATTCTACTGAGCACATATCTATCTTTCCTCATTTTCTTCAGTTTATACAAACTGTAATTTCCTAGATTTTAGGAACAAGATCTTTTCCTTACAGGAAATTCCAGAGAACCCAAAACACAATAGATTATGTTACGTGTTAATATGTGTTAATGACTTGTGGCCAGGCACCTATATCACATAGCCACCATCTGAAGTAGAACTATATCTAATTTTAACTAAAAACAAAAATAATTTTTAACATCTTACTTTAAAAATATATTCTAAAATAGTATTTCAAAAATCATATCCATAATTTACATTGAAAACTTCTAAGCTATATTGAATATTTTATCCATATTTATTTATTTATAACAGGATATATCACCATTTTAGAGTAAGTGGACTCATTATCTGCTAATTTTTTACAACATGGTAGATCTTCACTACTAAGTAGAAGAAGTACTTTTGCATGTGTTTTTATGAGATTTTTAGCAATGATAAAGTTGGAATTCTTCTAATCTCTAATTTAAAAGAAACAAAGACTATGGATTGATTTCACAACCCTGATTCTTTTTACACTCATTTTACATTCTCTTTTCATTAAAGTTTTACAGAGATGTAATTTTTTGTACTATGTTGTGTCAGGAAAGTTGGACTCAAACTTCCATTTTTGAATATTTAAAATTTTTAATTGAGCAGCCATATCTTTGAAAGCAAGAAGCAGGACAAATGCATTTTTTAGTTTTTAAAAAAATATTATAACAATGTATCTGTGGAAGTTTCCCAAGGTTGCAAAAGTCATTTGTTTTTAAGTGTATGAAAGCAGGAGAAAATAAGAGACGTTATGTTATTAACAATTTCCTCTCCAAGTCAGAAGATAAATTGAGATACTATGACGTCACAATGGTATGAAAAATAACCATTGCTATAACATAACAAAAGTGTGGGGCAAGTTGCTATTAAAACTCTTCTTTGTTATAATATAAACTGGTAGAGATATTTTGTTAAAAATTTTAAACATGCATGTTAAGATAAACAAAAATGTAAAAGTATTTGCAGATGGTTTAAAATACACTTAATTTACCAACTTCTATTGAGATTTGCATTTATCTGAAATCATATAACCACATCTATAATTTTCTTTTGAAAATAAGTGTATATGAATGAAACATTTTTGGAATATTACACGTGATTTTAAAAGACCGGCATAAATGACATATGCTAACAATTGACCTTGACCCTATGTCAGCTCTCTGGCAACTTCATGTCCCTGAAACTCAACTGAGGGCCAAGTGGTAAGTGAAAAATTACCTCTAAGAATTGAAAGTGATGCCACAGAATTTTCTATAGTGCACAACATTTACTTATGGAAGAGCCCTTCATGTCCTCTACCAAGATTTAATCTTGTTTTAAGTAAAAATGTAATAGCTCGATTGCTTCATTCCCCATCTTTTTTGTTTGTTTGTTTCCGGTGATATTCTTTTTTGGTATGGTTAACACACAATAATACATTAATTTCATGAGTGCAACATAGTGATTTGACAAGTTCATGGGTTATTCCATGTTCACTACAAGTGCATCGCTATTAGAGTATCATTGACTCCATTCCCTATGCTGTGCCTTTCATTCCCAGGATTTATTCATTCCATAACTAGAAGCCCTGTATTCCCAATCTTAAATCGTATCAGAAGTATCAATTTAGGAAAGAGTGGGTGGTACGTATTGCCGGGCACATTTATAGGAAGTAATGACACTGACCGTCAGAGACGAACATGACAGGAAACTATAATAGGCACAATACAATGATCCACAAACCAAATGTATGGGGGCCCTGTAGTGCAAATGGGGCCTTTACTGAAAATATTTTTTATACATAATAGTAATACCTGATAGAATAACCATTTTGCAGGGAAACATCATTTCAAATTGTTGCACTTAGTTGTGAAAAAACACTTAAGTATGTCCTGTTGATATTTTTGTGAAGGTAGGTATATTCCTCCATCCCAATTAATGGGAAATTATCCCATGGCTGCTAAAAGATCTCCTATCTAAAAGATCTAGTTATATAAGTTAATTCATTTACTTGAGGGCTCCAGAAAAATTAGGTTTTACTAGATTTTGAGCAGAAACACAATGATTCTTAGTGTTCCTTTTAGATAATAAAATAATTGCCTTGAAAAGATAGTTCCATGATGACAAGGATGTAACTTTTGGCATGAGAATGAAATCATGTTTGCACCCCTCCTTGTATGATTTTGAACTTTAATTTCTGCACATATAAAATGCTGACCACCGTAATATTTTCACTGGGCTATTACGGAAGTGAAATGAAAAGAGTACAGTTTTTGACTTCCATTCGTTGCTCAAGTAACGTCGACTCCCTTTTTCTTTTCTCTGTTTCCCTCCTTTCAGTTTTCACCTATAGATGCAGGGGAAACTGACTTTCCTAAAACAGTAAGAATACAATCACAATCTGTTCAAAAATCTAGATGCTCTCTCTCTGAAAGAAACTAATCTGATAATTCTGGAATAAAAATAGCAATTATTAACCATTAGAACACTTATGGTAACTCTTCCATTGAAATGGAAACGACACCCTACCCGCATTATATGTGATGGTCATTGCATGCATCTTCCACATTGTTTCTCTAATCTGCTTGTTTCTTTAAGTTTGCTAAAGAATGCTACTAATCTAATTTGTGCATTTTACACTGATTTCTAAGGTAGGATTTGGCCTCCTCCATTATTTGTGAGGGGCTAATCAGGGTCAAAAGATAAAGGAGACTTATGGAATGTGATCAGACACTGTTCCAGAGAGATAAGAGTGTTTTAAGTGGGTGTTGTAAGGACAACCTGACCACAGTTTCAGGTGAGACATGAATAAAGAATGGGCATTTGCAGACACTATGAAACTGAAGAAATATGAGCACAAGAACGTTAAAGGGAGGGGAGTTGTATTTGTTACATACAAATTCAACATTAAAACAGATCCTTAGGAAAACAAATCTGAATTTTAAAATGCAAACCATTGGCCAAGATGTATTAAAAATCCATTAAGCATTTTAGAAGACAGCTTCTGATTTCTCAGTGTGTCTAAGCTTTAAAGAATGCAGGTCAGAAGTAAGAAAAGAATAATGTTGATCAAAAGGCTGGATTTCTTGTAAAGAACATATGAAAAAGCAATAAATGAGAAAGAGCTTTTCATACAACAGTAATTTGAAAGTTTTTTTTTCTAATAGAATATACATAGAACTAGAGGGAAGAACTTTACTTGTTATTGAAAGTTAACACAGTAGTATCTCACTCCTCTGCTCATTCCTATCCCATATGTCTCCTATAAAGCAAGAAAACAAAAAGAATAATCTCAACATTATCCATCACTGTACCTTACTCCAAACCATCAAGACATTACAAATATGGATTTAGGATCCCGAATATCGTTTCTACCATTATTAACATAATAATAATTATGTGTATGACACATTTATTTTGCTAAATATTTCCTTCAACATCACCAACACGGGAATAATCAATCCTCACAAAGGTGCATATATGTTTGGCCAGAGAGTAGGGATCTACATAGTTTCTTGGTAGTTCATATTTTAAGGTCAAAATGCTAGCAGAGAATATTTCCCAAGAGTTGTTCAGCTCGCGTTAACTCTACCTCATGCCTAAGTCACAAATGTAAGCAGTTCTGGGGACTCATCACTAATTTTGATGTGATCACCCAATAATCAGGCAGCAAGCAGGTCAGTGGTTGCTAACTCAAGCACCATTGCTTGTGTGACCCCAGTCTATGGAAAATATGATACACAGCTTATCATATAAAGCTGAGTTATCATCCATAGGGATAATGCATGCTTTGTTTGGCCATAAGCCCATAAATCATTTAAACAGCCCAATGCAGTAGCCTTTTCACAGAAATGCAAATTTTCAAAAATTTTTTTGAGTTGAAAGATTATCTCAGCACATATTTAAAAAATATATTTGTAATGAGGCACACTTCACGTACGAATGCACAGATCTTTTCAGGTTACTGAATTGTTAAAATGGGTAAAGTTGGTGAGTTGAATAATTGAATATGCCCACCATCCAAACAAGAAATGACACACTTTCATTACCCAGAAACTTTCCTCAGGTTTCGTATCATTCAATTTCTGCCATTCTCCAATCCGCCTAAGGGAAACATTTCTGACTTTCCAAATCACCAAGAAATTTTGTATCTTCTTGGCCACCACACAAGTGGAATCACGCAATGTGTAATTGCTCTGTATATGTCTGAGTGCTTTTGCTAAGCAATGTTTTATGAGATTCATTCATGTTGTATATTTCAGAAGGTTCTGTTTGCTTCCTTTTTCTTTTCTGAACACTAAGCTATTGTACGAGTAGACACAAATCTTCCAAATAGTTCTGTGACCTGGTTGTACCTTTCATGCTTCTGGGAACACCCCACTGGTCTAACTCTTTCCCAGTATTTTAGTGTTGTGGGTCTTATTTCAGCGATGCTAATGCCATCTGACTGTGGTTTTACATTTGCGATTCTCCAATAACTAATCATGCTGAACACTTTTCTTTTTGTTATTGACCGTGTGCTGTTGGATATATCTTCTGCCTTAGGTCTGGTGTTTTGCTTAATTTTATTGGGTTGATTGTGTTAAAGATGTGTAAGGATGCTTTAGATGTTCTAAAAATAATTTTTAAAAAAATTTTTAACATTCATTTATTTTTGAGAGACAGAGAGAGGAAGAGCATGAGCAGGGGAGGGGGAGAGAGAGAGACACACAGAATCCGAAGTAGGTTCCAGGCTCTGAGCTATCAGCACAGAGCCTTACACAGGGCTCAAACTCACGAACTGCGAGACCATGCATGGCCTGAGCTGAAGTCGGGCGCTCAAACGACTGAGCCACCCAGACGCCCCTAAAAAGAGTTTTATATGTACTGTGAATACTTGCTCTGCCTGTGGCTTGTATACCCATTTGTTTTTTTAAAGAATTTTTTTAATGTTTATTTATTTATTTATTTATTTATTTATTTATTTACTTTGAGAGAAAGAGAGAGAGAGAGCATGAGTAGGGGAGGGACAGAGAGAGGCAGAGTGAGAGAATCCCAAGCAGGCTTTGCACAAGAGTGCGATGTGGGGCTCCGATGTTGTCACAAGAGTCCGATGTGGGGCTCAAACTCAAACTGTGAGATCATGACCTGAGCCAAAAATCAAGAGTGAAATACTTAACCGAGTCACCCAGCCGCCCCTGCATACCCATATCTTAATGGTGAGCTTTGTTAGTGAACCTTATAAAATTATTATTATTACTTTGGGCTAATAGGCTTTCTTTTTAAGGTCATTTAAAGGTTTAAGGAAAATCTTAGTGGAAAGTACAAAATTTCCAGATACTCCTCATCTCCACTGTTCGTGTAAGGGGCTATTTCTTGCTCGCTCTTTTGCCTCCAGAGGCCTCTTAGATGAAGAAAATACATCTTTGTCTGGGCTTTGTAGAACAGACCGTGTGATCATTCTCTCAGCCCAATTGCTCATGTACAAAAAATCTAAATTCAAGTTGAAATTTAGCGTGCTGTAGTTAAAACATAGGTCCAAGTTAAATTCTCTAAAATAGCTTTATCATGTATTTTCATTTGGGTGACTAATGATTACTTAATGGTTAACCATTTTATTTTTCTGTTTTGTTATTTATCCAGTTTTATAAGAAATCCTAGACAGGAATGGGAATAAACCTTAGGACTTCAGCCTGAAAACTGTATTTCTATCCCTTACAAACCAATTATAAAGATGGTCTTAATGGCTGGAAACTTGTGCAAATCAATGCACTTGAATTTAATGCAGTTATTGTAAATTCCCTCTTTTATATTAAAAACTTGCATATGTACATTTTTTTTTACATTGTTAAGAAAAGGAGAAGTCAGCCTTGGAAGCATTCACATATGAAATGCATCAGTATTTATTAAAAAAAAATTAATGTTTTATTTTATTTTTGGAGAGACAGAGAGAGACAAGGCACGAGCAGGGGAGAGGCAGAGAGGGAGACACAAAATCTAAAGCAGGCTTCAGGCTCTGAGCTGTCAGCACAGAGCCAGATGCAGGACTCAGACACATGAATGCAAGATCATGACCTGAACAGAAGTCAGACGCTCGACAAACTGAGCCACCCAGGCGCCCCAGAAATGCATCAGTTTTTAAGCTGATTAAAAGTTTAATATAAGGCAACAGTGTGATAAGTCTATAAAAATGCTGTAGCAATCTTAGGGTTATTAATAAAGTATAATTTCAATACTCAGACATTGTAGTCTTATTTTGTTCATAAGTGATCAAGATATATCTGGAGAATTTGTTTCACTATTTATACAAATTTTGAAGCAATGTGTAGTTGCATAATACTCATGGAGTCCTATCAGAGGGGATGCGGGTGGGTGGATGGGTGAAATCAGTGAAGGAGATTAAGAGTACACCTATCATGGGGCGCCTGGGTGGGTTGGTCGGTTAAGCGTCGGACTTCCGCTCAGGTCATGATCTCACGGTCCGTGAGTTCAAGCCCCGCGTCGGGCTCTGTGCTGACGGCTCAGAGCCTGGAGCCTGTTTCAGATTCTGTGTCTCCCTCTCTCTCTGCCCCTCCCCTGTTCATGCTCTGTCTCTCTCTGTCTCAAAAATAAATAAACGTTAAAAAAAAATTAAAAAAAAAAAAGAGTACACCTATCATGATAAGCACTGAGTAATGACGTGTAGAGTTATTGAATCACTCTATTGCACACCTAAAACTAACATGACACTATATGTTAACTATACTGGAATTTAAAAACTTACTTAAAAAATAGTCATGAAGTCAAGGGAATGCAAATTTTCCCTCTTGGCAACCACAGGCGTGTTTACGTACAACTTGGTAATGTAAAAGAGCTTAACCTTTCCAACATAGATAATGGGCTATTTTTTTTAATGTTTCTTTATTTTTAAGAGAGAAAGACACAGAGCATGAGTGGGGGAGGAGCAGAGAGAGAGGGAGGCATAGAATCCGAAACAGGCTCCAGCCTCTGAGCTGTCAGCACAGAGCCCGATGGGGGGCTCCAACTCATGAACTCTGAGATCATGACCTGAGCTGAAGTCAGACGCTTAACCCACTGAGCCACCCAGGCACCCCGGTAATGGGCTATTTTAAGAGGTAGTATGTATTCTTTCACTGTAGGTATCCAACTGCAAGACGGTGTAAGAAATATTTCTTAGTTGGGAAAGTTATCAAAAAAAAAGTAATTGTAAGATTTCTTCAATCTAATTTTCTTTACATTCTCTTATAACACTTAGTATACCAAGAAATATTGAGATCACCATCACTTAACTTGAACTGACTTTTAAAAAAATAGTATGCAAGTCATCGTATTGGCAATAATTTATAAAAGAATAAAGCTACAGCAAAAATAACATTATTCAGTATTTAAAAACAATGTTAAGTTTAGCCAACACCTTTGTATCCTGTAAATTTTGGTTCAGCACAAATATCAGAGTATACACTGTCATATATCCTTTTAGCAAAACAAGATGACCCAGGTTCTTATGCAAAATATTGCATGATGAAATCTTTCTCGCGGAATGGCCAACTCAATGAGAATATTGGAATTCTTTAAGTTTTTATTTTAAAAACGTACGGTTTTCTTCTCTGTTCTTGAGTTTCAGGAAATCTGTCTAGGATATTGTTTTCTTTTTGTATTTGTTGAAGTCTATTTATTTGTTTTGAGAGAGAGAGAGGGAGCAAGCACAGGCAGGGGAGGGATAGAGAACGGGGCGGGGGGAGGGGGTGGAAATTCACAGCAGACTCTGCACTGTCAGTGCGGAACCTGTCATGGGGCTCAAACTCACAAACATGATATGGTGACCTGGGCCGAAATCAAGAGTCAGATGCTTAACCAGTTGAGCCACCCAGGCGTCCCTGTCTAGGATATTATCATCTGAGAACTCAGAGTCTTGTATTTCGTTTATGAGACCAATCGCATATTTGTTATTAGAGTCCAGAGTGTTATTTGCCATCTCTTTGTTTTCATATTCTGATTCGTCTAATTGGGAAGTGGCCTCATTTACTTACTAAGTTTTTGACAGGTACAGAAAAAAGGAAAATTCTGGATTGTAAGTTGTCTTCAATGAAAGTTAAGAATAGAGTATAATGGACTAAACATTTATAGTGTCTTCAGAATCTTTTTATGATGACAATAGTTCAGCTCACACTATTTAAAAAAAATACGAGAAGAAAAAATGAAAAAAAAGGTGATTTATTGAGTATTACATCATCTTTCCAGGAGATTCCAATATTCTTCCATGCTCTTATTATTTACTATTTTATGGCATAATTGACAAGTAATAATGAACTCAGGTGAAATAATTCCTAGTATGATGGAGTGCCAAAGATATTTTCAGATATAGGCAAAATAAGATGATTGAGATCACATAGTATATCATAGACTTATACACAAATTCAGTGGGTTGAAAGTCTTGTATGACATTTATGAGATAAAATGAGCCTTATTCAAGTGTTTAAATAAAGTTTATATTTAGAAGATTTCTAAAAATAATACCAAATCATGAAATATCAATTAGGTGCTTCAACAAACAAACACACCGAAAAGACCCTCAAAATCCCAGATTGGATTCAACGTAACCATAAACAATTGATGCTTTTTTTTTAACATTTAACTTTTAAATCAAAGGAAACATATAAAAAGTAAATTTATATTCGATGTGTGTTCAAAAATAACCTCAAGCTAAATCCTAAAGCGTGTACTAAAAGTTGAGTCATCAAAGTTACAGTTTGTATTTGGTATTTAAGGTGAAAAAGAACAATAAAAATACATCTGAGGGGTGCCTGGGTGGCTCAGTTGATTAAGTGTCTGACTCTTGATTTTGGCTCAGGTCATGATCTCGTGGTCATGAGCCTGAGCCCCACATCGGGCTCTGTACTGACAAGATTTGCTCTCTCTCCCATTCTCTCTGCCCCTCCTTGGCTTGTGCTTTCACTCTCTCTCTCTCAAAGTAAATAAATAAACATAAATGAAAAAAAAGGGATATAGTTGAGATAGATTTTCAGCAATGACTATCAATAAAACAAGTTTTCTACCCTGCCAAACGATTCATTTCTTCATGTAAAGTCAGACTTTGAGAGTGTATTCCTTCACAGCTGTAGTATATACTCTGGGGAAGTATATGAAGGTGTCCAGCTTTCATAAAGGAAATTGTTCTGTTTATCTGTTAGTGTATACTAAGCTACCAAACAGCTTGGTAACTTACAACAGCAATTATATTTTGCTCAAGATTTTGTGAGTCAAAAATTTGGGAAGGGGCTCATCTGGGCAGTTTGATATCAACTGGGATGGCTACAAGTAAGACACCTGCTTCCAACAGACCACATTCATTGTGCTGCTTGGAGTCTTTTTCTCCACATGGCGCTTCACTCTCCAGGGCCTACTCAGGTGGCCTGAGTGTCCCGCAACATGGGGGTGTTAGGGGAGTTAGATTTTCCTCAATAGCAGCTGGATTCCCCTCAGGGAATGTTTCCAGGGATCTAGATGGAAACTGTAAGCTTTCTTAAGAACTGGCCTTGAAAATCCCATAGTGTTATTTCTACTGCGTTATTTTGGCGCAGTGACCAATTCACCTCACTTGTCTGGGACTTTGCCAGTTACAGGGCTTTCCATTTTCGGAGAGCCTCTACAATTCCAGCAAACCTGAATGGTTGGTCACCCTATCTATATGTCATCCAAGTTATGAAAGCTGGCCTAGATTCAAGGGGAAGAGGATGTGGGAGAAGTAGCAAAATATATGTGGCCATGTTTACGCTCCTACGGTCCTTTATAGGACTACAAACAACTTAGAGTCCTAACACATTCAAAATATGACCATCATGCCAACTAGCTCAAGCTTGAGAAGCAAGTTCTCATCTACTAAATGATGTCCAATATGGATGAGGCCCTTTGGTACCTTGTCCTCAAGTATGGTTCTTGTCCGTCTGAATTCCTATATCACAATAGAAACAAGTTGCTTGCCTGTCCCACTCACTCAGCATACAGTGCTGAGTCAGAGATAGGACAACTGCAATAAACACTCATATTAAAAAAAGTGATGGCAGGAGGTACCAAGTGCTCACTGATCCATGAGTTCTGGAAGTTAGCTGGAAATACATGGTCATATTGCCCAGGGCTCAATCTGAGCTTCTGGGAATGGTTCCCCCTGGCTCTTGGGCTCTACCTTCTCGACTCTTGGGTTCACCCTTTGAATCATTTCTTCTTTTCTTTAAGAAACGGCTTACCTTCACAACTGTGTACTTTTCTCCAGCCTGGTTCGTAGAAGATGGAGAGTCCAAAAGTGTCTTCATTTGGAACTGAGTTGCCCTTTATAAAATCAAGCTGTTCAAATTTCTTTTTTTTTTTTTAAATTTTTTTTTCAACGTTTATTTATTTTTGGGACAGAGAGAGAGACAGAGCATGAACGGGGGAGGGCCAGAGAGAGAGGGAGACACAGAATGGGAAACAGGCTCCAGGCTCTGAGCCATCAGCCCAGAGCCCGACGCGGGGCTCGAACTCACGGACCGCGAGATCGTGACCTGGCTGAAGTCGGACGCTTAACCGACTGCGCCACCCAGGCGCCCCTTATAAAATCAAGCTGTTCAAATTTCTTTAAAAACTTTGTCACCTTCCTGTGTATCAAATTACAATCATCTCCACCAGACAAAATCCCACCAATGTTTCTTTCCAGACTTTTTTCCATTGGGGGCTGAGTGTCGGAGTGCTGTAGTTAAGATGCTTGGAAGCATTTTGTCTAGTTCAAAGAGTCTACAAAGCATGTCATTAAGATTCAGAGAGGTCTTTTCTTCTAGTAGAGAGGATCTAAGAGGCACACACTTTTAATAATCTTATGATTTCCACTAGAAAATCATATGTATCTTATTGAAGTCTCAATAAAGAATTTTAAATTTCTATTATTGAGAGCTATACCCTTTGACCTTGCCTTACTAGTAAATCCTGGATTGGATAGTTTCCCTGAGCCCAGAGAATTTTGCCAGGAGAAACCATGAATGAAAACAAGTTATTTATTTATTTATTTATTTATTTATTTATTTATTTATTTAATTTCTTTATTCAGAGAGAGAGAAAGAGTGAGCAGTGGAGGGACAGACAGAGAGGGAGAGAGAGAGAGAATCTCAAGCAGGCCCTGTGCTGTCAGTGCAGAGCCCAAAGCGGGGCTGGAACTCATGAACCTGTGAGATCACGACCTGAGCAGAAATCAAGACTTGGACACTTAACCAACTGAACCACCCAGGGACTCCCACAAAAATTTTAGTTTTGAATCTAGCAAGTCTTTCTTCCTTTATATTTCCTCTACATTCTGCTTAAACATGGAAAACTCACTTTTCTTTTCTTTTATGTACTCTATCCATGTTTTCCCATATGCAGACCAAAAAACAAAAAAAGCATTTTGAACTTTCACCGTCTACCTGAAAATATCCGTAGCCAAATATACAAGAGTCTCTAGTTGCATAATCTATTTCCTTCATTGTCACAGACAACAGTGTTGCCAAACTTTTACTACAGAACAAGGTGTTTTGTTTTGTGTTGTTTTCCAGTTTTCAGTAGCAATTTCCTCGTTGTCCTTTAAGCTCTCACTAACAGTTTCCAACACCAGCAAGGACATTTGGGGGGAAAAGTCTTCCAATCAGGCAACTGGTTTATTTATTCATTCACCAATTAGTTTGTGAGAGTCTGTCATGTACAAAACCCCACAGGAAGTGCTGTAGGAAATGTGACCTGCTATGCCTGGGTCTTGAACACCTAAATTAACATAACAAGAGGTAGGAAGGGATAAGTGCTGAATAAAAAGATGTTCAGGTAAAGTTGTAAGGGATTTCAGAGGAGAAAGATTCTGTTCTGTTTTGTTTTGTTTTCCAGCTGAATTAAGGACTTGGGCTACGGAGATCAGGAGACAAACATTGCGAGTCAGCAGGGAATTCCTTTGAACAAAGACACACATGTGTGTTTGGGAAGCACTGCATCTATTACTCCGGGTAAATCATAGGGCTGGAAGGTAGGAATGGGAAATAATGCAGGAAAGAAACGGAGCTGGTGTTATAAATGTCAAGCTAATGATTGAAGGATATTTTGTTTATAGGAGATGGAAAGTCATCATTGTCACTATGTTTAACTTTGTTTTATAAAGATTAATCTGGAAGTACAGGAGGGAGCAGAAAAGAAGCATTGAGGGCAGATCATCAGGAGCTCTGGCTTTATTTCAGAAGTGGCTTTGAGGGCCAATCATGGAACGCTGGCCGCGGGATTGGAGAGAACGAAGATCAAAGAGTATTAATCAAGTTTTCACTGTAATTCATTATCTCTTTTTTCACTCTATTACTATCTCTCTATCCATCTAAATGAGCAATTCCTCATTATGTGAATTGATAACCAACATTCTCAGGATTATTGCAATGTGGGTTACGAATGCAACTACCTGTTGTAAAAATGTAAATATACGAGTTAGCTTCAGAATACATCTTGGATCTGGAAAGCTACTTTAGTTAAAAGGATTTATCAGCAAGTTTTCAGTTATTCAGCTGCTAATGAGTTTCTGAAGAAAGCAGCATTCAGATCAAGGAGATGGTGGGTGAAGACTTCTAGAAAACACTGCTGCTTGTTGTTGACTGGAATCAAGTTACAATTAATCATGCTCTTGACTTCTCTCTCAAAGTCACTGCTAGTCCCAGTGACTTAAATGTAATGTAAAAGCATCCTAGACGGACAGTTTTGAAGTTAGATCTCTTTTGCAGTTGGACATTTCTAAGAGTTAAAAGCATCTTAATGTATTTTAAATACGATTTACAAAAAGAAATACATATATTCAACTGACTTCCTTTCTATTTCTGGTTTTTCTGTGTGTGGAATTTTTCATGTAATGAAAAGGGACTTTTTTG
The DNA here is from genome assembly GCF_022079265.1 of Lynx rufus. Taxonomy (NCBI): domain Eukaryota; kingdom Metazoa; phylum Chordata; class Mammalia; order Carnivora; family Felidae; genus Lynx; species Lynx rufus. The sequence goes on along the minus strand of NW_025814896.1, from coordinate 56,964,283 downwards.
GGATCACACAACTAGTGACAAATAGCTCTTCAATCTATCACTGTATTGGCTTTAGCTTTGATTCCCTCCACCTATGAAAAGCAAGACCCAAGCGGCACCTGGGTGGCTAGTCTGTTAAGCATCTGCCTCTTGATTTCAGCTCAGGTCATGATGTCAGCGTTTTGAGTTCGAGTCCCGCATTGGGCTCTGCACCGTCAGAGCAGAGGAGCCTGCTTGGAATCCTCTTCTCTCTCTCTTTCCCTTCCTCCCCTCAAAATTAAGAAGTACAACTTTAAAAAAAATCTTGAAAATCATTACCCCCCAAATTGGCTCTCATTGACATCCCGATTTAAAAGCTTTAATCTCTATATTCTATCATAAAACCCAGTGTGTGTGATTTCTAAGTGTACCAGGATGCCACCCCAATATCTGGTCTGACCCTAAAGCAGAAATAACAATAAACTTGGTTTAAATCATATAGAACGTTTACTATGAAGAAAGTAATACAACAATTACATCGTTAAATATAAAAAAGGATTAAAAACATTTTTTTTTTCTCCAAAGGGTTGCCTTAAATTAATTGATTTTGGAGAGGCAGGAACTAATTACTTTTGAGGAAAGACTATCTATTGGCTTTTAAAACGAATTCGAATTTATTTGGAAAGATAAACATGAGTTAAAAAAATGTATTTTTCCAGAACCATTAAGAATTGATATTTAGCAATTCGGTAGGTCATAATTGAATACTACACCAAAAATGTTTTTCACCTTTTGAAAGGGTCTGTTGTAAATATTCTTTTATGTTTCTTTCTTTCCTTGGGTATACCATTATTTGATATCAGGTTTCATGTTTAAATGATCCAAAATACGTTTGAATCTAAAAGCTCTGCGGACATACACTATCACTTGCCTGAGTGAAAAACAAAGGAGAACACATGAAAATCAATGAAGTACTAGAAATAATCCCAAGTGATATTTAAAGAATGATAAAATTTGGAAAATAGAGTCAGCACTGATGCTTACTTGGCTAAAGATCGGAAGCTTGGAAATAAGAAATAAAAAGGATCTAAGCCAAGTCACAAAGTATCTAAAACTAAATGAAACAGTACAAGCATGTGTAAGTGACATTTTTTGATGAGTGACATTTTAAGAAAAGTAGAAAGGCATACTCTTTTTAAAAATGGGAGATAGATGAAAATATTTAAGACTTAATCACTCCTGAGAAGTACAGGGAACACTCCATCACCCTGACTTGCCCTAAGACTGTACATGATTTTTTTTTCATTGCTCAGTTAAGCATAAATTCATAGATTTCATGGTTAAGAGAGCTTGAGATGAGATGCTGGTTGTTTCACTTAGTCCTGCCACTTCTTATCGGACCATCTGCTGTCACCTCAAAAAGCCAAGACTGTATAATCCCTGTAAACATACAAACCCTTCCTGCATTTAATTTCAGTTGGAAGGAAGACCCCATTATGTGTATTGATTTTGAAGTGTCACTACCTTCTTTTGATGGATTCTCAACACCTTATAGCTACTGACTGCCTTTCCATACACACAAGATTAAGTCTTCAAAGTGTTTACTCCAAACTTCTTACATAAATGTTTAATAAAGTTCATGGTCTTAGAAGTAATCCAGTTTGCATGAAACTCTGCCTATCATTTAAGTAACATTTGTCATTGATGGACCCAAATGTGCTGAGGCTGGCACAGAGTTAGTGAGAGGCAGAAACAAGGACTATTGGTTACTGAGACCAGAGGTGCTACCTCAGAAGTCCCAGAACTCTCTTGGCTAAAGGCTGGATTGTACCTGACCAGTGGGACAAGTGTGTGCCCTTGCAATTGGGTATATATGTATATTCCGGCATGTTGGGGGCATGTGAGGTACGGATATGGAGAGCCAAAATAGACCAAGTAATCACAGCTGTGAGAAAAGGACATGTCTAGTGGGTATATTTTTCATCATATCTTCGCTGCATGTTTCATTGTACTCCGTTCTCAATTCTACTAGTCTTTAGGATTCTATGGGATGTAGAGAGAATACCAAATCTACACTGAAGAAGCTTAGAAAGCCTCATGTCTGGTCAACTTAGTGGAAATAAAAGATAAGGAGAAAATATTTTTATGTATTTATTATTTTTTTAATTCTTTTTTTTTTTTTTGAGAAAATCTTGAAAGTTTCCAGAGAAAAATGACATATCATTTAAAGGGCAAAAGTAATTCCAAAGGTGGCAGACTTTTTATCAGAAACTATGGAGAACAAAGAAAATGTAAAGACATTTTCAAAGTGCTTAAAAGAAAAAAACGACCAACTCAAACAATACCTACAAGAGCCAGTGAATAAAGGTGCCATATATATATATATATATATATATATACACACACTCACAAAATTGGAAATCCTAAAACAAAACTAAACAAAAGCAAAAAGATGTAATCCAAAAGTTAGCAGAGGAGAAAAAAGGAACACATGACAGCATGACAGAGTGGACAACAGGAAAACAAATAAGTAAGTAAAAGAATTAACACAAAACATCCTAATGACATTGGATGTCAATGGATTATACACTCCAATTAAAAGGCAGATATTTTCAGGGGCAACTGGGTGGCTCAGTCAGTTAAGCATCTGACTTGAACTCAGGTCATGACCTCACGGTCCGTGGGTTCGAGCCCCTGTCGGGCCCTGTGCTGGCAGCTCAGAGCCTGGACCCTGCTTCTGATTTTGTGCGTCCCTCTGTCTCTGTCTCTCTCTGTCTCTCTCTCAAAAAATAAACGTTAAAAAAAAGGCAGATATTTTCAGAATGGGTATAAAAAGGAAAGCATAACAAATAGCCTACTATTTATAAAAGACGCACTTTAAAATATAGAGAAACAGGTATGTTGGAAATCAATGGATACAAAAAGATGTAATGTGTAAACAGCAAGTAGACGAAGGATAGAATAGATATATTAATGTCAAATAAAGTGCCCTTGGAAACAAAGCACATTTCCAGAGATAAAAAGTGTTCAATTCACCTCTGAATGTCCCCAGCCTCAGTTTCTCCATCTGTACATGGGGATGATGATGGAGCCTCCCCAGCAGAGTGTCCAGCCTGGTGCCCGGCAGCACAGTAAGAACTAAAGAAATGTTAGCTGTGCGTTTTGGTGGGTGACGGGTTTATGGATGATGGCGGTGGTCTGAGTGGGAATTTATCTTTCTCTGGGTAGATTTCTGTGATTCCTAAGCACTAGTCAATGATCAGGTATTACTATTATAATCAAGAAAATGTTTTAAAAAAATGTCAATTCATGAGGAAGACATAATTGTCATAAATGTATACCTGAGGCAAGAATTGACAGATTTTTGAAATCATATCAGCAGATAATAACCATATCAGCAGACAAATAACCACCATTTGGCTGAAAAAGACAAAATACCAACTGAGACATGGAGAATCTGGATACAATTTACGACCTTGCCCTGAATGATATCTGTAGGACACTATGTATAATAACTAAAACATAAAACAAGTCATAAAACAAGACTCAATGCGTTAAAAAAAATTGCATTGACTATGTCTTCTGACTGCAATGAAATTAAAATAGAAATTGATGAAAATGAGATATTTAGAAAAAAAATGCCATAGTTGAAAATTAAACAGCGTTCCTCAAAATAACATATAGGTTGAAGAAGATATCATAAGGGAAATTAGAAACTACCTTGAAATGAATGAATATGAAAACACAGCATTCCAAAATTAATGGAGGGCAGCTAACGCAGTACAATGGGGAAGATATCTAGATTTTGGTGTGTGTAGTAGGAAACAAAAAAATATATATAGAGAATCAATGAACTAAAGTTTCACTTAAGATGCTAGTGACAAGAAGACTTGTTCCAAAATAAGTAGAAAAGAAAAAAGATTAAAGCTCAAACAGTACTTAAGATAAATCAATGAAGTAGAAAATCGGCACCCACAGAAATTAGCAAAGGAACTGAAAGCTAGTCATTTGAAAAGATAAACTGATAGAACTTGAAGATCAAAGTCACAAGTTGTCACTTTCAGAAACGAAGAGGCAACATTACCACATACCCTGCGATGTTAAAACGATAATTACTTTAGGACCACAAATTGATAATTTAGGTGAAACAAATTGAACTGAATTATTTTAAAAAACTAAATTACTAAAACTGACCAAAGATAACGCAGAAAATATGAAGAGCACTGTATTTGTTTATTTCCTTTTTTAAATAAAAGACCTACCCACCAAGAAAACTTCAGGTTTTCGGTAAATTCTAGTTTTCTGGTAAGTTCTATACAATATTTAAGATGCAAGAAGCACCGATCCCACAGAAACTGTCAGAAACTATATAATTACCAATTCATTTTATGAGGTGGACATAAGTTGTATACTGACATCTGACAAAGATTTTATAAAATATGCAAATTAGAGACCAATATCCTTCACAAACAAGGATGCAAAATTCCTTAACAAATGGTTAGTAGATTAAAAAGCAATGTATAAAATATATAATGTATCATGACTAAATAAGGTTCAATCCAGGAATCTGAGTGTTGTAGGCAGGCTTTCAGGTGATTCCCAATGATCCCTACCTTCTGGAATTCACGTTCTTACAATCTCCTCTTGAGTGTGGGCTGTATTCAGTGACTCTCTTCTAACTTTTGATACGAGGTTACTAAAAAGACTATAGTTTTTGTCTTGTTGTTTTCTTTTTCTATCAGACTAATCATTATTAGAGAAGCTAGCTGTCTTGCCATGGCAGTCCCATGGCAAGCAACAGCCAATGAGAAACAGATCCTTTAGCACAATAGGCAATGAGGAAAAGAGGCTATGTGAGTGAGCCTGGAAGAAAATCTTGCAATTATATCTTCTCATGAGAACACAGCCCCAAACAACCGTTCAACTGAATCTTCATGAGAGATCTTAAGCCAAAGACACTTAACCGAAGCAGTGCCTGAGTTTTCGACCACAAAAGTGATGGTATAATAAATATTTACTGTTTGAAGGTGCTAACTTTTGGAGTAACTTGTTATGGCTTGACTTTAAAAAAATCAATGAGTCCACCAACTTAAAAAAAAAAAAGGAGAACAAATTGCATTTTAATTGATGTAGAAAAATATTTAACAAGTTTCATACCAATTCATTATTAAAAAAAAAAACTCAGCAAACTTGGAAGAGATGAAGAGCATCTAAGATAAATCTACCACCGACATCACGCTCAAGGGTACCATATTGAAATGTTTCCCCCTAAGTGTGGGAACCAGAGAAAGATGTGCACTCTCACTTTTGTTTGATACATCACAAAAGTTGGAGTTAGTACAATAAAGCAAGAGAGAGAAATGGAAGTTGGAAAGGTGAGAAAAGAAGAAATAAAACCATCTCTATTTGTAGAGGACAAGATTGTTTACTTAGAAAACAATCTTACTACTTAAACCCTGGAACTAACAGTGAAATTGAGAAAGGATGCAGAAAAAGAAGTACATCATAAAAACTTAGGTGTGTTTTCATATACTAACAACTAGTATTTGAGAAAATTAAACTTAAAAAGCAATTACATTTACAATTCTGTGAACAATCTTAAAAGACTCAGAATGAATAAGAAAAGATGTACAAGGTATTAGCACTGAAAACTATAGAACATGTCTGAGAGAAATTAAAGAAGACATAAATTAATGGAAGTAATAAAGCATGTTTATGGATTGATAGATTCATTATTATAAGATGTCTATTGTCCTCAAATTCATCTACAGTTTCAAGGCTGTCACATTCAAACTACTATTATGCAGGATATAGAAACTGACACGCTAATTCTAAAATTTATATGGTAATGTAAAAGATCCAGAATAGCTAAGTCATTAAAATAATTTCGAAGGACTTACAAACTACCTGATTTTAAGTATTATTATAAGGTTACTGCAATTAAGACAGTGTGATTTGCACATGAAAATAGATATATAGATTAAGGAAACAGAATTGAGATCCCAGAATCAGATAGACTCATACGTGGTCAATTAATTCTTGACAAAGGTGACAAGGCAATTCAATGCAGAAAGGAAAGACCTTTCAATACATGGTGTTGAAACAACTGGATAGCCATCTAAGAAAAAAAAAAAAAAGAATACTGACCCTTATCTCACATAACACACAGATATTAACTCAAAATACACCATAGATCTAAATGTAAAAGTTAAGTGTATAAAACTTCTAATAGAATAGAAATGAGAACCCCTTAACCAACTTGGAGAATAATATGATTTCCTAGAAAGGGAACAAAAAAGCGTGAATTACGAAGAATACATTTGATTTTATCAAAATTACTAATTTTTACTCTTTGGAAGACACCACTGCAAAACTCAAGCAATGGGATGAGAGAAAATGTGTGTAGCCCATATATCAGACAAAAAAGACTATATAAATAACTCTTATAACTCAGTAATAGAAGATTACAAACAACCGATACTAAAATGGGAGAAAGATTTTACAAAATATTGTCTATTGAGCACCAGAAGTACCATGAGGAATCAAGGCAATGACAATTAAAACTACAACGAGATTTCTCTAAATAGCAATAGCATGGCGAATACTTCAAAAGACCCACAATACTGAATAGTATACGCAGCACATACGGATCAGAATATAGAATGGCATAACCATTTTGGAGAACAGTTGGTGAGTGTTTGAAAAGTTTAAATAGATACCTGCTGCACACAATAATGCAGACCAATTCGAGTAAAGAAACGAAGACAGAAAAGACTACGTGCAGTGTAATTCCATCTGTATAAAATTGTAGAAAATTCAAACGGATTTGTTGTGATAAACAGCAGATCCAGTGGTTGCCTTGGGCTTGGGATGGATGGACTCATGCAATTCCAAGGAGGATAAGAACATCTTTGGAGATGATGGAAAGATTCTACATCTCAATTGTGGCCATGTTTACGTGGATGTATACTTCTGGTAAAAGTCTTCAAATCATATCCTTTAAAGGGATGCAATATGTCAACTTATGCAGATATAAGTCATACTTCAATGAAACTGATTAAACAAAACTTTAAAAACCTGAGTCTAAACCTCCCTCCTAGAGAAAAATGCATGAAGCCACATGAGTATAAAGAGAGCAGAATGAATTATGAAAGTATTGTATTATTGTTACGATGGAATATACTTCCTTCTCGAATAAACCAGGCACATGTGTCAGCTCCTGTGCTCTTCACTGTGGTGGAACCAGACTCAGACAGAAGGTCGGAGAGCACTTCCCGGAAGCTCAGTCTGGGTGATTTCCATAACTCACAATGCTGTCCTGTTTCTTAAATCCTTATTCCAACTAGAGAGGTAGAAACCAATCATGGAAGTTCAAGAGTACTCTTGAAATTACAGAGTACTCTATAACTGTTTAAGAGATGGAAGTAGAGCTACATGAAGTCCAGGGGAGAAATTATTTCCCAACTGAACAGGATCAGAAAGCTCTGACAGAGGAACAGACACTACTCTCAGCTCACAGAGACGGACAAGTACTGGGTAGGGTGAGAGACAGCAGCCAGACAAGGAAACCATCAAAGTTATCAGAGGGAGGGAAGCCGAGCCAAAAGCCTGCAGAGACGTGGCAGTTAACAGAGGAACATTCTAGAGAGGTGGCAGCCCAGTTTCTGTGTGCTTCATCTGTGCCAGTTATCCTGGTGGGTTACTTATTTGTAAAGTTTGCCATATCCCAGACGTGCATTAACAATGCTCTTTTCGATTTACAGTGGGTGCGTGGGCTCTGAACAGTGGTTCTGATATGCTCAGCTGGGAAGCCTGCCATCGGTAAAATGGGACATCACATATACGCTGTCCCTTGGCTAACTCCATTACAGACAGAATAATGCCTACACGTCAATTGGTCAGACTGGTTCACCGAGGCAGAAACCAGCCACGCAGTGATGATGTGAATGAGTTTTTCAAAGAGCTTTCAAAGAGCCTTAGGCCCACACAATTCCTGTGGGCCACCAAAGTCAAAAGAATCCTATCAGACCCCCACTGTACCCCTAGCACTCTCAGCCCTCTGTTCACTTGCCAGATTCCATTCGGTTCCCGTTCACCTCTACAACGCTTCCGGGTTTCATCGGGCACCTCCTCAGGCCCACCAGATGTCCTTGCTTCCTGCTTCAGAGAGAAATGAAGGTCAGCAAGTCCTGAGTTTACTAAATCAGCTTGCCCCCTCCACCTCAAAAGCCTTTTTTTTTTTTTATGACCAGTCTCTTCTCTTGCCAAAGTTAATTTGCCCTTTCTATTTTTTTCTTGAAGCCTTGCTCTGAATATTAGCAATTTTAACCTCCTTTCAAATGTTGCACTTTCTGTTTAAAATGTTTCACTAACTCACACTGCCTTGCCTTTAAAAATAAGAGCACGAGTGAGATGATCCATCCTCAAAACTGAGTTCTATTCAAGTGTTTTCAAATACAGTGGATTAATAGAAATTTTGAGGTATGCTAAGACCAACAGATCGGGAGATTGTTGCCCTTTGGAAGTTAGTTTACTACTCACAGTCTCTCAAAGGAGGAAAACACACTGTGCCCTCTGGGGGGTGGGTGGCGGGTGGTGGTGGGGAGCACACAGGATAACACGGGGTGGGAGGGGGGGAGTGGGCAGTCATGGGGCACAGGAGGAGGGAAGACTGAAGCCAGGAGTCTTTGCTGCGGTTTCCACGCAAGTGAACAAAAGCCAGGTAGAATCAGCATGTTTAGGATTAGAGAGTTTGAATGACTGTAGACAGCTCTGTGGTGTAAGGGTTGGGCGTTGTTTGAGACCTGGCCGTGAGGTAATCAGGTCAGCTATATAGTGTAGCCTAGGGTCTGAGAGCCCAGTAAGGGATGTGGTCTGGTGTGGGTTCTGAACTTGTTGGTTTCTGTTGGAAGAGGGCACGCCAGAAGCAGAACTCCTCCAGATCGGGGGAGGATTGGTGGTGAGGGAGGAAGGAGGAGCAGGCAAGCTTTCAGGCATGTTTTCAGGCTGTCCAGAACAAGGCATATGCAAGGCATGCAGGTAGGGCAGATACAAAAGAATCGAGTTTACAGAGGCTAGCAAAATGGTTCACGCACTAAGCTATCCTGCCCCAATTCTTGTTGCCTTCAAAGTAGAAGTTCTTGTGGTTTTGACTTCAGTCTGTTTACTCCTTGCTCAGTACTCCGCTCAACACATCTGATTTGGGGCCCTGTAAAGGCTTGAAACTGATGCGAGAAAGGTCCACAAGGAGTTTCTAAATGTATCCCCAGGGTTGTCACTGCCATTACTCATGGCCATTGGCTACATTAAGGTGCTGATCATCTCCTGTCCAAATATGTAAATTGCCCTATAAATGTCCCTGCATCTAGATTCAACCCTTCACATCCTGTATCTGCCTTAAATGATATTCTAAAGCACATAGCTTTTCACGTCATTCCTCATTGGCTGCTGTAGGGCAGACAGCACCCTCCCCAACCTCTCACAAAGTAACCTTGCCGTCTCTCTCCGTCTGCCACCCCAACTTGACACCCTGAAACATAACTTCCTATATTTTAACCACGTCAAATTATTCAACGCTCTTGTCTTGCCTTTATACACATGGCTAGTTTTGCCCGGAAAACCACTCAGTGCCCCACCCTCCACCACCTACCTACCTCGATCCCATTTGTGAATGTGGTATATTGCCTTGAGGGCTCAGTTCTTGGCCTCCCCCATTGTGGGTGGGGTGTTCCTTCCCAAAGTCCCACACAAAGGGCCCAGGGATGAACCGTGTGATATGCAATCCAATTCAGCAATCCGCAGCCCGGGAAAGCACAGGGGAAACAGGGAACCACCCAGCTGACCCGAGGGCATGTAAGAAATAAACAGCTGCTATTTTAAGCCACTAAGTTATTATTATTTTTTTAATATATGAAATTTATTGTCAAATTGGTTTCCATACAACACCCAGTGCTCATCCCAAAAGGTGCCCTCCTCAATACCCATCACCCACCCTCCCCTCCCTCCCACCCCCCATCAACCCTCAGTTTGTTCTCAGTTTTTAACAGTCTCTTATGCTTTGGCTCTCTCCCACTCTAACCTCTTTTTTTTTTTTTTTCCTTCCCCTCCCCCATGGGTTCCTGTTAAGTTTCTCAGGATCCACATAAGAGTGAAACCATATGGTATCTGTCTTTCTCTGTATGGCTTATTTCACTTAGCATCACACTCTCCAGTTCCATCCACGTTGCTACAGAAGGCCATATTTCATTCTTTCTCATTGCCTCGTAGTACTCCATTGTGCATAGAAACCACAATTTCTTTATCCATTCATCAGTTGATGGACATTTAAGCTCTTTCCATAATTTGGCTATTGTTGAGAGTGCTGCTATACACATTGGGGTACAAGTGCCCCTATGCATCAGTACTCCTGTATCCCTTGGGTAAATACCTAGCAGTGTTATTGCTGGATCATAGGGTAGGTCTATTTTTAATTTTCTGAGGAACCTCCACACTGCTTTCCAGAGTGGCTGCACCAGTTTGCATTCCCACCAACAGTGCAAGAGGGTTCCCGTTTCTCCACATCCTCTCCAGCATCTATAGTCTCCTGATTTGTTCATTTTGGCCACTCTGACTGGCGTGAGGTGATATCTGAGTGTGGTTTTGATTTGTATTTCCCTGATAAGGAGCGGCGTTGAGCATCTTTTCATGTGCCTGTTTTAAGCCACTAAGTTGTACCAAGCTTTGTTATACAACCATGACTAACTGACCAACCTTCACATAGAATGGGATCTCCCCCAAACTACGTGTTAATTGTCTTTATGTGTCCATACCTGGCAGAAGGCAGTTGCTGAAAAATTATGTAATGAACCGATGAATAAATAAAATAGCACACCTTTACCAATACCCACTCCTTTTCTTTGGTACGTTTTTAGCAACTTTCACCATATATATCTGATGTCTTCTTAAAAGGTGAGGGATGACTGACCCGCTGTCACAAAGTGTGAATCCACAATTTCATCGTAAACATGTATTGTCATAAAAATGAACTGAAAAGAATTATGGGATATTTTCATTATGAATTCTTGAAGGCCTAGGTATATTATATTATGCCTGTGCTGCCTCTAATGCTTGACTTGAAAACTGTAATGACATCGCACATAGTGAAACTATAAAATTTGAGGCGATGTTACCACTTGTGAGCTGGCAAGACATGTTACACTAAGTCATGAATTAACTCTAATTGGCATGGATGTGAGTTACAGACACTACCCACCTTCTACTCAAATACCAGTTTATTTTCTGGAAATTAGAAGGGGGAAATATTGAGGAGTTTTCCAGTAGTTCTCTTTGTAAATTAACTTGTAATGATTCTTAAGAAGTTGCCCTTCAACATAATCTCTCTTCTCCTTTAGTTATTCAAACATTAGCGTCTCTTATTTTAATGGAATTACAATAGCATTTCGAGCCCTTGTTGCCACATGCCATAGGATTACTAATGACAGTTTTTAGGTTATCTAACCAGTCAAGCATTCAGTCATCCACAAATTTGGCTATGTTTATTATTAATGAAGCTGCACAAACCCCAGCGTATTGTTATACATTTAATTTCTCAAATATTGTGATAATATAAACAACATACAAGAAAAATGTTTTTCATGAATACATATAAGATTAATTTTCTTTTGCCTGGCATGCACTAATTCATACATATATTAATTCAACAAATATTTTGAAGGCCAAGTGCGTTCAAGCTTATGAGAGCAAAGAGAGAAAACGCATAGAAGAAGAGAGAGATTTAAATAATTACAATGCCATGAGTGTTATCACTGATGTGTGCACACAATCCTGGGGAAATAGAAGGGTGGGAGGCGCCCGTATATTTTCCTGGGGAAGTCTCCCAAAAGAGAGATGGTTTTTGAAACAAGTGTTAAAAGACAAAGTAGGATCCTGGGTGACAAGATGTGAAAGGGCGTTCAACACTGGAAAAAAAAAATGGCACGGATAAGGTCAAAGTCATCAGGAAGTACATGCTCTTTCTGAGAAGAGTTCTCTGAGTTTCTAGTACAGTCTGCACAGAGTGTGGTGCATCGAGCAGGTGCACAGCATCGGAGAACTTGTCAGAAGTGCAAATTCTCATGCCCAATCCCAGTCCTGCTGGGTCAGTCTCTAGTGGAGGGGCAGAGGAATCTGTGTTTAATAATTCTTATGCATGTTAAAAGCTGACAAGTCTGATATAGGAAGGTGGTTCTTAAAATTAAGGCATATCAAAATCACCCGTGGGGCTTATTAAAAACGTCCAGCTTTGGTCTTCATTCCAGAGTGTCTGATGCAGCAGGTCTGACGTGGGCTTCAGAATTGCACTTCTAGCAAGTTCTTGATTATGCCAATGCTGCGGGTCCGGGGAACATACTTTGAGAACTACTGACATAGGGATGTGAATAACCAATGGTGAATTTCCAAATGTAGGTTGGGGCCAGTTTACGGAAGGATGAAGTGACAAGCACAATTCTAAAGTGGCTCCCAGGATTTCTGACTCCTGGCATGCAAGCATCTTCTTCCTGTTATTCAAACAAACGTTATCCCAAGTCCTGCTGCTTTGAAGGGATTTAACAGATGTAATTAAGGTCCCAAACAGTTGAGTTTCAACTGCCTATCCAAGTAGGCCTGGACTAATTATTGGAACACTAGGTTAGATCTAAATATAAGAAATGGAATAAGCCAGAAATTCAAAACAGGGGGAGGATTTGACATGCCCCTAGAAGTTCCTGTTTCAAAGGATGCAGGTAGCCCCTAGGAGAAGAGTATGGCTCCAGGCTGACAGCCAGGAACTTGGAACCTCAGTCCTATGGCTGCAAGGGATTGTTTTTTTGGCTAAAAACAAAAGTGAGTTGGGAGGCATATTTTTTTTTTTTCCTGTAGAGCTCCCAAATGATAATTATCAGCCTGACATCTTGATTTCACCTTTGTGATAACCTGAGTAGACGAGCCTACCACGATATGCCACACTTCTGGTCTCCAGAAATTTTTGGTGTTGCTTTAAGCCACTACTTTGGGGCAATTTATTGCCCAGTGATCGAAAATAAATTTGAAAAGAAATGTTGTCCTTAAAAACCTTTGTACTTCAAATTCAACTCCTAAAAACTGGAGAGTCATTCAATATTTCTAAGCAAATGCATATTTCTCTTCCTGTCTGCCTTTAAAGAGTTCAACTCTTGGAACCGTGGGGGGCAGGGGGGGGAGGGAGGGGAAGGCTTAAAGAATGGAAGAGTGAAACTGGAGTAATGAGTCCTGAGGCCATTATAGGCATCCATGTCAACAAAATGACTATGGGGTGCCTGGGTGGCTCAGTTGGTTAAGCAGCCAATTTCGGCTCAAGTCATGATCTTGCAGTCCATGAGTTCGAGCCCTGTGTCGGACTCTGTGCTGACAGCTCAGAGCCTGGAGCCTGTTTCAGATTCTGTGTCTCCCTCTCTCTGACCCTCCCCTGTTCATGCTCTGTCTCTCCCTGTCTCAAAAATAAATAAAACGTTAAAAAAACAAAACAAAACAAAAAACCAAAAAAACCCAAAATGACTTATATCTGAAGGAAGCAAGTAGCAGTGGGCTTGGTAGAAAGAGGAAGTTTTGAGGGACTCAGTGTGGCGGCTGAGGGGAGAAGGTACTCAGAAGCGTTTCTGGCTTCTCACTGAGTCAATCTCTTAAAGCTCAATGGGAACAGAAACTCCAAATAAGTTGTAAGAGAGTCTTTGAGCAAGTTCAAAATAAGAATGTATTATTAAGTTTCAGACAGAGGAAATTAAATAAAGGGAAGTCAAACTAATTATTTGCCCAAAGCAACAACTGAAGACAGAAATGAAAAATTATTTTGTAGGACCTATTGCGAATGAAGTGGGATCTACATTTCTTTCCAATGGCTACCAACTTCTTCTTTAAAAGAGGTATGATGTACCTTTAATTTCATTTAATATCAGTGTTTTTTTTTTTTCTCTAAAATCGCCACATGAAGACTCTTGGTCCTTAGATGTCAAAGAACTGAAAAACTTCCAAAATAAATGTTTCTGCAAACGAACCGTATGCCCCCGGGTTAAAGGACCATGAGACAATCTTAACTAAGTCGTATGGTTTTCAGCTCTTACCCTGATAAATGGCAGGTCAAGGAGGGTTGTATTTAATAGTATACTCCTCAATGAAATGTCACTTTTTCCTCAATGTGTCCTCTATGTGAACTAATTAAAATTATGTCTTGCTGCAGCATCAGCCCACCAAATTGCTGACTTGTTGTCTTACCACCTGCTACAAAATGAATGCTGTCGTGTGATAAACATGAGATCTTAAGGGCTCTGTGACGTGCGATGTAATGTAAGCTCTTTGCAATCCACGGTTCTAACTGTCCCCCCCTCTCTATTTTGTGTTATTAATACTCACTCGTATCACATACGGATGGAAATTGCTTAAGTTGAAAAGGTATGGCTACAGCATTCTTGCCCAAATTCAAACAAATCATGCCTATTTCACTGAACATGCTAGAATCTCTCAGTTCTAACCCGTGGGCACTAGGGAGGTATTACGCAGTTGTACATTTTTAACTGCTAGAAGCCTGTGCTGGATACATATCATTTAGTCCTTCAAATTGTAAAAGTGATATCTGACAAAGAATTTCGATAGGTTAAAAAATATACTCTCAATAAGTATAAAAGCAACCTTCCTTCCTTCTCCCCTCTCCCTTCTCGTGCATTTCACATCTGACCAATGAAACCAATGGCAAGAATTTATTGGATATGCTTGCAGAACTGTCTCTTTGCCTAAAAATGCATGGTTGACCTGATTTCAAGAGTAAATTTCTTGGGATGCGTCTGTCTTGATGCTCATCGCGTATGAATACAACTCAACGGATGATTTTTTTATGCTAAGCTCTACCATGAAGACTAGTATGATATTATGGTGAATCTTTTTGATGATCTACAATATCTAATATTTGAATAATTTCACAGAAAGACAAGTGAGTAAATAAATAGAAACGTTTTGTAATTACACATATTTTATTTTTATAATTGGAGGCCTTTTTCCCTATTGTTATAAAATAGAAAGATTTGGTTTAATTAACCTTTATGCATGCAGGTAGCCTTTACTCACTGAGGAGCAGATCTTTGTGAAAAGCTGCCAGATTTCATTATATGCTGTCTTGGAAATTTTCCTGAGCTAGAACTTATTATTTATTATTTTGGCAACAGAAGTGACAATAAAAAGGCAATTAATAGATTTGTCAATGTGTTTTTACTTGCACCGTGAATAACTGAAAGAAATTGATCACACCGTTAGGCAGTATAAAATATTCTATAATTCTGGTGTGGCAAAAAAGGGGAGCTTCTTTTATGTAGGGTTTTGTTTTGTTTTTTTTTATAATGCTATCTTCAAAAAAAAAAAGTCATTAAAACCTCTGACATATTATACACTAACAATGTTACCAAGGAAACAAAATTTTACAAATTACCAAATAGTAATTGAAATGTATAAAACCCACTTTTATTTTCTATGAAATGGAGAACCAGCTTTACAGTGAACTTTATTGCGGAATCAAGATGATGTCTAAAAATCAAACTCTCCCAACTATTTATTTCATTTTCCTTATATTGTCATTATTCTCAGCCTGACCTCAGAGGCAACCCCTACAAAGTTTAGAACCTGTTAGTGTAGTGTTTATGAAAAGAGCTCCAACAAAAGGTTTTCTTATTTCTGAGTAGACTCTATCATTCCTTTGTTTGATAACTGCAGACACATCTTGATCTACTGGTTTATAAGTGGGACCAGCTGTAAAGCATATTATCAATAAGCCATCATTCTCTCTTTCCTTCAATCAAATTTTTCTACTTCAGCACTAATGCATAGAAGTTACCTAGTCGAGAAGTTGTCTAAATATGTAAATCTTTCACATTTAGTTCATCTAATGCCATGTATTTTGGTCAACATAAGAGCTAAATGCACAAAGAAAACCAGTTCTCAATTCAACAATCCAATTAAGGAAATATTTACAGAATCTATAATAGAAGGAAGATTTTTGTTGGGATGCTGCAAAGACAAGTAAGACAAGATTACTGCACTGGGGATTTAACTTATTCATGCTTTCATTCAAATGCTAATGTAGAGTTTACCACACTCAGATGTTTCTGCGCCCCACAAAATCCATACAATAAATTCTCATAGTTAAAGGACTTGTCAATGTTTAGGAGTTATCATTTCTTGAATGTCTACTATATGAGCAGCACTTTGCAAATATTACCTCTTATTGTTAGGACAACTCTGGTAAGCAGATTAGGAAAAGGGTTCAAGAGAATACATCACATAAGTTGTAGCAGATACAGCCTGGCTTGGAATCTGGAATATGCCATTGACATATTAACAACGGCTACTTTTTGCAGCTGTGATGAGGGCAGCTCTGCCCTCTTGAATCTAGGCTGGGCTTGGGGACTGAATTGATAAAGTCTATTGGAAGAGGTGGCTTGCCAATTCAGCATCTCACCCCTAATTGGGGTGATAGGCCCTTCTGTTTCCTTTTGGAACATTTGCTCTTGGAATGCTCCCTCCTGGAATCCAGGGATCAGATACAGGTACTCTGGTTAAAGCCATAGCTGACAACTCTCAACTGCTGGCCGTGGAAGTGAACCCTCTCGAGCATCCAGTCCTTTACAAGTGCACATTTTTGGCAATCCCAGCACTTTAACCCTAAGCCCTCAGCTCTTATTAGAATCCAAAACCTTATAAGTCAGTGCCTTCATTTGTTTTGTACCCTTTGAATTTTCTTTTTTCTTTTTTTGACTTTTATTTTTTTCTTTATGGAAACTTCTATTTCTTTCTTTCACAATGGGCCATGGATTAAATTTTTTTTTAAGATTTAAAAAAAAATTTTTTTTAACATTTATTTATTTTTGAGACAGAGAGAGACAGAGCATGAACGGGGGAGGGTCAGAGAGACAGAATCTGAAACAGGCTCCAGGCTCTGAGCAGTCAGCACAGAGCCCAACGCGTGGCTCGAACTCACGGACCACGAGATCGTGACCTGAGCCGAAGTCGGACGCTTAACCAACTGAGCCACCCAGGCACCCCAAAATTTTATATATAATTTTTACATACATTTCTACATGTCTATATTATGAGGATCATCCATTTGTTTCTTGAAAATTTAATCACTGTGGTTCTAGAATATTTTCCAACTCAATTCAGCAGTATGGGAAAAGAAGTAGCATCTATTAATGGCAGGTGTTAAAGAACTGACAAAACAAAGATAGTGGACCCCATGAAGTCATGGTTGTTGCTGAAATCAATGACAAAGGAGTTCTGCTTTTAAAAGGAAGATACCATATGTTTTCACTCTTAGGTGGATCCTGAGAAACGTAACAGAAGACCATGGGGGAGTGGAAGGGGAAAAAAAAAGTTGGAGAGGGAGGGAGGCAACATAAGAGACTCTTAAAAACTGAGAATAAACTGAGGGTTGATGGGGGGTGGGAGGGAGGGGAAAATGGGTGATGGGCATGGAAGAGGGCACCTGTTGGGATGAGCACTGGGTGTTCTATGGAAACCAATTTGACAGGAAATTTCATCTTAAAAAAATAAAATAAAACAATCTTAGTTACAAAAAAATGAATAAATAAAAAGAAGTTCTCCTGGAAAAAATCAGGACACCTAAGACAAGAGCAATACTGTATTCAATGTGAATAAGAAGTGAAAGAGTTAAAGACTATCTATTGCGATCCAAAAGAGAAATTTTGAGCTCCTATTCTGAGAATGTTTTATTTTTGCATGGTGATCAGATTGAAAATTCAGATTTACTTGTATATATTTTGGTGGACATTGGCGATGAGGAATTTTATGAGCTATATCTGGAAATCATTAATAAGAGAGACCAGAATAACTACTAGATATGAATTTAAAAGGAGAGAAGATTGGTAAGTAAAGAAAACAGAGCAATGACCTTGGGATTATTACTAAGAAGTACAGACTGTATCAGTTCCTCTCCTTATTTCTGTTAAGTGAGGCAGAGTAGAAGATTCAGCCTTGCATCTTTGCAACTATTATACTCATTTAAAAAAGATTCACATATAGTTGGGTTTTAGCAGATTTAAATTATAGTCTGAGGCATAGCTGCATGTTTTATACAATACTATTACTTATGTTTGTGTTGTGATTTTTTGCATAAAACAGGAATAATTCTCTAAAGCAATAATTACTCAACAGCATCCACGTATTAGCAACAAAAACAATAGTAAAAGGGAGTGAGGCAAATTTCATACTTCATTTTACAGTGTCCCACATGGTGGGGAGAGTCTAGTATTGATAGGCCTACAGGTGGTGCACTCAGAAAAACCTGAATTGGAATCCTGCCCACCAGCTGTGTGGATTTGAGCAAATATAATTACCCCTTGTGCTCTCAGTTTACACATCCATAATGTGTATCCATAATAGGATATAAAAATAGATATCTCAGAGAGTTCTTCTGACGATTAAATAGGATACTGTCTAGCAAAGTGTCGGGTACGTCGTAAGCCGTCGGTATATATTAGTAATTTTATAATTGTACACAATCCAGAGCAGCTTCTTAGGAGGTAATGTCATTGAATTATTGCCCATTTAATAGAAATGATTTAAATATATGTGATGCATCAGAATGAAGTGACCCTTTATATTAAGGCAATGAGGAAAATACCAAAGTGGGAAGGAAGAGGGAGAGATATGTAAGATGAATTTCATTTTATTACAACATAGCCTACATACAATTCTGAGAGTGTACGAAGAGGTCTCTATAACCTTCAGAGAGTTATTTAATATGAATTAATCTTATTAAAATATTGATTGCAAATACTACATGACATTCAACACATACTCCTGTTATCGCTCACACGCTGGGTACTTTCCAGGACCACCTTTGATGCCTCCTGCTCTTCGGCTCATTCCAGGTCCGGGTTTCATCGGTCCTGCAGTGTCTCATGCCTCTGTTCTTTTCAACACAGCCCTGGCCATCTCTTCTCCTCAGGCCAATTTCATCTCCATTTAAATGTATGTTTTTGCCTCCCATCCACTTCTACAGCTTCCAACGGCCCACCTTTTCAGTCTCTATTTTGTACTCTACAAGATCAACGGCATGCGTGAGAGCCCATCACTCACCGACACCACACCCTGCAAGTGTTTCCCCAATGCCCACACCATAAAGCTCACTCCTTGTGCCATTTTTGGCCTTTCGTGATCTGACCGCAGTGACCTTTCCCAGTTTATCCCCTAAAGTTACAAAGGATATGCAGGTTTGAGAAGCCTGTGTTCTGGGTGATTAGTCATGTGGTGCAGAGTTGGTTGGGAAGTGAGTGAGATCAATGGGCCGTGGTGACCCAGGGACAATGGAGGGACAAAGTGACTGGCATGTCTACAGTGAGGCATCTGAAAGGATGGGAATTAGTGACCTGAGAGAGAGGAATTCAAATTTCTGGGACTGAGTAGTTCCATGCCTTTGTGGGTCTAGAATGTGACCACCGGCATAAACAACTCTTCTTGCGGTGGAATGACCCATTTGATGACTTTGAGAAATGAGGTGGGCATATATGGTGCGGCCTCTTTTCTCTTTATGATCTACCTGATTGTAGGGAGCATACTCTGGTCTGCCATCTGAGCCATACGTGTTATAGATAAAAGTTCTGCCCCCTATGGGACCCCATTGCCCTGCGCTATCTGTGACTGAGGGCATGAAGGGCGTCTTTTCCTGGGGTTATTAGGAAGCTCACTGTTTTTCATTGACCTAAGCCATGTTCTCCAAAGTAGCCCTTATTAGTAATGATTTATACGCCATCTCCATCTGTCTTAATCTTTTGACTGGCCTCTCAATAAGTTCAGAACTGGAAGATTACTTATTAATTTGGTTATTATGTGGCTTCTGGGCAAAAAGTTAATATCGATTGACAGTCAAGTTGTGTTCAATTTTAACAGTAAGAGAAATTTTATGTGCCCTGAGGTATAACTGTATAGTCAGCCCTTAGGTCAAATTATTTTAGACCTAGAATAAAATGCACTGTATCATATGCACTATACTATATGTTTTTTTTTAAATTTTTTTTCAATGTTTTTTATTTATTTTTGGGACAGAGAGAGACAGAGCATGAACGGGGGAGGGGCAGAGAGAGAGGGAGACACAGAATCAGAAACAGGCTCCAGGCTCTGAGCCATCAGTCCAGAGCCCGACGCGGGCTCGAACTCACGGACCGTGAGATCGTGACCTGACTGAAGTTGGACGCTTAACCGACTGCGCCATCCAGGCGCCCCTATACTATATGTTTTTAATAATCACTTAGCTTAAATTTAAAGAAATATTGTAAACATGGAAGTTTGTGTGGATCTCATCCCATACTGGCTTCCCCTATTTATGACACCCTACAATAATATGATATAGTTAACACAATTGATGAGCGAATGTTGTTACTTATTATTAACCAATGTTCGTGATCTATTCAGATTTTCTCAGTTTTTTTTTTAACTGAGGTTATATTTAACCTAATACATTAGGTTAATTCAGAATCCCATCCAGGATAGCACATGACATTTAGTCACCATGCGTCTTTATTTATTTTTTAAGTAGGTTCCATGCCTAGAGTGGGGCTTGAACTTGCGACCCTGAAATCGAGATTCACATGCTCTACTGACTGAACCAGCCAGGTACAGCCATTACCACGTCCCTTTAGACTCTTCATGGCTGTGGCAGTTTCCCGGACTTTTCTCATTTTTAAAGACTTCAAGAGTTTTGAGGAGTACTAGTCAGGTATTTTGTAGAATGCCCTTCCATTGGGTTTTGTGTGTTATTTTCCTTATGGGTAGGACAGGGTTATGAAATTTTAGGTGGAAAACCACAAAAGTAAAGTGCCATTCTCATTACATCTTATCGAGTGTACATAATATTAATATGATATTGCTGTTCATGTTAATCTTGATCACCTACCTGGCTGAGGTATCAGATCTCTCCATCATAAAGTCATTCTTTTACCTCTACCCCCTTCCCATACTTTACTCTTTGGAAGGACGACACTATGCAAAAATCACGCTTATGAGGTAGGGAGTTATGCTTCACTTCCTTAAAAGTAAAAAATGAAATAAATTTTTCCACGAGGGAGATTTGTACAATCAGCGGCGCTTTCAGTTGGCTCATGTTTCCCTTTGATATTGATCCATCATTATGGATCATATGGATTATGTTTTTTTTGTTTCGTTTTGTTGTTGTTTCTATCACTGTAAGATATCCCAAGATCATCTTGTATATTTCCTGCTTCAGTCCTATAATCAGCCAATTAGCCATTTTTGCAAAGAAACTGAGTTCTTTGCATTGGAGAAATCAAGATCTGGGCACTAGATATATTCATTGCCACTTTGGTATCTTTGGCTCTAGGTGACAGAGCAAGGAAACCTATGTGTGTATACTAGCTCATGTATAGACACTATAAATATTTCTATATGCAACCATCTGTATCAATATTAAGCTAAACCTGATTTCATACAGATCTCTCAGCTGACAGAGCAAGGAAATCTGTGTGTATACTAGCCCATGTATAGACACTATAAATATTTCTATATGCAACCATCTGTATCAATATTAAGCTAAACATGAGTTCATACAGATCTGTCCAACTTCAATCCTTTACCATATGGGTCATTCTAACCTTCTAGTCTTTCTTATCTTTAAACGTCCACACAACAGTGAGAAAACTGGCTCCAATTTTTCATCATAATTTACATAATTGTTCAATCTCAGTAAGCATGTATAGAGGTTTCAAAATTGTTAATCCACATGTCTGATGAGAACCAACTTTATCAGCTAGAATATAGTTCTTAGGTACAATTTCTTTTGCCTTTATTCTTACAAACTATTCATTTCAGTAAAATGTTAACACTAAGTATTTTTCCTTTATGTTTTTTACTGATGTTTCATACACTTTAAAAATAATTAGATCTGGGGCGCCTGGGTGGCTCAGTCGGTTAAGCGTCCGACTTCAGCCAGGTCACGATCTCGCGGTCCGTGAGTTCGAGCCCCGCGTCAGGCTCTGGGCTGATGGCTCAGAGCCTGGAGCCTGTTTCCGATTCTGTGTCTCCCCCTCTCTCTGTCCCTCCCCCGTTCATGCTCTGTCTCTCTCTGTCCCAAAAATAAATAAACGTTAAAAAAAAAATAAAATAAAAATAATTAGATCTTCTTTATTGTCACACTTAAATTATGTATTATATTTAAATTATTTATTATTTAAATTATTTGTTTATATTTAAATTATTTTATTATTTATATTTAAATTATTTATTATTAAATTTATATTTAAATTATTTATTATTATTATTACAGCATTCTTTGCGCTGTCAGACTATATGGGCTAATCAAATGCAAAGTGTCTTGTATCCATCACATTACAGTTTTATAGACCCTTTTTTTAAAAGAAAAAGAAGAAAAGAAGAAAAGAGACAAGACAAGAAAAGAAAGGAAAAGAAAGGAAAAGAAAGGAAAAGAAAAGAAAAGAAAAGAAAAGAAAAGAAAGAAAAGAAATGAAATATAAGAAAGACCCTATGTTCCCTATTTTCAAAACCACTGGCAGCCACTGATCTTTCTACTGTCTCTGTGATTTTATCTTTTCCAGAACGTCATATAAGAATCTCCTGTTATATGACCTTTTCAAACTGGCTTCCTGCACTTAGTGATATTCATTTAACATTCATCCATATCTTTGCATGATTGGATAGCTCATTTCTTTTTATTACTGAGTATTATTCCACTGCCCGGATGCACCACAGTTTATTTATTCTGGTTGCTCCTGGTTGCTCCAGAGATCCTGGCTGCTCCAAGGTTTTTGGAGATTATGAATGAATTGCTGTAAAATCTCTCATGCAGGTTTTTGAATGAACATACATTTTCAAATACCGTACGTCTTAGTTGGGTAAATAACTAGGAGTGCAATTGCTAGATTGCATAGTAAGACTGTTCACTTTTTGAAATTGCCAAACTCTCTTCCAAAGTCACTGTACCATTTTGTATTCCCACCGGTGATGAATGAGAGTTTCTATTGCTCTACATCCTGGGCAGCATTTGGTGTTGTAAGCTTTTTTGGGTTTTAGATATTCTAATAGATGTGTAGTAGTATCTCATTGCTATTTTCAGTTCTGTAATGACGAATAATGTCAAGCATCTTTCCGTATGTTTGTTTGCCATCTTTATATCTTCTTTGCTTATTTTTCAGATCTTTTTAGATCAGATCTTTTGCTTATTTTTTAATTGGGCTGTTTGTTTTCTTATTTTGACTTTAAAAATTCTTTGTATAATTTAGATGTAAGTCCTTTAACAGATATGCATTTTGCACATATTTTCTCTCAGTCATTGACTTGTGTTTTCACTCTTTCATGTATCTTTCAAGGAGCAAAATTTTTAAATTTCAATGAAGTCCAACTTAACCAGATTTTTCTTTCATATATTTTGATTTTAATGTTGTGTCTAAAAACTTGTCATCAAAACCAGAATCACATATATTTCCTTCTAGAAATTCTAAGTTTTGCATTGTATATTTATCTGTTTTGTGTAAGATAGACGGTTTCTGTCTAATGCTCATTTAAATAAAAATTTGCCCGGGCAGGGGAGGGGGGGGGAGGGCGGCGCATATAAACATCCAGTGGTTTCAGCAGCATATGGGGAAAATGCCATTTTATTTCATTTAATTGCCATTATTACTTTGTCAAATTAACTTGTGTGGATTTATTTCTGGGCTCCTATCTTGTTGCATGTTTTTCTATGTTTCATCAATATTATGATCTTATTACTGCAACTTTATAAGTAAGTCTTGATGTTGAGTAGTATTAGTCCCCGAACTATGTTCTTCTTCCTCCTCCTCCACATCCCTCTCCCCCTCTTCCTGTTGCCCCTCTTCCTCCTTCTTGTCTCCTCCTCCTCCTCTTCTCCTCCTCCTCCTTCTTCTGTATTTTGCTAGCTCATTTATGTCTTTGTCCCTTCCAAATAAACTTTAAAACCAGTTTGTTGATATTTAGAAATAGTTTGCTGGGATTTGTATTGAGATTTTGTTGAATCTGTAGATCATGTTAGGAAGAATTGACATCTTCACAGTCCATGAACATAGAATACCTCTTCTTTTCTTTAGATCTTCTTCAATATCACTCATTAGTGTTTTCCATAAAGTTTTTAAACATATTTTTCCTTACCTTCACTTGGGTCTCCAGCTATGGAGATAGGTGGCACAATTTGCTTTAACAGAGAACAAAGGCTCTGGGGATACAGTCTGTCTCTCCTTTGCTTCCAGGCCCTGTTCTTAGGTTTCTCTTAAGGTGTCACAATTCTCATATGATGAATTCCTTCCGATGTGACCCAACACACAAAGCCTCTTCCATTCAGGCCCAGATTTGTTGGTGCACTAGGATGAGCACTACTGACCTTCCAACTGAGATTCCTGGCGTGCTTTCCATGAATACCTTCTAGTCCATTGGTATTGCCATTTGGTTGATAGTCTCCAAGTCATGGTGGCCATGATGACTGTCACTGAGACATACCTTAATGAATGTTTATAGGATGAATGAATAAATTAGTGAATGGACATACTGAAGACATGTGGAAAAGAGATGCCATAGTTACATGAAAAGGCATCAAAGGTGGATTAGGATCACCCACAACTTTTACCCACTATACTACTTTAACCAGAGCTGGTCTTGATAGTTCTCTTGCAGTATCTTGTTTGGACTCGTCTCTGTGCTGACTTCTCTAAGGCAAATGCCCTTAAACTAATTATATTGCTAGTTATATTGTAGTCAATCCTTGTACATATCTTATTTCTTCTTAGAAAATATTTTAAAGAAGCTGATTCTAATTCTGCATTTTTTTGGTGGTTCTTACTGTCGTAGTTTTCATGTTTAAATATGCAATAAATAATTTTTCAGTGGATTACCCATGTTTCTGCCAAAAGAATAAATGCACAGAGTCCAGCTGCTCTGATTAAAAAGGTACCAATTACTTTAATTCGCATTTTTGAAAAAAAAATACAGTCACTTTGTCCTTTTCCTTTTCATTGGAGCTAATCCTTAAATTGGCGTGTAGGACAGAGTCAAGTCTCAGTTATAAACAGAAAGAATTTCTTGCAAGGTCTTAAAAATATGGTCAAGTCGAGTAGTTCGTAAAGTCCTTTGTTTACCATTTTCTACTTTCTGTTTAATTTTAAACTCACTCCATTTCCATACAACCTATAAGCCAACAGAGTACGACTTAAATTCATACATTCGGTATCCTCTAACGTGCAGAAGGCCTAAACCCCAAATACAAACAGCCAGAAGAGGGATGATAAATTGTTTCGTTTGCAGACTTCAGCATGCACCAGAAGGAAGGGAAATTCTTAATGGAGATACAGAAACAAGGAGCAGCATATGTGGTTGCCACGTCTTGATTTGGATTCTCAAGGCTGAGCTGCTCACTTAATAATGGATTGACGATTGCATGGATGTCAGGCACACCTCTATTCAGAAACAGGTCAGCGCTTACTGACTGTGATTCAAAATGTATCCCTCATTCTTCCTTATTGCTCAGGACACCAGGCAAGGCAACTTTTTTGTGCAGTTATCACCTCATTGTGGCATTTATCCAGTATTGCTATTAAGTACCATCCGTTGGAAGAAAGAGGGAAAAGTTTAATGCGAAAGGCTATGTTTCTTTTTGCTTCTTATAAAGCAGAGGTCAGGAAGCTATAGCCTATGGATCAAAAACAGCCCACCCCCTGTTTCTCTGTAAATAAAATTTTATTGGTACACAGCCATGCTCCTTTGTTTATGTACTGTCCATGGTTGCTTTTGCACTGAAATGGCAGAGCTGAGTAGTTGTGGGAAAGACCATATGACCAACATATTATTTTTTATTATTCTGTCTTTTAAACAAAAAGTTTGCTTGTAAACTTGTAAAATCCTTGTAAAACCTTGATCAAAATAGAAATTTTTCATGATGATGAGTTAAGAACATCTTTTCTCCTTAGCTTATTGCCTATCTAATAGCATAAAATGGTTGCCTAAATATTTGAATAAAGGCACTACGAAATCAGATTTCCTATTGCCATCAACAATGGCTTTTATAATCATACTTTTAAAACTGTTATCATTTTCCATCATTGTGGGTAAACACAGTTTAATAATGTTTTACAAATGATTCAAAGACCTTGCTTAGTTCTGGTTTTCCTAAAGAGAATTATTTTGCTGGAATTTACAAGCAACATGCCATTTGTTGTCAACTTTTTTTTTTTAACTTTTTTATTTTTTGCAGCTTTTATAGCATGGGCTTGACAGCAATAGGCCGATGTCTCTTCTTATTGAAATAAAGTATTAAGTGTTAGTGTCTAGGACAAGGTGATATTTCAAAGGGCAGTGTATTTATACAGTGTTCTTTTCTGGTTTCAAATTCTGCATTTTACACAAAACTACAACTGCTGACTTCAAGAATAAGTTTAAAACTAAGAAGTAGAAATCTAGAAATGAAGAACATTCTAAATATGCTGAATCTCAAAGCTTGCAACGGAAATCTTCGAGGAAAATAGTTCCCCAGCTTCTGTGAACTAAAGCTTCTGTAATCTCCAAAATACCTATCAAATTTCTTCCATCATTTCACTTTAAAGTACATGTTAAAGGCTGAATTTCTCATCTTAAGAAGTTGTTCATGTTTTACTCCTGCCCCTGCTCATATTTGGCCCAAATGGTAGGATCTGCCCTTTAATAAGATGACACTTTTCATCTCACTTTTGCCCTGACCTCGCCTTTAGGACTTATTCTCAATCTCTTACTTCCTATTGCTTCGTACGTATTTAAAATCTGAATTTCACCATCTAGAGCCATCCAGTCATTTCTTTTTCCCAGCCTTTCTTTGTTTTTCTTTCTTTTATTCATCTGAGGGGCATGGGGTAGTTATTTCTCTTGCCCTCTTAGTTCTCACTGGACTTTTCATTGTGCCGGAAAGACTCTTGTTTTTCTGCTACATCAAATTCCTGAATCTTGATAGCACCTTTACAGGATGAATGGAATATTACCAACTGTTGTTGTTCCATACCTGGGGCAAAACGAACTGCTGTTGGGGTCATTAGAAGAATCCTCGTGCTTAACTGTAAACCATGGTCCCATTTCCTTTCATATGATTCTACTACCCATATGCCACATATGACAATTTTATAATGCTTGCCCAAATAATAACTTCAAAGAAATTCAATCAATGTTTAAGTTGATTTAAAAAACTGAACTGCAATTAGCTTAATTATATATATGCTTATGTATATATATATATATATATATATAATATTATATATTATTTTAACATATTTTTTAACATAGTCTTAAAAAGCACCAAACCAAAGGAGCATGTCGGAATCTCAGGGATGACCATCTAGAGAATGGAACCCTGAATCTTTCACCATCTCTCAAACAACTGGCTTCACAATCCCCTACAGCAGCCTGGATTCTTCCACTCATGGAACATTTCGTTTCTAACCTTTAGTTTCACCACCTGGAGTGGCTGAGCCTCTTCCTTGATCTCAATGAGAAAAGTTTTGACTCTAAGAGGTCAGACTTGGGTTCTGGGCCAGGTAATGTAATTGAGACACAGAAACCACGGTTACAAGATGATCAGGGGCAATGTTCCTTCGTCAGGATAAAAGATTGTTCTTATAAGAAAATATGATGGACAACAGAGCAATGATGTCCACTGCTGACAGTTACTGTGTAGTGTTTTATTTTTATTTTTTAAATGTGTATTTATTTCTCCGAGAGAGAGAGTGTGAGTGGGGATGGGGCAGAGAGTGAGGGGGACAGATGATCTGAAGTGGGCTCTGTGCTGACAGCAGAGAGCCTGATGCGGGGCTCGAACTCGCAAACCGTGAAATCCTGACCTGAACCAAAGTTGGAACTTAACCAACCGAGACACCCAGGCACCCCTGTGTAATGTTTTAATGCCTATTTTTTCACATCTTTTTTCTTCTCTAAACGATTATTTCTGTAAGGACAAATTTTATGATATCTGTTTCTCCAGTGCCTCATACAGGTGCATAAATAATAAAAAAAAAACAACCAATGTTTATTGAATTAATGAATGAACAAGATTTATTTTGAGAAAACGAATAGTGTAAAAATGGGGGGAAAGAAAGCATCATCCCACTTACTGTTGGTCCTCGCAGCTTTTTGTTCCCCTTGGTGGTCTGTGTAACTCAATCCATTTAGGTACTGGATTACAATAGCGTTTTATCCATCCTGCTTAACGTGATCCAGAATCCCATGCCAGCACCGCGCGCAAAAAATAAAATATAAGAATGATATATTTCGCATGCACTTTCAGTATCTCCCTGCCAGGAAGAGGCTAAAATTTATGTGCCATCTTGGACTAATAACTCTTTCCTTCAGGACATCTCAGATTTTATCAGTGCTCTTGACCTTTCCCCTTCCACTCTGACAGCCCTAGAGACTTCAACTTTACTTGAGCTTGACTGGCAATTCCAGGAGGCTCTCTTATTTTTTGTCAGGTTTCTTGTCTCGCAATCAACCTAGGGTGGCCCTGTCACAAGCCGTGGATTTCTCTCCCATCTCCCTCCTTTGCCAGCTCCCTACAGATGTGTCACTTGAATAGAGATATGGTAAGTGCCTGAGTGCCACTACATAGGGATTTATACATAATTTAGGAACTGGTGTCCTGTAGTGAATCGTTTCATGTGTTTTCCCCCAAAACATTCAAGTGTCTAATGCCACCATCAGTTCATGTTTTTTCAGCATTCCAGAATAACTTCGAAACTAGCCACACTAAGCACAGTCACCTCTTTTCATCTCTTAAAGGCTGCTTTACTCTGATCTCCAAATTTTAATGCTTATTCCAATACTTCAATGAAATTAAACTTCCGAAGATCTCAGATACTATAGCCCTCACAGGTAACAACTGAAATGTAGATCCTATTGTAATCATATTCATATTTCTTGAAGACTGCCTTATTATCATCAGACCTGGAACAGATGGAATTATAAACCAAGAGTAACTGTTTAAGCCTAAATTCTGATGTGACACTTAGATGAGTCACTTCTCCCCTTTCCCTCTGCTGCAGGTTAAGCTAGAACAGAATGTCCCAGTGTGACGTAATAGGTACCTAGTGGGACTTTGCCTTTTTGTCCCAGACTTGGGGGTTGGAAGCACTTAGCTGAAATCAAGTAAAACTAAGTGATCCATATTCTGAGGCAAGCAACCAATAACCAGTGCCAGACTGCCTTGCCAAACAGGAGGCAGACCGCCATCATTAGCCACCTCTCCGAATCTATATTTAAAAAGTAAAGAAGATTGGGGCGCCTGAGTGGCTCAGTGGGTTAAACGTTTAACTCTAGGTTTCAGCGCAGGTCATGATCTCACAGTTCATGAGTTCAAGCCCTTCATCGGACTCCAGGCTGACTGTGGGGAGCTTGCTTGGGATTCTCTCTCTCCTTCTCTCTCTGTCCCTCCTCCACTCGCTCCCTCTCTCTCTCTCTCTCAAAATAAGTAAATAAACTTAGAAAAGAAGATAGAGGGGCAAGGACCCCTGAAAGTTATCAGTGTCCTAGGCTGCGTGGGCACTGGTGTTTATGTTGAGGAGTAATGAGAGAACAATCAGAGCATCACCTATGGATGGATGGACTTCAAGAGCAGTGGCTAGCCTTGCATTCCCCTTTGGGATGTCACCTTAAGCAACAAACTTGCTCATCATCCCCTGTGCCTACTCATCAGGGAGAAAGGAATTAGAAACAGGTGGCAGGGGGCAAGCATGAAGTAACAATGACAGCTGTCAGCAGACGCACTTCAGGGTTATGGCAAGACTGTGTTAGTTTTCTGTGGACCCTGCAGAAGATTCCTACCTTGGGAAGCCATGCCAATACTACCGCCCAGAGAATAGACTCCAACCAAGGGCCTCCAGGAGCAAAACTTTATGAAGAGAAGTCCTGATGAGGGTCATAGGGAAAGGCTTTAAAGGGGCGAGTCAGGGGACTCCACAATGGGGGGGGGGTCTGGCAGAGCTCTTCAGAGATATCACTCTATACCACTCTAGTTTTGGACACTTTGTCCTCAAGGGTAGTCAGGCGAAGTTGTCATTAGCGAGAGATTCATCCGAAATCAACACAAAAAGGATCACAGTAGTTCAGAAAGGGGCTTGTTTTCCTACCCACCTCTTCAAACAGTCCTTACCAGTAAAGGATACAAAATCAGCAGAGGCAAGAGAGAAGGAATACTAGTTCCACACTCTCTTTTAGCTCTGTGTTCCTCAGGCCGGAAGTACAGCCTGGGTTGGGTGAGGGGAGCAGCTCTGAACTGGATATACCATTTAGGTGCTAGTTTTAATTACCAAAAGCTACAGGAAAGAATTTGGCATTTGCTCTAGCTATCGTTACGTGACATGACAGATTCAATAAAGCACCAAGGAATGAGAAGCAGAAGTCATAAAATATCAAGCATATACTTTATATAGCGAGGAGTAAAATGTGCAAAAAGGTCTCAAATAAAAGTTAGGAATTTCAACTGTAGTCTTGTCTCTGCTCCCAAATCCTTAAACAAGATACTTCCCTTCTGTGGCTTATTGTTTATTCGGACAAAAATACTTCCTCCTTTACTAAGCAGGCTAAAACTCTGAAGATAATAGGACACATTGTCATGTGTATTAACACATTTCATAAAGTTAGTAGTTTTCCCGTGCTGCAGAACAAGTCACCAGAACTTTAACAGTATAAAACAATACTCGATTATTCGCTTACAGTTACGTAGGTTGAAATTGAAAGAACTGACAAGTTCATTTAGGTTGTTGGCCAAACACTATTTGGTTCCTTCCACCTATATGGATTGAGGCTCCCATTTCCATGCTGACTGGTAGCTGAGGGCAATTCACAGCTCCTAAAGGCTACCCACGTTCCTTGACATGTGATATTCTTCCTCTTTAAAGCTACCCACTGCACTTTGAATTCCTTTACGCTTTGGATTTCTGACTTCTTTCATCAGTCAGAAAATGTGTTATTCTTTTAAAGAGCTCACCTGATTGGCTCAGGACCCCCTGAATAACCCCTGTATCTTAAGATCGACGGATTGGTGACTTTCATTATATTTGCAAAGTTCCTTCACAGAAATCTGTGTTTCATTGGAAAAACAGGGGATGAGACTCTTGGGGGAAAGCACTGGGGATGGGGTAGGGAAAGCATCTTTAAAATTCTGCCCCTCACAATACATAGGCATTTAATTTTATTTTCTAAATTATCATACCATAAAATGTACCTTTAGCAAACTTTTAATGATGAAATAAATGATAAATGTGGATGGAAACAGAAACATTTATTCTACTTATAAATGAATTAGTTACCTCATTTAACTATGATCTAGTTTGCTTTTCATAAGCCCCTAATTATGCAGTGACTATAGATGAGATAGGTAAATATTGGTGTTTCGGAGAAAATGATCAGAGTATTCAAAAATTCAGGTATGGTCATATTTTTTTCCTTCACTGAAAAATACCAAAATTTGAAGTATATTTCCAGAGTAATTTGTCCTTGTACTTAAAGAAAATACAGTAAAACCTTGATTTGTGAGCATAATTCATTCTGGAAACATGCTTGTAATTCAAAGCACTCATATATCAAGGCAAATTTCCCCATAAGAAATCATGGAAACTCAGATGATTTGTTCCATTCCAAAACCGAAAAATATTCATATAAAAATGATTACAATACCACAATATACCAAAAATAATTTTTAAAAATGCAAATAATAAAGAAAAATAAACAAATTAACCTTTGAAACCTTGGTGGCTGGTGTGAGAAAGACAGGACAGAGGAGGGTTATTGTGTAGGATGACTTTCGCTACCATTAATGGAATCACTGCTATCTATTGGCTCAGTGGAATCTTTTTCTTTTCGTGCAACTTTAACAAGGAACCTATCCAATGACACTTGCTTTTGCCTCCTTTTGAGAGTTTCACGGAAATGTGACATTGTGTTGTCGTTAAACAGATTCATCACTCGCATGCTGCAGCCTTATTCGGGTGGTGTTGTTCTACAAGATTTTGCACTGTTTCGCACATTTTACACATCTCCCTAATCTCATTTGAGGTGAGGGATTCCTCTGCCTTTCTCTCCTCTTCTTCTGCGGATGAGCTGCAGACGTAGACTTCTTATAAAATCTTGCAATTTCGGCCATTCGCATACCTCGTTCGTACTTCTCGATGATTTCCTTCTTAACTTCCACCATAATCATCTCCTTCTTCTTACCGCCTTTCTTTTCAACCCTTTTCTGCATGGGGGCCATTGCATATGCCTGCACGGATATTGGCTACAGTACAGTATTAATAAACTCTTGTCATGTACTGTAATTAATGTAACTGGCAATAAGGCAGCAAAGGAAAGGGTCTATATCTGCAGGCCATCTGACCTAGAATGAAGCAAAGAATTCCTAAACTCACTTTTGTATGGAAAAGCAAAGGACTGTCCATAGGGGCTTTGAAGTGACAAAAAATGCACTCGTGACAGTTGTGGGCACCTTCCCACGATCTGAAAAATCGCTGATTTCTGCCAAGCACCATCTGAGCATGGGAGATGATCACCCACAATCCCGCAGCAAGATAGAGAGAGAATAGCCATTGGTTCAGTTGTGATCATGTGACATTTGTCATTGTGAACCACTCTTATTGAAGACATTGCTTGTTTATCAAGTTAAAATTTATTAGAAAGGTTTGCTCGTCTGGCAGTACACCCACAGAACAAGTTATTCTCAATCAAGGTTTTACTGTATATCAAAATTTCTCAACAGTGGGTGACCTACACAAGCATTAAGTTTCAATAAATTGCATATTCTTATGCAATACTTTCACTTGCTCATGAACCAACCATGGATCTGAAGACTGACAGTAACTACTCTCAGTGATAGATTAGACACTAAAAATAAGGCCCGAATAATAATTAAAGTTTTTTATTCATAGAGATTATTTCATAATCCATTGTGTGTTTGTGGAAAGCATTTTAAAACTTACAAAATGCTTTTACACACATTAATTCATTTTTTGCTTTACATAAAATAAAGTTACTCTATAACTCCTCCAAATTCTTAAAGTACTGACCATTCTTGATAAATTTGTTAATCACGACTTTTCTTAAAAAACACACACAAAGGTGGGGTGCCTCGGTTAAGAGTCAGACTTTTTGGCTCAGGTCATGATCTCGTGGTTCATGAGTTTGAACCCTGCCTTGGGCTCTGTGCTGACACCTCAGAGCCTGGAGTCTGCTTTGGATTCTGTGTCTCCCTGTGTCTCTGCCCCACCCCTGCCTGTGCTCTGTCTTTCTCCGTCTCTCAAAAATGAATAAATATTTTAAAAAATAAACACACACACACACACACACACAAGGTCATATTTTTCGGAATCGCACATTTAGTTACCTTCTCAGTGACTACCTTTTAGGTGCATAGGAATTCAACGGAAGCTGGGAGCCCATCTGTTTCACAACCCTGATGGGCTAATGATGCCAATTTGTTTTCTATGTAGCTGTTGTTTTGTTTTGCTTCTAATGATTTCAACAGTGTTTTAGCTCCTTTGTCCAATTCCCACTTTTGGCAACTATTTCCTTGCCCTCATGTTTTACTACTCTCCTCTCCATCTTCTGGATTTAATCTTCCAGCACATGTCTCTGTAAGAGACTACATGGGTAGTCGACAAGCTTTCCTCCAAAGTTTGACATCAACAAGGATAGTTTTTGTCCTCCTAATGCTCTCCTATGGTCTCTAATTTTTACGTTTCCACTACACAGAATCTCTGGTATGGGGTGGGAAATTGCATACTCATGTTGAATGGGGAAGCACGTGGGAAATCTTAGGGAAGAGCACAAAAGAAGTCATTGCCTTGGAGAAAAACCAGCCACGAACCATGAACTCTCCCCCACAGGATATTGTGTACAAGTATGTATGCGTCCTTGATAATCTGTGGACAAGATTTAATGAATTAAAGCCTAGGATCATTAATTTGTAAATAGCATGTCTTAGAAATTCTTAGCATCAACAATTAGGAGGGATATAAAATAATTTACAGGGCCACCTGGGTGGCTCAGTTGGTTAAGCGTCTGACTTTGGCTCAGGTCACGATCTCGCGGTTCATGAGTTCAAACCCCAGTTCCGGCTCTGTGCTGTGATCACAGCTCAGAGCCTGGAGCCTGATTCAGATTCTGTGCCTCCCTCTCTCTCTGCCCCTCCCCTACTCACGCTCTGTCTCTCTCTGTCTCTCTCTCAAAATAAATAACTAAATATTAAAATAATTTACAAATGAGAAAGAAGGGGTGGGGAGAGTGTAAGAGAAGAGACGTAGTGTCGTGCTAAAAAAAGTCTGTATCTGGAACCAGTGGAAACAGGCTTATCTCTGCCACATCCCAAATATGGGATCTTGGGCAAGTTTCACAACCTTTCTGAGACTTGGTTTTCTTACGTGGAACATAAGGATGATGATATTTCAAATACCATAAGTTTGTGTTATTTTTATACACGAGGATGATTTTATATGACAAACAAAGCCCACTGAAATTCACAGGGACTTTTTTAGACTTCATTCTCCCAATGTCCATTTATGCACTAGCAAGTCAAAGATAATTGTGTCACTTTCTAAAACCTCTAACACAATATAAATCAACAAGATAACAGATGTATGTATTTCCCCCAAACTATCTTGCCCATATAAAATAATTGGGCGGTTACCAAATATAAAATCAACTTCTAAACTTTAAATTACTAATATGCTATTTTCAGGACATTAAGCAAAAGAATTGCACCATAAGCACAAACAGTAAATACTGCAAGTGCTTAGATAAAGGGCCAAATGATGTTGTATTCTGGTTTCTCCCCACTGCACTATGACAAACAATCCATTCTGATCAGCTAGAGACAACTGTGGAAAATATGGATTTTCATCCATCAACGTAGTTCTAAATGTATCTACTTCTAAACATTAAAAAAATAGCTGAAGAATGAGTGTTGGTAGGAGACAGACAATTGTGTTTAATCCTTACCTTTTTGCTAACAGATCCATCACTTGGAAAGCGACGGGGTAGGATGGGTAAGCAAATACACTCTCTAACCCTTCAGATATTTGGTGAATTCTCTGTTCTTGGGATTCACTTATTTTATAAAATTCCCCTCCCTCTTCTACTGCTTCATATTATCATTTGGGCTTCCTGGTGAAAACCATGCAAAGAATATGTAGTAACATGATGCTGAGACGGACGCATGGGCTACAAAATCAAATAGGAGTGTCCATGTAAAAAATAGAAACACGATTACAAAAAGAATCCAGAAAGGCTGGTATCACAGCATTAGTAATAACTATCTGTTTCAATTTGTAAAAGCTGTATAAATATTAAAAACCACTTATGGTGGCTGGTGAGCACATTTCCCTTGATAATCTATTAGGTCTTTCCTTCACTGTGTAAAACGCCAGGTTGTGGTTGGAATAGGGAGGCAGGTGGGAAATTCAGTGAACAAAGGGAATTGCAAATTTACAAAGAAATGCTGATTTGTCCAGCGAAGTGACATATCCTAAAGGAGATTTCATACCATCTATGAATAAGAGATATTTTTCCTTCTTTTTTTTAACTTAAAAAATCACTTTTCTGTGGTTCTAATTATTTATTTTAGGAACAAAGTATCAGAGAGTTAAATTTTCAAAACAAGAGTGTAACGAGTGATAGTTAACATTAGTTTCTCCTAGTCTTTCATCCTATTTTCTTCATCCATTTTTTTTCTTAAAATTGGAGCAAGTTGGGATAATGGGGGATAAGGATTGCGTTGGCCAGCCTATGACAAGAAGGAGCATGTGGTAGGAATGAATGATAACAAATACATTCCGCAGGAACTACTGTAGATCTTTTGTAGAATTAGACTACAAACAATATAGCTTGTGGTAGGTTAAATGATGACCCCCCAAAGATGCCCCATGTGGGTATTAGGGTGTCCATGTCCTAATCCCTAGAACCTGTGAATATGTACTTTACGTGATAAATGGCTTCACAGAAGGGATTAAATTAAGGATCTTGAAATGAGGAGATTATGCTGCATTATCTGGGTGGGACTGATATAATCACAAGAGTCTTTATGGAAGGAAGCAGGAAGATCAGGGTCAGTAGGCGGAGATGGGATGACGGAAGGCACAAGTTGGAGGGATGTGAGCAAGGGGTCCAGAATCAGAAAGGCAGGTGGCCCTTGACAACGGACAAGAAAAGGAAATGGAGCCTCAACAGCAATGCAACCCTGCTGATACCTTGGTTTCAGATTTCTGCTTGCTGCAGCAGCCATGGAAGATGAATACACTAATGAAATATCTACCATTTTTTTTTTCATTGGTGAATACCTGAGACATTAAAGATGCTAGCTGGGAAAAAAAAAATACTATTTCCGGGGGAATTTTTCTGGACTTGGAAAGAGATTTGTAGCTCAAATAACAAAATTGAAATAATCATAAACACATATTGTAATAGCCAGCATTTCTCAAGCACATTCTGATGTCCCAGACATTCTGCTAATCTTTTAAATTACATTAACACTTATAATTGAATTCTCACACAAGCCTATGAGTTGAGTGTTAATATCTACTTTATATAGATAAGAAAATGAGGTCTAGAGAAGGAATTAAGCCAGTCAATAGGAGAGTTTTCAAATGCTGCTGCTGCGTGTCTATTATCAGAGGGAAGAGGGTAGGGAAGAAATAGGCTTTTAAAAAAAATGTTATATTCTAGAATGAAACATAAAATACTTCAATTTTTGTCGACATTCACTACTTTAGAAAAAAGAAGGTGGGAGGGTAGTCTCCATTAATTGTAGAGTATCTTCGATGATGGCTTTAAATATCTCACTGTAAAGTCCATTTCTTCTGTAGTATTGACATTGGAAACCAATCCATTAGATAATTCTGATTTTTCTGCCGTTATAAATCTGTCAACAAGGGCAATCCTATGGCATATTGATATTCCTTGATATTTATTTCACAACTGCCTTTACGAAACTCCAAGATATTAGTTTACACATATGTCTGCATTATACCGCAATAGCAGCGGGTTTTCAAAGAGCATTTCTAAATTCTAGCTTCTATAACAGTCAATCATTCTATAGTATTTTACCTCAAATAATTCCTGACAATATCAATATGGCACCAGCTTCAATGTACTTAGAAGGTATCAGTATTGAAATAAAAGAAAAGCACTTATTCAGCCTAACACAGCCATACGTATGTGTACGCACTCCCAAAAGCTTAAAAGATACAAAGCAGAGTTTATTTTATGGTACTAAAAATGAGATTTCACAATGATGTAACATCTTCTGACATCTAGTATTCTTTTTTGGAAAATGCTTTACGGCTAACCAATAATCATAGAAACTCGACACCTTAATTTGATGAATATAGGTAGGTAGAATACATGTAGGCCGTTGTTGTTTTGTGTTGCGTTGTTTTGTTTTGTATACACACATCATATTCCACTTTATTAATTTTCAATAAGAGATAGAACTTTTAAGCTGACTGGAGACTTTTTTTTCAGCCTCTTAGAGAATTCTATACCAGGAAGAAGGCTGGAGACAGATGGCCAATTGTTTGTTCTTTAGATCATCTTTTTTTCCCTAGACTCCATGTAGACAATCACTTTTCCTTAAACATGCAGTTTCCTCAGACAGAGTCAGTACATTTATAGGAACACAGATTTTTTTAAACATTATGATTCTAGCCATGGTTCATCTGATTGGGCATTTGCATTTCATAAATTTTCATCAAAAACACTTGCAAACTATTCTTTTCATGGGATACATTTTCTAGTTGTTAGCCTCATCCTTATTGTTAATTCTTCTCAATTTGGGGGAAACCCTTAATGTTATTTCATGATGACGGAATTTATTAACCTGCTTGGGTTTCTATTTTCCCCTCCTTCTCTATTTTTCTTCTCTCTATTCTTTTCTTCACTTTTTCCTCTGTTACTTTCTTCTTCTAGTTGCATTCTTTCCTTCCTTTTGGAAGAGTCTATTTTTCTAAACCAGATTACAAAATTGATCTTATAGGGCCCCTGGGTGGCTCAGTTGGTTCAGCATCCAAAGCTTGATTTTGGCTCAAGTCATGATCTCATAGTCCAGAGATCAAGCCCCATGCTGGGCTTGGTGCTGAGCTTAGAGGCTGCTTAAGGTTCTCTCCTTCCCTCTCTTTCTGCCCCTCCCCTGTTTATATACGTGCATGCACACACTCTCCCATTAAAAAATAAAAATAAAATAAAATAGATTTTATTAATATTTGTCTAAATAACGCAAGTCTTCTAACATATTTCAACCTAAATTTCAACAATCATAGCAACATGAAGATAGATATTTTATATCTTAGTTTATATAGCTGCTTTCTTCTTGAAATAGAACCGCCTGCCTGCATGCTCCATACTTTCTACATAAAACATCCCTGTCAGTGTCAAATCAATGACTCACAGAAGATATCCTCTTATTATTTCATCAGATTAAGTTTTTTAACTGAATTATTTAGATACTATGATAAGATGGCAGGGAACATACACTCAGCCCTGGTCACAATGTAGTCTGGTGGAATTACACACCATCTTGCAATGAGGAAATAACAAGTCTAAAGATGACATCAGAACCATAGGTAAGTATGGGGAGCAGAAGGAAATATGGAACATGGGAACCAAAGATGGCAGAGACACTAAATGAGACCCAAAAATCAACCCTTGTTATTTTAAGCTGCTAGAGCTGGATTTGCTATTTCATGTAGCTGAAAACAAGCCCAAGTAAAAATGTATCTATTGTTTAACGGTGCATATATTTTTTAGAGCTTTTTATGCGTCTCCAGCAATGTTTCAGGGGGCACAAAAAATGACCTGCTATGTTAAGCCAAACTAAAGCCTTTGCAGTGGTAGGTCTTAAATGATTTCTTCAGGATCAAAGACCAATGGAACTCGATTGTACTTCTGCTTAATAAAGTTGGAAATGTATCTTGACTCACTGATTTCAGAGGTACAGATGACATTTCTTGAGCATAGGTATTCCAAAATAGTTTTGTTGTTTGAGAATAAATTAGAAAGCAGTTATTGTAAATTGTCCACTGCAACAACTACCTCATATATATTTCTGCTTGGGTTGTGAACCATTAAACGACCAATTGAAATGAGATGCTTAGCAGTGATGGGGAAATTTTGATCTGAGATTTTTTTTTTCTTTTTTGCGTAATGAGACATTCCTTTGGCCTAGAGCATCTTGTTTTTAAAGTTTCAATATCTTTGGACTGTTGATGATTGTCCAAGAATAGCATTATCTCAAGCAATCAAAAGAACCTATCTACTATTACCACATGAATGATTTTATGTGTCAGTAGAGAGAAAAATCACTAAAAATTAAGTGATTATATACTACTGCTTTTAGAGCACAACTTAGGTTAAGAGATGTCAGATTGTTTTTTAAGTGAGTTTGGAATCAAGGAAATGTT
Organism: Lynx rufus; assembly: GCF_022079265.1. Classification (NCBI taxonomy): domain Eukaryota; kingdom Metazoa; phylum Chordata; class Mammalia; order Carnivora; family Felidae; genus Lynx; species Lynx rufus. The sequence goes on along the minus strand of NW_025814896.1, from coordinate 56,924,840 downwards.
ATTATTTAATGAAATAACAGAATCAATGAAATCAAAGAAAGAAGTTAGCTCCTACTAAAGAAGAAGGTAGTAGTTTAGCAGTTAGCCTACTAAAGAAGGCATCTGGATTACAAATAGGATAGAAGAAATAAAGATTAATATTTAAATTCATTGATATTAACACGTTCAAAAACTTGGCAAATAATAAATTAAGAATATTTTTTAAATTGATACATATAGCACAACCAAGTGCTATATATATATTTTTTTTTCTTCTAGTGAAAACATTTATTAAAACTTACTTTTAGTTATAAAATGTGAATGGGTGTATCAGTGATGTCTCCCAGCAACAGACTGATGTAGTAAGTCCTAGAGTCTTCTTGTCCTCCTGAAATGGGCCTCTTTGACTCCTAATGTGAATCATTCTGGTGTGTTCTATGCCGGCTTTATCTTAAAGGGTAAGAAAAGTATATTGAGCATCATTGTGTATGTTTTTATGTGTGGGTAAAAATATTTTAACTTGGTAACATTTCTTTGCTCCACTGTAGAAGAATCTAATACAAACCACTGCATTATATACACATTGAAACTATAATTAAAATACATTTAAAAAGTACAATAATTTTAATGGTTATGTACTGAAAATTTACTCAATGCAGAGTATCATTATTGCATACAAAATAAAGATGTGCCAAAAAAACCCTGCTAGATGCTGCTATCAGCTTCCCTCCATCTTCTTTTGTAACAGAACCACCAGATTTTTGTTGGGCACAGAATGCCCCACAACAGAAGTGTACATTTTTCAGTGTTCCTTGCTGAGTGGTTGCAGAAACATGATGACACACCACCCCAAATTTGTTTCAGATGGCCCAAACTGATGCTGTTGTCCACATGCACCAAGAGTGTGTGAAAAGATGTGGTAGTCACATAGTGAGGCTTTCTGGGCAGAGGAGGGAGGCGGGTGACTCCAGGGAAGATCTGAACAATAGTTTGAGTGAAATGGTGGTAAAGAGATACTGTCTTGAAATTTCTATGGTGGTTGGGCAGTGGGGCTGGAGTGAACGGCTGCATGCACGGGCAGAGGCTTTTTTGGTTTGAACCTCCCACCAGATCCAAAGGCTTTCTCATTAAAGCCTAAAAGCCTGAAAGGCAAGAGGGAGGAGTAAGGCTTAAAAATTGTGAGTGGTAAAAAGAAAATGAATTTGGACTCTGTTATGGTAGTCACGTGACTCAGTTCTGATCAATGGGCCATGTGTAAATAATGCTTTCAAATTCTAAGAATTATCTTTAAAAGCATACATGCCCTTAAAAGTCATTGTCTCTTTTTAATTTCCTGTCGGATCAAAAACAGTCTTCCTAGCTGGAATTAGAATGGCTGTGGTACATCATGAGGTCACCTTGCAAATAAAAGTCAATTGTGGAAGGGTAGTGGGTCTCAACCCTTGTGGAGCATTACTTACTCAATGCCACTGAGTTGTGAACTTGCATAAGAAAGACAAGTGCATTGCTATTTCATTTAAGCCACAGTTATTTTTGTTTTTCTGCCACAACCAAACTTAATCCAAACCTATTCTATTCTATTCTATTCTATTCTATTCTATTCTATTCTATTCTTCTATTCTATTCTATTCTATTCTATTCTATTCTATTCGTCTGAGAGTCAAAAAAAAATTACAATGTAATTTGGGAAATCTGGGATGAGAAAACTCCATTAATAGACACAAAACACCCCCACATCATACACTGTAACATATTTCCCAGAAATAAGTATAGGAATGTAAAATAAGGATTATTGGTAACTAGCTTCAAGGCGAGGCCATCAAAGTTAAGTGTTACTACAAGACATAAAGAAAGCATGGTGGAAATGATTGAGACTGGGGACTGTCTCTAGGGATCCCTTGGAAGGGGATCCCTTGGAAGAGAGTAGGGAGTAGGCTTTGGGGGGAATGCAGGTTATGTATATGGGTGACACAGGAGAGATTTGGAAGGTAGGTTGGGAATATATCATAAAAGTCATAAATATTAAGGTTAAATTCAATGGTTTCACTTGTTTTTCATCACAATCATGAATGAATTAGTAGTAAGTGATCTCAGTTATGTAGCATCATTTATCTACTCGTGGTGACAGCAGGATCTGGTTAGTCTTTGTGTTATTATTGCCAGCAGGGCAGAAAGAGAGGAAACAGCTAGAACCTGGGACTAAAAACTGCTCAGAGAAGCAACAGGTTTGTGGAAATTGTCCAGTAGCATATACTGAGAATCTTTTTTTTCTTTTTTTGGAGGTGAGAGAAAACGAAATAGAGTCATTCCATTTAATTTCAGGCTAAGAGTTGAGTAGTGCATCTTAATATTACTAAAATGCATAGCATAGGCCTGAGACACAGGTGGAATTGTATCTGTACATGTGGTCTGCATCTGGAATGTTTTACATGAGTAATTGGAACCAGCCATTTCTTTTAGTACCAGCTCATCAGGGATGATTAAAGAAAGGCAGAGAATCCCAGTCCTATGAAGGAACTAGCTAATAGTCAAAATTAAGTCAAGGAAAAAAAAAAAAAGATTTGGGCAGAAGCTCATAACTTGAACAGAAGGATGTGGAGTGGGAGCAGAATAGGAACCAGCCAAACAAAATTTACTCAAACATAATTTCAGACTAGAGAACAATACTAATAAGTACTTCTGAAAGTTAGACACATAAGAAGACATGAGCAGAGGGAAAGGATTTTGGATCAATTGCATACTTTGGTAGGAAAGTACACTGAAGAAAGAATGAGACTCAAACTAACATTGTAGAAATACAGTGGGAAGCACTACTGTATGAAATTATATATGAGATAACTAGCAAGATTAACTCAGTGATTAGATTATGTTCAATTCTTTGGATTCCATTATTACAACTTTGTCTCCCTTCACCAACACCTTTTCTCCTCTTTGGTATGGTTATTCTTGATTAGACATTTTCTGGTCTACTCTATCAATTTACTTAATTAGCTATTGAGCTCCCAATCTATCTACTAGATTTATAAATGCCTTGGAGGCAGAGGTTGTTTCATGCCAATTTGCATTCCCTAAACAACTAAAATTTGTGTATAATAGTCTTTCAAATATTTGTGGGAGTTAAATTAATTAACAAGTGTTTAACTGGGTCAAATGGTGCAGAAGGCGATGGAAATGAAAGCTTGGAAAATAGATCAATTCAACCTTTGAGTACTGTCCACGGTGCTGAAGACAACTTTAAACAAGATACAGTCTCTGTTCATTGGGAGTTTATTGAAGGAGAAATAGACAAATGGGAGATTATGATACGATTGGTATTCAAATAAAGGCATCGTGTGATGATATGAGGGAGCATAAGAATTTTGCCTGGATTAAACCATTGAGTTTGGTACTATAGAGGTCACCGTGTTAGTTTCCAATTGCTACTGTAACAACTATTACAAACTCTGGCTTAAAGCAACACAAGCTTATTATCTTACAGTTGTATAGGTCAGAAACCTGACCCCTACCTCCCTAGGCTAAATGTTAAGTATTGGTAGGGCAGCATTTCTTTCTGGAGGCTCTAGAGAAAAATTTGTGTCTTTGCCTTTTCTGATTTCTAGAAGCCACCTGCATTCCTTGGTTAGTGATCTCCTGACGATGTTTGCAAAGCCAGCAATGTCAAAGCCAGCAGAATGAGAAATCTCATTCTGCTAATGAATACATTCACATACCAAAGGGCAAGAAGTCACCATATCTATTAATTCTTATCTTTATGTGTCACATTTTACTGTGGATGTCAGGTCTAAAATGTAAATCCATTGGATGGTGTAGTATCATTTTACACATATCTCAGGATGAGTGAAGTCTTAGGTTTTTGTTTTGCTTTGTTTGTTCTGTTGTAACGATATATAGTGAGCTTTGATAATTCGAATATCTACATTTCAGATTAAATGGTAATTTTAGTTTTTCTTGGTGGTAGGGGTAGATGTACAATCCCATGAAGGTACACAAAAAAAAGGAGTATGTTTTTAGTAAGCAGTATGATAATGACAAGGTTATAATCATTATTTAATTTTTGAAAAGATTTATGAAGTGCTTAAGACATTTATTCATTATTTTTAAAGGAGGTTGTTTAAGTACTTATGAAGAGTCATTATGTTACATTTGTAACTTTGTTGTTATAAATTTTAAAAAATCAAGTATATTAAATGTGAAATTTTAGTGTGCAATGTCTAAAAGAATTTAGTTAATGAAATGGGTCGTTCTCATTAAAACTAGGAGAAGTTTACTTTTTACATGTATAAGTAAATAAAAAGTTAATCAAAATGCAACAAAAATGGTTGATTTTATATTTACAAATAGTACTACATTTTAAAGTTTTAATTGGTTTACATAGCATGATCTATAAATTGAGCTTAAAAGCTTGACAACCCCAACTTTTAAGGTATAAGTTCAGTGACCTGACAATTGATTTAAAAAGATACATATGTTTAATGCAAGTATTCCTTTTCATGCTAAAGAGGTCCTTTAAAAAAATACAATATAATTAACTATAAGGGAATGATGCAATGGACTCTTATTCAGCCCTTAAAAGGAATGATACACACACAATGGAATATTACTAAGTCATAAAAAGGAATGAAATCTTGACATTTGTAGCAACATGGATGGAGCTAGAGATTATAATGCTAATCAAAATAAGCCAGTCAGAGAAAGACAAATACCATATGATTTCACTTATATGTGGAATTTAAGAAATAAGACAAAGGGGGGAAAAAAGACACAAACCAAAAAGCAGACTCAACTGTAGAGAACAAACTGATGGTTACTAGCAGGGAGGTGGGTGGAGGAGGGGTGAAATCGGTGAAGCGGATTAAAAGTGTTCTTATTCTGATGAACTCTGAGTAATATATGGAATTGTTGAGTCACTAGATAGTACACCTGAAACTAATATAACACTCTATGTTAACTATATTGGAATTAAAATTTAGAAAAAGAAAATCTTATAAAAAAATAGAGACATTAATATTTTAACTGAGGCCATCATTGGTGTGGCATAGATTGCTAGTTTTCCCTTAACAATCTTTTTTTTTCAAGCTTAATTATTTATTCTGAGAAAGAGAGTGCAAACAGCTGAGAGACAGAGAAGAGAGAGAGAGAGAGAGAGAGAGAGAGAGAGAGAGAGAGAGAATCCCAAGCAGGTTCCACACTGACAGTGGATAGCCCGATACAGGGCTTGAACTCATGAACCCGGGAGATCATGACCTGAGCTGAGATCAAGAGTCAGATACTTCACCAACAGAGCCCCCCAGGCACCCCTCTCTTAACAATCTTTATGCCCTTCACACATTATTATAAAAATGAAAGTCAGTGTCCATTCAGAATATAAGGCTGCCTGTCTCAATGATGTTTCCAACTAGGTGTGATAATATAATGACTACGTAACAATTTCTGAGAACTTTCTTTAAGAAACAACCCATCACTTGCTGTCTTTCATATTCTGCCATGTGGAATGTGGATGCTACCATGTTGGAATATGCCATGAGGTCAAGGGTTTTTGTGGCTCAGCAAAAGATAGAAGAAGCCTAGCTCCCTGACATTATGGAGTGAAACTCTACATGACAGTGAAATAAATGTCTATTGTGTTGAACTCTAAGAGAGGTCATCATTTACACCCAGACCTAATCCTAACTAGATAATAAGAACACAGACAGCATTAGTCTTTAGGCACTTTCCAAATTGTCTCCAGTAATCACTTATTACAATTATAAAGTATAAATAACACATTGTTTAAAACAATTTTATCAGAAGTCTAAAGACAGATGTGCTATTACTTATCTAAAATTTGAGTTAATATCTTGTAAAGGAAGAAAAGTTTTCCTTAACCTGGAATACTGATGTCATTTTCTAATAATGGTTTCTTACCACTGCTAATTGGGTTATTTTAATATGAACACCTCCTGAAATAATGGCTACTTTTACTTACTGGTGTTTCTGTTGAGGATTTTTCATAATTTATTTTACTTTACTGCATAAATTACTGAACAGTGCACAGCAATTCAAAAACACCACATTTATATGAAAATTACTTTTCTAGAAAATGAAAACATTCTTTTTGCTCAACTCTAGGAAAATGATTTTTAAAATTATTTTTAATAGCCTTGAAACATTTAAATACATTTTCACTGTAATTCAGTATCAAGTGAATGAAACATGCATAGGTCTTGTTGATTACAAACCATTTTACTTACTTTGGCCCCTCATATTTGAATGATGATTAGATTTGCCTTGCCATTCTATAATTTTAAAGTTGTAGTTTCTGTTGTTTTATATTGCTTAAAAATTATCATAACAACTAAAAGAACTAATATTTGGTCTAGGTATTCTTGCACCAAACGTGGGTAAGTGCTTTCAGATGATTGGCATTACAAGCCATGTTTTCAGTGAACATTTATTAAATTCCTATTGGATGTCAGCTGTGATGTTGGGCAGAACATGCAAAGATTAAAATGGTATAGTTTATGCTCTTTGGACTTGTCACGTGTTCAGAAAGGAGTTCTTATTAAGCCTGTCTGAGGATACATTTTCTACACTGAGTCATCAAAAATTCTAAGTCTTATTTAATTGGAAAAGATTAAGCAAAATTATCCAAATATTAGACTTAAGCGAATACACACTTATGGATCCGCTGAAAAGTCAATTACACCATTCCCCTTATTTAAACCTCAATATTTTAAACTTAATATTTATTATGTAAAATATAAATTAATAAATGTATTCTTTTTTTTTCCCCGTACAAGTAGATAGTATTACTCAAAGAAGGAGCTGATTTTCTTCTTCTAATTTTGAGCTCTAGGAAAACATTGTATACTTCTTAACATTTACACTGAATTACTGGAAATTAATGAAAACTGCTAATTCCACCTTATCAAATCTCTGGCATGCAATGAAAGGATAATGTCATTTTTAAATACCCCGCACTCTTGAAAATATTTTAATTGAAGGAAAAATCATGCTTAATCTGCTGTGTCTGTTACCTTAAAAACAAACAAGATTCATAATAACCTAAGGATGTTTAAAAGGGACCATCTTATTATAGCATGTGAAAAGCACCACTTCCCCACCCATATTTATTTTCTCCCTGGTAGTAAAGTACATACTAGTAACCCTTTTAATCTGTTTAGGTTTTCAAAGATGATGCTTATCAAGTATCCTGGAATATTAAAAATAATTTTAAAAGAGTATTTTTTTTCCTTTGGAGAAAAGTCAAATCAACATAAGTACCTATGAGCATCCACAGAGGTAAATCAGTCCAGTATGTAGACAAAGTCAGGAATTTATCTGAAGGATGTCTCCATTTTCCTGTCATACTTTGGTTAAGTCATAAACTCCCCCACATTCTCAGGTTAAATTAGTAGGCTCTGCGCTTTATCTATTGCTATGTAACCACCCCAAACATAGTGGCTGGAGACAACAGTGATGTATTACTATTCTGACCATTACAACTTCGGTCTTTGAAGGCATCTAATCTAATTTTTCAGATGAGAACACTGAAGAACCTAAACTTAACTGAGTTGTTAGTTTTAGACTGCAGTCCCAAACAACATATACTTTTATTTAAAAACAGACAAAACAAACAACAAAAAACAACTGAAAACAAAGAAAAATGCCTGAAGTTTCATATGAGAACCTCCCAAGACGTCATTGAACTAAATTAATATTTGATCTTGGATGCATTGCATTGCTTTAATAAGTGAACATAACTTTAAGTAAACTGACTACATTTAACAGAATCTGTATGTATATTTGAGAATATTCTCTGGCCTTAAGATTAATAGTAAGAAATATGATTTCAGTCTCAATCGTCATCTTGTTTTTGACTAATGGATAAAAGAGATACACAGATTTAAATGAGAACAGCACAACTCAAATCTTGTGGACTATGAAGAAGAATTTTGAACACTGAAATTTTGTGACATTTTGATAAGATATAGTGGAACCAACCTCCTACATTTGAAAAGCTTGATGATAATATTAGTAGGTAATGTAGCCCTGCCCTACATCATGTAGGGTTATTAGAATTCTAAGAGGTATTTCTGTTCTTTAAAATAATTCTGCTAATACTCTTCCTCAAAGATTTTGCAGGTAAAATATATATATATATAAAAAATATATATATATATAAAATATATATTTTATATAAATATATATAATATATATATTATATATATTATATATATTTATATATATATTTTGCAGGTTATATATATATATTTATATATGTTATATATATATAAATATATATATATACACACATACATATTTGAGTATCTTTGCAGGTAAAAAAATACACACACACACACACACACACACACACTGGATGTATACAGATATGCACACCTGCCAGAAAGAGATTTGTTATTTACACAGAATATGTTTTATGCCCACTACCACACATTTCTATGTTTCAATTTTTTAGCCTCTGTTCAGAAAAACAAACAAACCAGAAAACCCAGATGAGATTAGTGAATAACCTAATCCCTAGAGTTTAGTTTTCAAAATCAATTCCTGAATCTTAGCTGCATAGAGAAAGCAGACAAAAGAAACTCCAGTCAAAATCATCCACAATTCTTCCATCTCAGCAATGAGATTAGATTGACTGGGCTGGGAGAGGAAGTAGCAGAAAGAAAAAAAAAAAAAAAAGGTGTTATGGGATCTCAAAAAAGGAACATTATACACCATCCTCTCTCTGACGTTGAGACCATGATACTGGATTATGGAATCCCAATGCAGAAGCTGGAATGCTGTGCCTGTTTCTCGTTTGACGCTCTGGGAGTTAATAAGCCCTGTGTAGAAAACATGATCTTCCTTATGTGGGGCTTAAAGCAGATATGGCAAATGGGTGTCTGGGCCTGAGGAGAGCTTCAGAGATCCCACGCATTCAAGATTGTGAAAAAAAAAAAAAGAGTTGCTTCATCGTCACGTACCCTGAGAATGGTGGAGGTGGGTGACAGCGGGAGCTGGTGGCCTGAAAGAGTCTCATGGTGGCAGAGTGGATTCTGTGACATTGAGCTGAGTGTCTATGGGGCTGCTTCAAGGGATCTGATTGTCTCAACAGGTGCCTCTACAGAAGGACTGACAATTATTGTCACCCTTCTAGAATATAAGCTCGGTTTAGGTAAAGATACTACTGTATCCCCAGGCCCACGCATATAGCTCACACTCAGTATATATTTGTTTGATGCATAAAGAAATCATATCTCAACATGGTATAAGGATTCCGTGCAGCCTCCATCTGAATCCAGAGTTTCACTACTTATTATCTAGACATTGTCAGTTCAGTCCAAAATAAAATGCAAATAGCACCTTCCTCGACAACAGGCTCATGAATATAAAGAATTTCACACACTATGAGGCAAATAGAGATGCTCAAAAATAATGTTTGGTTATTGTTGGAAATTGATAAGAAATTTTTCATAATAGTAACCTTGAGAGCTTGTTGAACCTACTTGCTTCAGCAGAATTCCCGGTTATTTATAAGTCTATCACTATTTGGGCATCGGAAGTTGCTTGTTTTTGTTTTGTTTTCTCAGCTTTGCCTTGGATAAACTGTTCTCATCAGAGATCAAAAACAGAGAAACCGACCTAGAGAGCTTGAGGACAGAATATGTATGTGCCTAAAAATGGCATCAGAGACCACAGTCAAATATCTAGTTTTGTACCTGGGTAAAATCGTTCTCTATGCATTGGTTTTCCTAACTCACGATACACTAACTAATAAGCAGCTAGACCCACTTTGACTCCCAAACACACCCGCTGCCACTTCCTGACACAAACACACTGAGCCCATGGAGGCATGCCCTGCCGTTAGACCCCTGGGAGTCTGCCTTTTCTGGATTGTGCAGAATAGCCTGAAGTGAAAGACAAACAAGGTGCCTGGAGCAAAATTTCTTGATTAGCAGTACACTGTCTTTTACAGCGATCACATGAACTTTTATCTGAAACATCCCTGGGAGCAGCTAAAGATGGGATCTGTTGCTATGAGAACAGCCAAGCAGCTTTGGCAAATTCCATGTGTGATAGATAATAACCTTTGTATCATTTAATATTGGATTTCCTGTTACTGATGGCAGTAAATAATCCTTACCTTCCTTTAGTGAACAGTTGCTTCATCCCAAAGCCCGAGACCATGTGTGAAGACATTTTAGCAAAGGATTTCCAGCAAAGCCTACAGACCACATAGATCTGACCTAATCAGTGATTGCCTTGGGCTATCCGCTGTGTGAGTTCTGCTTTCCACATTATCTCCTGGGGTTGTTGTTATCTAACGTTTGTAAATATTTCAAAAGTTTGAGCTGCGTATAATCAATTGTAAATGCTATGGAGCTTCAGATCACATCAATAGCCTTGGAGAGGATGCATCATCATTAAAATTACAATCAATCCATTTTCATTTCTCCTCAAGTTTTTTCTTATATTGTCGCATGTTTTGGTCCAATGTTTCAACATCATAAAATGGTAGCTCTGATCTTAGTGGAAAAAAATTTGAAGATTAAAAAAAAAAAAAAGACAATTGGGAAGAACTTATTCACTTTGCTTAATTTGGCATCACCGTGACTCACCAAATTGTCCAAGAGATCACCTTGACATAAGTGTTGTGCGAGAGCATTTTGATTTCTTGGCTCTGTCTGACCACTCTCACCTCTTAATGCCAAATGTTCTAAATTGGAAAAGCACCAAATATAGTTTGCAATTCATCTTAGAGAAGGAATGACTCTTTGAAGTGTGAGAAAATATTCATCGTTTCAATAATTTTTTGGGGGGCACCTGGTGGCTCAGTTGGTTAAGCGTCTGACCCTTGACTTCAGTTCAGGTCATAGTCTCACGGTTCTGGAGATCGAGCCCTGTGTTGGGCTCTGCACTGACAGTGTGGAGCTTGCTTGGGATTCTCTCTCTCCCTCTCTCTTTCTGGTCCTCCCCACTCTCTCTCTCTCAAAATTAAATAAGTAAACTTAGGGGCACCTGGGTGGCTCGGTCGGTTAAGCGTATGACTTCGGCTCAGGTCATGATCTCACGGTCCGTGAGTTCGAGCCCCGCGTCAGGCTCTGTGCTGACCGCTCAGAGCCTGGAGCCTGTTTCAGATTCTGTGTCTCCCTTTCTCTCTGCCCCTCCCCTGTTCATGCTCTGTCTCTCTCTGTCTCAAAAATAAATAAACATTAAAAAAAATTTAAAAAAATAAAATAAATAAGTAAACTTAAATATATATATAATATAAAATATAAATATATATAATATTTAAATATATATAATATATAATATAATAATAATAAATATATAATATGAAATATATATAATTTTAAAAAACACTTCACATTCTCAGGTTGTGGACTTATTCCATTATATGACAGAAATAGTTCTACAACACTGGGCTGAGAATGTCGGTATGATTTTGACCAGGTCAAAATATGAGTTTATAGCATCGAGAACAAAAACAGAACATTTTCTTTCCTACAAATATCTTCTATTTTATTTGAGAACTATTTCATTGGTTAATCTGGTTACTTCTGCTTTTTCAAGGACTCTCTACACACACAAGAAAGCATTTCTGAGCCAAGTGTAGAATATGATGATGTTGAAAAAAATCAAAGATCTAAATAAATGGAAAAATATTCCATGTTCATGTATATGCAGATTCAATATTGTTAAGTCAATGTCAGTTCTTCCCAACTTGATTTATAGATTCAACAGAATCACAATCAAAATCTCAGCAAGTCACTGTATAGAAATCAAAAACTGATTCTAGAGTTTATATGGAAAGGCAAAGACTCAGAATTATAATATGATGATGACAGAAATAAGAAGGATTTATAGGTAATATACTTAGGCTTTGGGAATCCTGCAAACTTTTTGTAGAACATGGAGGTTTAGCTGTGGTGGGAAACTGTGCACCTGAGAACCTAGTCATGATTCTTTTTCACGGGCTTAGGGCAACCGCTTACCCGGGCTGCAAGATCGCAGTCTCTTGAACAATGTGGGAATTAGTTGCGTTGAACCCCTGCACGGTCAAAAATCTGTGTATAACATCTGACTCCCCCCCAAATTTAACTATGGAAACCTATTGTTAGTTGGAAGCCTTACCGATAACGTAAAGAGTTGAGTAACACATATTTTGTATGATTTATGTTTGGTATACCATATTCTTACAGTAAAGTAAGCTAAAGGAAAAGAGTGATTAAGAGCATCATAAGGAAGAGAAAATACATTTATAGTTCTCCACTGTATTTATCGAAAAAAATCTCCATATAAATGGACCTGCACAGTTCAAACCTGTGTTGTTCAAGGGTCAACCGTATATCTCTATCTCTATCTCTCTCTATATCTATATCATCTATCTCCATATCTATATCTATGTCTATGCGTATGTCCATCTCCATCTATTCACGTACCTCTAAGATTCAGAAATCTGACCTGTAGGCTGTGGGTTGGGAAACCTCTAGCTGAAGGAGGAATACATGCATGTAATTCTGTGGGAAATATCAGGGAACATGAAACCTCGTGGAAAGAACTGAATGTGAAATATTAGGAACAGAGGACATTTGGTATCACATCAAGCACCATAGTTGTTCTCATGCTGCTTTCTTATGGGCCCATTGCTGTGGGAGGAAATTAGGTTTCCTCATTGGTGAAATTAGAAAATCAAGCAGAACATGTTTTCTTTTAAGCAATTTTTTTTTTCAAAATACAAAGAAACAAGCATTAGAAATTATGGGAAGTGCAAGTGTATTTTTCTATTACTTTGAAATCAGCAGTTGAAATCTATGCATTCCTAGTGTGCAGCAAAATAGTTTCCTATTGGAATGAATTGGTGGTATCTGTTGGGTCCTGGTCCTAGACTCCTGCCCATTGGAGCAATTAGCATTAATTAGCACATTTATTGTCAAGGTTGGATGAGATCCTGTGAATGGGATGGACAGAAAGGAAAATCCCCTTATCTCCATGGACGCTGATCCCTCGCAAAAAGAAGATTGAAATACGTGGTCCGGAATCTGTAAGGCAAGTTCACTGCCACTATCCCCCTGGCAGCAGTTACAGAGGTCTGCTTCCTGTGCGTCCTGTTGATGGCTGTTAGGAACATTATCTTTACCCAGAAATGGAAAATGAGATTCCAAAGAAATGATAATGTTATTTACCTTCATGGTCAAAAGTCTCCCAAGGGGCTCTACTGCACATTTTGCATTTTAACACAATGGAGACCACTAAGGACCATGAATTCCTCATGGATGTGGTTCAGCGAAATAGGTGAGGAGTTTCCTGTGTAATACAAGATTGCAGAATGACCTCAATTTTAACAGCCAATAGTTCTCCCTCCTTTTCTATACTTCGAATCAGGAAGCTCTTTCTCTATTCCAACTGTGGGTTAAAGAAATAGACCCTGAATCAAAGTTTACACCTACTTTAGATAATAGGGGGCTTTTTTCTGTATTGAGTTATTATGAAGCTCAGAATATAAATGCAAGAGACGGTGCAAGTCAACTTGATAATGTAATGTGAATGAAATTTAAGATCTTTCATTGATTTATAAAGGTTATAATTTCATTAATTCTATTCCTCGATTAATTTTAATATTTATTTAATCTTTGAATCCCCAAATTATATTAGAGTTAATGAAGTAATTCAAGTATTAGTTAATATTATCTTAGGATCTTAAACATGGATATGAAAAATTAAGGAATGGCCTAAGAATATAAAATGGTGCAATTATTTAAAGTTAAATGTGGCAATATTAAGATTAAAATAACTTGGGAATATACTTTAGATAAACTAGCACCAGAATATTAAATATCAGAATATGTGGCTATATTTTAAAATTCCTTTTGCTATTGCTAACTATATATATTATATATATATATAACTGTATATAATGTATATATATATAATATATATAGTTATATATATACTTACATTTATATTTACATTTATATTATTTATATTTATTTATATATGTATATATAAGTACACACACATGCCATTATATATATTTATATAAATTCTGATATTATATATACAGCATACACACATTCTGATGTATATGTATGTGTGCTTGCAGGATTGGTTGAACTAGCAAAATAATTGAAATATGCAGCAGTAGTCTAACTACTGATTATAAGTGAGCACTATGCTATTATTTACCATGTCGTCACTCAAATAATGAATGGTTGTATATGTATTAATATAAAGGCATGTGTGTTATAGTAAGTTAAAAAAATTTTCTAGTACAATAAAATTTGGGGGAAAGTACATGACTGGATGAAGGACAGGTCATTTGGTTTCTACTTTATGCTCCTTTGTACTCTTTTGTACTCTTTTCCCCCATCATGAGCATATATATCATTTATAATTATAAAACCAAGTTTCAAGGAAAATGCATAAAAGGAGCGGACTACCTTAAATTCCTCATTGAGCAAGTTGAGAAACCAATGAATGAACGAACAGTGTAATTATAGAGTAGCAACAGCAGCAAGAAAATCAGAACTTTCAACAATATGATTTGGTATATTTTGTACGTTGCCAAATATGCTATACATGAGACATTCGAGAATGGAGGTGCTGCCTTGCAAATGCCAAAAAAAAAAAAAATTGTATTTTTTTTCTTTTCAAAATATTTAGTGTCTACAATTCATCAGTGAACCAAGTAAATCATGGCTCCTTCAAGTGTGAGGATCGAAACCAATTACCATTAGTGACCATCGGGTGCAGCCGGTCCTTTCTGTCCTGTTGCCTGAATCTCAATGATCTCCCAAGTGCGCCCGTGCAATTTAACAGAAAGATCAATATACCACAGCAGTTAGCAGCAGCCCTCTTGAAGTGCCTCACAAAACATGCTACATTTCTCCACCGAATAAATGTCAAAACATTCCAACAGCTACAATTCTTGGGAGAAATCGTTCTTCTGAAACATTATTGACATACTTTAACCCACATTTCCCGCGGCTCGCAGGCTTCCTACTGGCCAGTCAATTCTGATTTGGCAAGAGCCACATCGACATGTGTCCCCTGCTGACTTGCTCAGATGGCATGGAAGATATCAGAATCTGGTGTATAGGTCTTTAGGTTCAAAGGTCAGTGGTCTAACGCTGACCCAAGGCCAAGGTGATGGCAACCTCTCTCCAGAGACTTGGCTTCATCTCTAATATGCCCTTGAAATCAATCAATATCATCACAGAGCTTGCCTTTCTAAGCATAAAAGACTGCCTGATCTAAATGCTTCTAGGTTACTTCCTGCGAACTGAGAGCTTGAAAGCCGTTAGGACAAAGATGGAACAGATTTTATTTCTCACTTTATGGAATTACTGTTTATAAACCTTACAGTGATTGCGATTTTCCAAATATATGTGCACATTGAGATTAAAATATACATATATATATATATATATAGAGAGAGAGAGAAACAGAGACAGAGACAGAGACAGAGAAACAGACAGAGACATAGAGGGAGAGAGAGGGAGAGAGAGGGATATATTTGTATATGTGAGATGTGTATATTTACACACACACACACACAGAGGTAGAAAGAAAGAAAAAATACATTTATTTTCCTTTCAGTGTGTAAGCTTTAGTTGTTTCACATCAGAACACACACTGTGGGGCGCCTGAGTGGCTCAGTTGGTTGAAAGTCGGACTTAGGCTCAGGTCATGAGCTTGCGGTCTGTGAGTTCGAGCCCCACACTGGGCTCTGTGCTGACAGCTCAGAGCCTGGAGCCTGCTTCAGATTCTGTGTCTCCCTCTCTCTGTCCCTTCCCTGCTCATGCTGTCTCTCTCTGTCTCTGAAAAATGAATAAATGTTAAACAAAAATTTTAAGAACACACACTGTGAAAGTGGTCTCCTTGCCATGTGATGCTTTCTGATACGTCTGAGTTATTAGGAGCTGCTGAAGGTTCAACCTGGAATGAAAATTTATTTTGATGTTTGTTTTGTGCCCCTTTAAACAAACTTTTCCCTTCATCTTTCTATGAATTGCTTTATTTGAGTATGTGAAAATCTTTGAGATCGCATTGTGAGAAACCATCCTACAAACGTACAAGCAGAAAACTATTAATTCAGACTCAGCTTATTTTGATGTTTACAAAAACAAGGGGCCATTTTGCCAGAAGACTGCTCTCCTTCATTCCAGACTCATGAATACATGGATCTTCAGACTCACTCAACACTAATGCCTACTTGAGTCATTCTCAAGACATGACTGCAGCTGGGCAACAATAAAAATAGTTATTAAACATGAAAAAAGGGGGCGCCTGGGTGACTCAGTCAGTTAAGCATCTGACTCTTGATCTTATATCAGGTCATGGTCTCACGGTTCACGCATGGGTTTGAGCCCTGCATCAGGTTGTGCCCTGACAGCACGGAGCTTGCTTTGGATTCTCTCTCTCTCTCCTCTCTTTTCCCCTCCCCCAATCACGTGTGTGCTTTCTCTCTCAAAATAAATAAATAAATTTTTTTTTAAAAAAAATAAGAAAAGGGATGGCAACTATCATTCTACCAAAACAAACTCTCTTAAAATTTTCGGAAACCAAATTTATTAGCTAACTGCCATTTCCAAATAGGGCAGGTTAGTTTTATTAATTCAGAAAGTTATATCTAACAGGTGCACTGAATCACCTCTGCCTGTGGTGTTTAAAGTGTCTACACTTAATACAGATCTAGTCAAGATGAACGGATAAGAGAGGGAAAAGGTCTCTCCCCCTACAATAAAATGTCACCATTACTTCTCGGGTGCAAAATTAGTTAGCGGAATATGCACGTTCATATAAGTGTGATTGTTAAAACAGTCAGCAAATGGCAATGGAGACATTTGTACTCTTAGCCTTGGTTTCTTCAATAAACAGCAATATCAATCTCAGTGATAAATCTGCCTTTGACTCCACTTAAAATTATACAGTCTCTTCTAAGCAAACAAGAGCCCGTTAATATCGACCTTGAAGATAGATATTAAACCAACATTTTCATAGTTGTTTGTTTGTTACCTATCTCCCAAGACATTACCCAAGCACATGGATTTAACATCAAAATGAAAACAAAACAAAACAAAACAAAATAAAAAAAATAAACACATGAAGTTCTTCCTCAGGAAGGTAGCAACTAGATATTTCAGGGAAAAAAAAAATCAATGTCACTCTCTGTTTCTCCAAACACACACACAAAATCAATAATGTTCTAAATAACTACTTCACATATGTATTTTAGATTATGAGACTCCATCACTGAGATAATATGCAAGAATTACCTAGAGCCACAATGTCACCAATGTGAGATAAGATTAAACATACAACCATACCCAGAATAGAATTTACCATCCCCCCTCATGCACACACACAAATGAGTTTCCTTGACACAAATACTGAGTCCTAATAGTCGGCAAAGGGTTTAAATATTATAATCTTATGAAGTTGGACAATTCCTTCCCATACGTTTTCTCTAATGAAAGAGTTATTAACATCTGTTTGATAAATTGCAGCTGTTATTCTTTAACTTAAAAGAAAATTAAATCTAGCCTCTTTTTTTTTTTTAATTTTTTTTTTCAACGTTTATTTATTTTGGGGACAGAGAGAGACAGAGCATGAACGGGCGAGGGGCAGAGAGAGAGGGAGACACAGAATCGGAAACAGGCTCCAGGCTCCGAGCCATCAGCCCAGAGCCCGACGCGGGGCTCGAACTCACGGACCGCGAGATCAT
The DNA here is from genome assembly GCF_022079265.1 of Lynx rufus. Lineage (NCBI taxonomy): Eukaryota > Metazoa > Chordata > Mammalia > Carnivora > Felidae > Lynx > Lynx rufus. The sequence continues at coordinate 56,907,151 of NW_025814896.1, read as the reverse complement.
GACCTGGCTGAAGTCGGCCGCTTAACCGACTGCGCCACCCAGGCGCCCCAAAATCTAGCCTCTTTATAAGAGGATTCTTATAACGAATATAATGACGTGTAAATATACTTTACATTCTGCAGTCTTAAGTATTTTGAGGGAAAGACTGTTTTCTACTACACGCTATGCAAAATATACCATATTTCTAGTTTATGTCCCTTATGAATACTTAACCAGCTACCTCAGAAATTGCCTTCAAAACTCGAAACAGTCACTTCTTTTTTTTTCTTTTTAGAAGGAATGGAAAGTCTGTTCATTCCTTTTGTTTTTCTTTTTTAAAGTTTATGTATAATTTATTTTGAGAAAGTGAAAGACAGAGCATGTGGGGGAGGGGCAGAGGGGGGCTGTAGAGAGAGAATCCCAAGCAGGCTCCACACTGTCAGTGCAGAGCCCCATGTGGCACTCGACCTCTCAAACCGTGAGATCATGACCCGAGCCAAAATCAGGCACTTAACTGACTAAGCCACCCTGGCTCCCCCAAAGCCACTTCTTGAATAGTCATGTTACATTTCTTATATCAGTTTATTTTCACATAATTTTTTGATATCAGGAGGGTCTGAAAGGTTAAGAAATCATTTCATGTTACGTTTCTAAACTCAGAGCTGTCTGAATCCAAGACCCATGTTTTTAAACAACAGGCTATTCTAATGTTACTTTACCAAGAGTACCCCAAAGTGACAGGTTTATGATCGTTGGAGGGAAAATTCTTATCAAAGGGAAAGCATGTCTTATTTAGCAGATTTGGAGAAGACGTCAAGCTGAGAGCAATCATTAATGCAGCTAATGACACAGCATCCAAAAATATTTGGCAAAATTAGACATAGAAGGATTTTCTTTTTTACTACCTCAGTGTTAAATAATGGTTACGGTTAATATTTCACAAATATTACAAACAAATAAAGAAAACCCCACAATTGGAGGTCAGAGCTTAGGAGATAAAACTTAGGTATGAAGGAAGAGTGGGTAGATGTGTACTTGAACTTCAGGTTTCAGAATTCATTCTGCTATTTCTGCTATGTGGTCCTGGGAATATCCCACAACTTACTCAAAATTCCCTTTCCTCATTTGAAAGATGAGCGTAATAATGGCCACTTTCACGTTGAGGATTAACTGAGATAATGGGTATTGTTGAAGAGGTCCACCAGGAAGCACAAATAAAAAGTAAATTGCCCACATCAGAGGACATCGTTCTGAAATATTAGAACACGAGAGATTAAACAAAGAGCCTATGAGATTACTGTAAAGAGGAAAACTAAAGCCATATACCAAGTAACTAAGCAGGGATGATATTGGGCTATTCAGTAGCCAGCTGCACATGCCTTTAAATCCTCAAAGGAAAAAGACATTCACCTAGAGTTCTATATCTCTTAAAATTATCAATAACATATAAAAGTAGAATAAGATGTTGAAAACACGCAAGAATGACATAGCTCACAGGTGCCCTTTCTTAGGATGCTACTCATGAGTTCAGTATAACGCAGAAAGGAGAAAAAAAAAAAACACAACAGAATATGGCCAACAGGAACACAGCCAAGAGTAGCTTTGACATAGCAGCTGCATAGGAGCCCCACACCCTGGCTTAGAGATAGAGCCAAAAGAAGAAGGCTCCGGTGAGGGGCAGGGTCCTGGCGGATTATGTGATGGTAGGTAAGCTAGGGGAAAAATTGTGCAATAAAAACATAAGAGGTATGTAATATAACATTATAAAGTGCTACCAGGTCACCTGAGGGGCTCAGTTGGTTAAGCAGAGGGCTCCTGATTCTGGCTCAGGTCATGGTTGTGAGATCCAGCCCTGTGTTGGGCTCTACACTGGGCATGGAGCTTGCTTGGGATTCTCTATCTCTCTCTCTCTCTGTCCCTTCCCCCCACCTCTCAAAAAATAAATAAATAAAAATAAAAATAAAAAGTGTTATCCACTCCAGAAAAAAATGAATAAAATGAGGCAAAAAACTGCATTCATAAGAGAAAACTTGGTCCATGTGTGAGGATCATTAATATTGTCATAGAAGTGTAACCATCAACAACTGACTTTAGCAGAAATTATGACTACTAGGAATATAAAGCAAGCCAAGGATTTGTTCCCACCCACAGAAAGTCAAAAGATAATATGAAATGTATAATTCAAGAAATACAAAAACGTAAGCTAGGATAGCTCATAATAATTTTCTTGAGTTCAAATATTTGAAGGACTGTTGCACTGCAAAGAAGTCAGTCACACTTTTTATGATTCCAGGAGCCATCAAAAGGTCAACAAAATGGATCTTGTGGGAAATATATTTCACCTTAACATAAGAAAAGATTGTGTGAAATGGCATAACTCTGGGCAAAATGATTCCTCTGCCACAGGAATGGACGTATATTGGACAACTGCTTGATGGGAGATTAAAGACACAATTCAAGCATCAGCAGTAGGAAGATTTGTTGTAGACCACTTCTAAGGTGTCCTGCCTTGAGCTCAACAACCCTATGAGAACCATGCTGGCCATAATGACGACAGGAAAGTTATTCCATTTGGCTTACTCATCTTGGATACCCTGGGATGTCATACAACGCTCTCTGAAATCTGAATACTGAAAACTTTAATGAAGAAATTCTGAAGGATCCCCTCCGCCCCTGCCTACAAGTAGTTGCACCATTGAATGCTGAATAAATATTCAGCAGATGGTATTGAGTGCTTTCCATACTCCAAAGTGCTCTTCTGGGAGATGGTGGATACAGCTTGGCATGAGACCAAGAAGGTGCCTCTGATAAGGAGTGTGCATTCTTCGGCTCATCTGGGCAGGCATACTGGAAACTGGAGAGAGAGGTGTCCTCACCAAACCAAGCAAAGATTTGGAAATACGAAATCCACCAAAGAAAAGTTGTCAAGACTACCAAATAAAGAGTGGATTGAGAGACACAGCACTGCTTAGAATATAGTCCTGTGTTGTTCACCCGGAGCAGTTATATGAGGATTTGATTCAAATGCTTAATGTAACTTATCTTTTGTCATGTAAAAGATTTGAGCTGCCAAAGCCCTGTGAAAACTGGAGACATAGCTTTGTTGTTGTCCTTGTAGTGGTAGATCCATGGGGTGGGATAGAATTTCCAGAAGCTTGAGCAAACGCAGTTCTCATAGAGTCCTAGTGACAATGCAGAGGAAGGTCAGCTTCATGGTGGCAAGCTAGCTGAATTTGATGGGTTAAAAAATAGAGTTCTGTTGTTCTTGGGAGAGGATTATAGTCTCCAGTGTGCCACAGGCCCAGCTACTCCCAATCAAGTCCAACCATCCCTCTGTACATTGGTTTACAGTCTGACACCACCCAGGATGACCTATAAATTTCATAAGGAAAAGAGGTTGGTTTTCATTCTTTTTACTTTTCACAGCATCCAAAGATCTGAATTACACCTACTGATGCTCATTTATTTGGGACAATTGGATGATATCTGCATAATTCCTTTCCGTCCATATTGTGCTGTGGGGATGATATCAATGAGATTTAGAAATGTTGATCACAGGGCGCCTGGGTGGCTCAGTTGGTTAAGCGTCCAACTTCGGCTCAGGTCATGATCTCGCGGTTGGTGAGTTCGAGCCCTGCGTCAGGCTCCGTGCTGACAGCTCAGAGCCTGAAGCCTGCTCCAGATTCTGTCTCCCTTTCTCTCTGCCCCTTCCCGGCTCATACTCTGTCTCTGTCTCTCTCAAAAATAAACATTAAAAAAATTAAAAAAAAAAAAGAAATGTTGATCACTTTTAGAGTTACTTAGACTAGGACTAAATAAACTAGAAAGATGTTTAATTCAAATGTGCTTAATGCATTTTGCTAGATACAAGCACTAAAGTATTAGAAAAGATAATTTATTCTTTCTAGAATTATTAGCTAATGTCTCTATTTTAGTATGTTCTTTGGTAGCTGTTGAGAATCAGAATGAACTCACTTTCCCTGCCCACATACTTATCATATGCTGAAGGCTTATGATAAAGCGTCCATACATCACATGCATATTATCATATGTAGTCACAGCAAAGGGCATCAGTGGGACAATTTATATGCAGTACAGAATTCCTAGGCATTTGCATGTTATTAGGTTTTTTAACTTTTTTTTGACAGATTATTTTTGAAATTTCTTTTTTTTTTTTAAATTTCTTTGAAGTGTCAATAAAGAGGATAATTATCCCTCCATGAAGTGGAAAAAGAATAAAACTGAGTTACATCAAATGCTCAGGGGAGTGGTATAGCAATTTTATCAAATTTCTGAAAGAAAAGATTGAGACTGTCACATTCACATCAATTAATAATAAAAATATGTGAAACAATATTTGGTCATATGTAAGAGTAATAATCAATTCACCTGCAGTCTGAAATACATCTATGACAAGTACTTTGAAATGCATTAACTGTAGGTTATCATGGTCAAAACGCTATATATATATTTTTTAACTTGTGTTGAATTAGAGTTTCTCTTTTAATTAAATCAATAAGTTGTCCTTCCCACCTGAAAAATCAACCCAAATGTCAACATCCTAATAGATTTGTAAAAAAGGCTGAAGAGAACACTATAATCAGATGACCAAGGCAGCATATTATTATTTCCCTGATAAATAGACACAAAAGGACTAAATGTCCTTTCTTTACCGGATAAGTTGTCAAGGTTCCAAAATAATCTCTTCACAAGTCAAATATTTAACCAGAAATGCAATGCAAGGGATTTCAATTTTCTGTACTATGTTTTAAATGAATCTAAAATTTTAAATAATAAGTAAATAAATAAATAAATAAATAAATAAATAAATAAATAAATAAAAATAGTGGTCACCCAGGTTTCCAAACTCTTAAGGAAACAAATAGTACTAGGCTATGGCCAGAGTCAGGCTTAAGTCTACGCTGAAGAAGCAGCTTTCAATAGCATGAAAAGAATATTGCTCAGCAATGGTCCCCTGAGAGCATAGCTGAGACAAAAGTTTGATGATAGCATCTTCTCCGAATTGTCCAGTGGGAGGTAAGGGGACAGCACTTGCCCATTGATTCCCACCTCTGCCCCATTTTGGCTGAGACTGTCCCGCAGGCATGAACTCCTTTGCAGCTCATTGCACACGTGGAAATACCAAGAGGGAACTGTCAAAGCAAGCCGGAGAAGGCAGAAAGAGATATGTGTGCAGTGTAGCATTGATGGCACAAAACCATTGGAAGCCCTCCCAGAATTATTCACCATATCTGTAAGTGGAATTGGAAAGGAGGCCGCCAGGGTATCAGATGAGTCACAGAAGTATTGTAAATAGAGCCTGGAAGCTTTCCTTATTGATATCACCTCTCACAGACCCTCCGTGGAGAATGAGAAGCTTCTAAAGGGGGATCCTCAACAGTGAAGATCTCTGTCACCATTTTTAAAGAATGGAAACCCAACATTTATTATTTAAATAACTATCTCCATCCACAGTATCATGAGTAGACACCAATATACCAATAAAATTATAGGAAGCTATGACAGTGTGTAAATGATATGAGCTAAGGGGGTTTAGGAAAATCTCTGAAAAAGAAGATTGTAAGTTGAGATCTGAAGAGTGCTTCATTGGGCGGACCTGGCTCCTTCACTGTGGTTCCATGTTCACTGTGTTTCCATGTGAATGGGTTAGCGTGACAGCGCTTTGTGAAACTTGTTTGCTTCCTTCTTTAATGTTCATCCTGAAATAAGGAGCTTCTTTTGTTTTGCTGCTGGGCTGCAAAGACATTTTTTTTGTCTTCTTTTTTATTGAATGAGGTAAGGGGGGAGAATATAGATTTCTGGGGCGCCTGAGCGGCTCAGTTGGTTAAGAGTCCGACTTTGGCTCAGGTCATGATTTCACGGTTGGTGAGTTTGAGCCCTGCGTCAGGCTCTGTGCTGACAGCTCAGAGCCTGGAGCCTGCTTCAGATTCTGTGTCTCCCTCTCTCTCTGTCTCTCCCCTGCTTTCTCTCTCTCCCTCTCTCTCTCTCTCTCTCTCTCAAAAATAAATAAAAATCAAAAGAGAGAGAGAGAGAGAGAGAGAGAGAATATAGTTTTCTGAGCAGGTGTAGTGATTCAGGGTGGTTCTAAGGAATTTTTCTGTTCCTTCACACATTCCGCCCTTGGGATTGAGTGTATCAGTGGATCACATTACCTGAAGGAATGTCAGTGATTTTTATCTTAGATCCATTGGAGGGATCAGGAAAAGACCAGGATTTTCTCTGTGTTTGTTGAAGGACACTTCAGGTGGGATTGTCAGGTGGGGGGTTCAGTTCTTCCAGACCCAGGCAGACGGGGAAAGCAAATCTGTAAAAACAAGCACATGGACAAACAAACAAAAACGAGGGGCATAGAAAGAAGGATACAAGTTTTTATTTTTAAATGTAGAGCCATAAGGTAATAATAAACAGTTATTAGGAGGTGGGGTTTTCTTTTTTCCATCTCTTCTATATTTTCTTTCAAAGTCATCTTTATTATATTATTTAATATTGCTTGTACCAATATCCAAAGAAAACATTCCCTTAAGGAAAAGCTTGGTTTTGCAGAAAAACTGCTGATGAGAAACAGAAGAGCTTCCTTCTCACCGTGGCTGAGAACGAATTTGGAGCAAAATATTGTGCAAAGTAGATACCAGGTGTTTCTTAGATTGGAATTTCTGAAGAAGCTACCTGACTATACTTGTCCTTACATTATGCTTACAGTTTGCCTTTGAGGGTCTTGCCGCCCCACGTATGGTTCCAGAGCAAGCAGCATTACCAAGTATGGGGACCTCATCAGAAAAGAAGATTCTCAGGCCCTGCCCAGGACCAGCTGAATTAGAACCTGCATTTGAACAAGATTCTCGGGTGGATCATATACTTAAAGTCGGAAGATTACTGATAGAGTGTGTGTTACTCAGGAATGAGTTTTGTTTCGTTCTGAAATGGATTTATATACCTAGTCAGTCAGTGGTTCGATGCCGAAGCAAACCTAAGTAAACTTTCTCCACAAACGTCTCAGGAACATGCTCTGAAGTTTATCTATGTGTCCATTGTTTTCTACTGTATCGAACCGGAAGTGATTTCAAGAGTCTCTCCAGTTTAAATTTCACAGTCCTTTGTCTACCTTGGCTGTCCTTCTAGAATTCAGATGAGGCAACGGTTCTCATACTGTGTCCAATGGGCATATTGGGAATTGGGGTACGGAAAGGGATAAAAATCAGAGACGCACATAAAAGATGTATTTTCATATAGGTATGACCACGAATGCATCTAGATTACCACCACATTATAAATTTTGTATATTTCTACTTCTGCTATCATGGTTTTACAGCTCTGGGAAATAGAAATTGTAGCATAAAGATGTATTTACTTCTAGTCAAGAGCAGAGATACAGAGAGAGAACTCAGGATGATCTGTTTCTGGTTTTGGTTTTCAAAGATCAGTTTACTTACCTCCTTTCCCTTGACCTCATTTTTTTTAAGTTTATTTATTTATTTGGAGAGAGAGAGAGAGAGAGAGAGAGAGAGAGAGAGAGAGAGAAGGGCAGGGAGAAGCGAGAGAGAATTCTAAGCAAGCTCTGCCCTGTCAGCACAGAGCCCCATGCAGGGACTCGAACTCACCAGCCATGAAACAAACCAAGAGTTGAATGCTTAACCAACTGAGCCACCCAGTCGTCCTGGCCTCATCTTATACCGTCAGATGCACAGAACTAAAATAACGGCGTTCTCTGCTGAGGTTATTTATAACCATGATGTGGATGCAAACTCCTGCCCCTTAGTGAACTCCACCCTCTGTAATTCTGATAAACAGATTTATAATGCAAACTTTTATTTTGCATATTAATTTCTGAAGAACAAATCAAAATGATAATCAAAGACCTATTTTATCAGTGTCCTTGTCTGTTACTTTACTAAATGGGGGGGTGGTGGAGAAAGAAAGAAAACAGTGGAAACTATGCATCAAATGATATGCATCATTAATGCATTTTTTAAACCAATAAATGTCAAAATAAAATGTAATTTTTTTTCTGAAAAACAAGTTAGGAACTAACATTTTTGTTCATTCTTGAACGGTGAGTGGGACCTGAAATGAATTCTCCCTCAGATGCGAAGAATATAAATACAGAACACTGTGACAAGTTGAGAAAGAGACCAAAGACAAAGTAAAACTTGGTTTTTCAGTGTCTTTAATATTTTTTCCTGTGTTTGAACAAGGGGGTCCCAATATTTATTTTGCACTTTGCCCTGCAATGAATCAACGGACTCACCTACTTACTTAACACCTAGCTTCTGTGTGTGTGTTGTGAGGCCAAGACGTCTAATTAGCCAGCAGAACATTTCTTGCTCCAGTCTCCACACCCCCACCCTGATGCCCCACTTGAATTTATGTGATATAAATAGTTATTTGTGTTTTCCCATTTAGAATTTCAATTTGCTCATTTAGAAATAACAGAAATAAAATTAACCCTCTTGTGTGGAGAGGCAATTTATTAGAAGTGAGAGATGCAGGAAGTTAAATGATTTTCTCTGCCTTTTAAGGGAAAAATAGTGCTAGAATGTGGTTAGGGGGACTGATGGTAGGTTCCTAGTCTTCTCCATCTTCTCAGGAAGCCTCACGGGTAGGGTGACCACCCCCCAGGTTCTCTAGGGCACTTCCATTTTCTACTGGGGGAGAAATTATCAACAGTTTCCTTCCCTTTTACTGTCAAAAGTGTTCTGTTTTGGAAGATTAATTGTCTGGTCCCCATACACACGGACGTGCTAAGTGCTATGATGGGGGCAGAAAGGGCAGGGTTTAGCAGAGATTCTGGGTACCTGCTCTTAGCATCCCCGAACGTCTTTCCAGAACACTGGAGACACAAAACCTCTCCACTGTGACTTTTGGAACAATTGTTACATGCAGTCACAGTCTTTCAGGAAAGCAGCTTTCTCTATCCATAGCATGTGGCTAAAGGGCAAGTGGTTGATATTGACTCTTTGGTACAGAATTAGGCACAGTGCTATCAGGGATAATAATATCATGTGCCGGAGACACAATGGGAGCCTTTCGGAGAGAAGCAGAAGTGGGAGTGAGCAGAGTTCAAAAGTAGCCAATGGACTAGACTGGTGGGTGGGGGCAGAGCGGGTTTAGAAGTGAGTACACTTTATCTACAAAATCAACTGAAGCTGCAGGACGGAGAATGGTGGTCATTTAACGTATTGACCCGAGTACCAAAAACAACACACAGTGAGGTGGACTCCAGACATATTTTCTGGCGCTCTAGTGGTCACTAACTACACTTCCTTTTCTTCTCTCAACCTTGCCTTCCACAGTCTAACACGGAGATTGGAGTGCTCCGCGGATCCCAAGTAGGTACAGGAACATTATTGCTGTTTCAAACTAAAAATATACGTAGACAATAAGACTAGGGGCGCCGGGGTGGCTCAGTCGGTTAAGCATCCTCCTCCAGCTCAGCTCATGATCTCCTGGTTGGAGAGTTTGAGCCCCACGTCGGGCTCTCTGCTGTCAGCACAGACCCTGCTTTGGATCCTTCGCCCCTCGAACCCTCCCGTGCTCTGGCCCTCCCGTGCTCACTCTCTCTCTCTCTCCCCAAAATAAATAAACATTAAAAAAGGAAGAGAAAACGACGTTTTTAAAAATTAAGAAAATGAGAAATATGAGGTTCAGAATACCCCCCCCCCACCTCCTCGGATGCGGAGAGGAGGGGGTAGGATTTCGGGAAGATGAGGAGAATCACAGATTTTGACTGTGAGCTGAGTAGCGAATTCAGGAGGCTGGGTCATGAATCACAGATGAATGAGCAATCCAATACTCAGGCGAGAGAAAATTCGTTAATCCTTTAATTCTCCTATTAAAAAAAAAAAGAAAGAAAGAAAACCTACAACTAATTAAAAAAATAGAATTCCTAGTATTATGAAATGTTAATATTTAAAAACAAAATATTTACAGTAGTCTTTTATATTTCTGAAGTCTTTAACGTTCACATCATAAAATCACTTAAAAACAAAGGATCGACATTTTTTTAAAGTCAGCAATTTTAAATTATTTCTTTTTCTTCTAAGTTCGCAATTTCATTTTCTTGTTTGCTCTCCTATATCCTCATATTTTATTGTAAGAAAATAATTTATTCTCAGAAATATTCTAAGAAATTTTATTCTAAGGAATATTTTTTCATCCTGTCATCATTTTCTGCTAGAAAAAAATGAACAAAAGTTTAATATTAATTTATATAATTTCCGATGACCATAGGCTCCAGGTACTAAAAACATTATTTTAGGGACCCCTGGATGACTTAGTCATCCAACCTTTGGTTTTGGCTCATGTCATCATCTGGAAGTTTGTGAGTTCGAGCCCCACGTCGAGGTCTGTGGTGACAGTGCAAAGACTGGTTGGAATTCATTCTCTCCCTCTCTCTAGGTCCCTCTCTTGCTCTCTCGCTCTCTCTCTCTCAAAATAAATAAATAAATAAATAAATAAATAAATAAATAAATAAATACTTTAAAATACTATTATTGACCGTTATATTTATATTGAATATCATTAAAATCAAAATATATTAATCTTAAATCAATGATTATAAAAATAAAATTTTAACATACGCATATTTTCACGAGATGGGTGGAGTTTTAAAAGATTATTTCATGGGTGGGGCGCCTGGGTGGCGCAGTGGTTAAGCATCCGACTTCAGCCAGGTCACGATCTCTCTCCCGGCCCGTGAGTTCGAGCCCCGCGTCAGGCTCGATGTTGATGGCTCAGAGCCTGGAGCCTGTTTCCGATTCTGTGTCTCCCTCTCTCTCTGCCCCTCCCCTGTTCATGCTCTGTCTCTCTCTGTCCCCAAAATGAATAAACGTTAAAAAAAAATTAAAAAAAAAAAGATTATTTCATGGGGCTATGGATACATATTACTTTTTGAATTGTATTTTAATCCCATTATAATTCATATACAGTGTATATTAGTTTCAGGTGTACAATATAGTGATTCAGCAGTTCGTACATTACCCCATGCTCATGTATTCCTTAATCCCCAAGACTTACATTACCCTTCCCCCCCACCTACCTACTCTCTGGTAACCATCAGTTTGTTCTTATGGTTAAAAGTCTGTGTCTTTCTCTCTCTCTCTTTCTCTCTTTCTTTTGCTCAGGTTTGTTTGTTTCTCTGTTTCTTAAATTCCACATAGGCAGGAAATCACATAATAGTTACCTTTCTCTGGCTGTCTGATTTTGCTTAGCATGATACTGTCTAGCTCCATCCATGTCTTTGCAAATGGCAAGATTTCATTATTTTTTATGGATGAATAATATTCCATTCTTTGTATGTACACCGTGTCTTCTTTATCCGTTCATCTATCAGTGAGTACTTGGGCTTCTGCGACAATTTCGCTATCATAAATAATGTTGCTAAAAAACATAAGTGTGCACGTATCCCTTTGAATTAGTGTTTTTGTATATTTTGGCTAAAGACCCAGTAGTGCAACTATTGGATCATAGGTTAGTTCTAGCTTTAACTTTTGAGGGAACTCCATACTATTTTCCACAGTGCCCGCACCAGTTTGCGTTCCCACCAATACTGCAAAAAGGGTCCCCCTTTCTCTGCATCCTCACCAACTTTTGTTGTTTTGTTGATTTTACCATCCTGATAGGTGTGAGGCAATAAATGGCTCGTTGTAGTTTTGGTTTCATTTCCTGATGATCTGGGATGATGAGCATCTTTCGTGTGTGTGTTGGCTGGCCATCTGTATGTCGTCTTTGGAGAAATGTCTTTTTATGACTTCAGCCCATGTTTAATTGGATTATTTGTTTTCTTGGCATTGAGTTGTATTAGATCTTCATATATTTGGATACTAACCCTCTATCGGATACATCATTTGCAAATATCTTCTCTCATTCAGTAGGTTGTGATTTAGTTTTGTTGGTTGTTTCCCTAGCGATGCAGAAGCACAGTCCCAATAACTTATTTTTGCTTTTATTTCCCTTTTCTTGGGCAGAAGACACATCTCGAAAAATGTTGCTATGACCAACATCAGAGAAATTACTGTAAATGCTCTCTTCTAGGACTTCTGTCGTTTCAAGTCTCACATTTAGGTCCACCATCCACTTTCAGTTTATTTTTTGTGTCCGGTGTAAGAAAGTGGTCCAGTTTCATTCTTTTGCCATGTAGCTGTGCAGGTTTCCCAACACCATTTGTTGAAGAGACTGTCTTTTTCCCGTTGGATATTCTTTCCTGCTTTGTGAAAGATTAATGGACAATATAATTGTGGGTTTATTTCTGAGTTTTCTATTGTGTCTATTTTGAGTCAGTACCATACTGTTGTGATTACTACAGCTTTGCAGTATAACTCGACATCTGGAATTGCGATACCACCATTTTGTTTTTCTTTCTCAAGCTTGCTTTGGCTACTCATGGTCTTTTGTGTTTCCATATAAATTCTAAGAGTTTTGTTCTAGGTCTGTGAAAAATGTTGGCATTTTGACAGATGTTACACTAAATGTGCAGATTGCTTTGGGTAGTACAGACATTTTACCAATATCTATTCTTCCAATCCCTGAGCATGGAATGTCTTTCCATATCTCTGTGTCATCTTCAATGTCTTTCATCAGTGTTTTTTAGTTTTAAGAGTACAGGCCTTTCACCTCTTTGGTTAGGTTTATTCCCAGGTATCTTATTATTTTTTGTGCAATGGTAAATGACATTTTTTTTTCTTAATTTCTCTTTCTGCTGCCTCAGTTTTAGTGTATAAAAATGCAACAGATTTCTGCACATTGATTTTATATCCTGGAAATTTACTGAATCCAAGATAAATATTACTTTTTGCTGGAATGAACAAGAAAGAATTTAACTCTATTCTATTCCTGATTTATTTATTCTTTCTATTCTGTTATTGTAAGCTTTGCGAAAACTTGCCGTGAATTAAAAGATAAAAATGTGATTATTTTTGTCATGACAATGGCACTCCTTACCTTCCCCCATGCTCTTTGCCAAAAATCTCGCAGTGATCTGTCATCAGAAATTACTTTCAGAGGTCTATCATCTTGCTGGGTGAAGTATTTCTTGAGTTTGACTGAAAACAAAGAACTGGAAATAACCTGAGTTACAAAAGCATTTGTTCCTTGGACTTTGAGGATTTTTGTTATTATAATACATATGTGACTATTTCAAATTGTCCCTCTGTCTGATATCTCAAATACTTTTCCACTCTGGAGACATAAATGATAGGAATTCTGAGGAAGTGGGGAAGGAATTGAGAAGCAGCATGGCCCAAGGAACTTCTCAGGCAGATCAGTTTTAGGAAAGTACATATTGCAGCTGAGAATCTGGGAACTAGTTCCCTTAAATTTCTTTGAAAGATCTTAGGATACTTTAGAAGTACACATTTGGAAACTACTTCCTCAAATCATTTTGGAAATGCCAGATCCATTAGAAAGGGAGAAAGAGGGGATTGAAGCAGGGGAAAACCACCAGGCAATATTTACCTTGTTAAGTGGATTGAGAAAATCATGTATATAGACCAATGATCAAGACAGTTAGAAACAAACCAGAAAAAGAAAGAGAAAAAGAAGAAGAAGAAGAAGAAGAAGAAGAAGAAGAAGAAGAAGAAGAATGAGGAGGAGGAGGAGGAAGAGGAGGAGAAAGGAGGAGAAGAAAAAAGAAAATTAGAAAGTGGCAAGGTTTTTTCTCCATGCCTACTGAAGGGACCTAGGTCAGTGCTTCTCATAGTTAGTCATATGACACAGATTCACTAAGATAGTAATCACAAAAATGAGATTCCTGGGCCATATCCCAGAGTTTCGAGATTATAATGTCCAGACGTGACCTCAGGAAATTAGATCTTTAATGTTCATACTAAATTCTTCTCCACACAAAATTTCGTGAGCCATTTATAGATAATTAGACATTCAATTTGCTAAGCTTTCTTAAACTGGAAACAGTACACCACATATGTGGGATGTAGGTAAACCAGCTTTTGAAACAGCTAGAAAAATAAAACGCCTACATTTACAGTGTCTTCCAATATCCATGTCTCTGTTGCTCTCGCTAAGGATGATTTCGAGTTACCAACAGGATGTCATTGCACAAGAAAGCAGGGCAAAGATAGCCACATTCAGCTCCTGTGAGACACTACAAACTGGATCCTTCTTAGCAGCAAAGATAGAGGAATACTTCCATCTGTGGTAATGGCAGACTAGCTTGTAGTCAGCTGAAATATAGGACAAATTAGAAAAGCCTGATACATACAAAAATAATAATCTGTTGGAAGGAATCAGGAAACTACTAAGGCAGTTAGACATGTAGGGGCCAAGATTCCAGGAAGAAAGGAAACTTATTTAAGTGAGGCTAACATTCGACAGATCTATTTACTCAAATCACTTGATACTTTTAAAACACTACAGGAGAAGAGTTGAGAAGCCAAGCACTAAGCAATTCTAAGAAGCATGTAATTTTTCCTGATATTTTGGGAATCACACTGGTTTAGGGGGGAAAATCTGCAATTTGGGTCTATTAAGGCAGCCAGAACTTGGGTATGAGGAGGGGAAGGAGGGAGGTATTGAATTACCTTAGAGAAGTGGGTCAAAGAGAAATGAGCCTCAAACTCTGACCTGCTGTATCATTCAAGGTACTCTCCCTATGGCCACTAACCACGAGAGAACAAGAATAAAAACAGAAGCCGTTAAATAGAGGAGTTAAATACAGCTTTTGGTTGTCTCAAAGGGCTGAGGAGAAACAAATTAAGCACAGAGCTCTTTGAGGGATTCTGAAAAACTGTAGATCTTCAACGGAGATATCTGAAATATGAGACCTAAGAGTGAAGAGGAAATAAATGAGTCCTTACAAAAATGGAAACCCAGTCCTGAAACAGCTTAGCTCTTGATTGGATTAAGATGATTTTCTCCTTTTCTAATTGTCTGTTGGAGGATAAAATTTCACCCAGAGTTTATACATGGTTTTAATACATGATTTCTGTTATTCATTAAAAAGTCTGTGGGCTTTCTAAGATACATGACAATGAACTATACCAATAGGCAATCAAGCTATTAGGATCATTATACACAGTCTTCAGAATAATTGATTTACGTATTCAAGAACATAGATGACAATATCAATAGAATAACCAGTGAGTTTCTATGCATTTCTGTTGTGGAATAGCGAACTACCACACACACAATGGCTTAAAATAGCACACTTTTGTTTTGTTTTGTTTTCAGTTTCCATTGGTCAGGAGTCCAAACACAGTTCAGCTGAACCCCCTGTTCAGGGTCTCACAGGTTGTAAACACTGTCAGATGGGCTGTGTTTTCATCTGGAAGCACAACTGGAAAATAGTCTGTGTGTAAACTCAGTCTGTGTGTGTTAGCCAAATTCTTTTCCTGGTGGCTGTATGACTTCAAAATAAAGTAACAGAAATTAAGGATTCAACAGTTGTGTTTAAGAGCAGATTAGATATAGCTGAAGAGAGGACTTTTGATCTGGAAATATAGCTAAGTAGAAACTGTATAGACCGAAATTAGGAGAAACACTTGCAAATCATGTATCTGATAAAGGACTTACTACTGCAATGCACAAGGAAGATTTAAACTCAACAATAAGGGAAAAATCCCATTAAAAAGGGGGGGGAGCAAAAAAATCAGAGCAGCTACTTCACCAAAGAAGATATAGAAGCATAAGGCAAGCATACGAAAAGATGCTCAATATTATTCACGAGGGAAATGCAATTTGAAAGTTCAGTGAGGTACTATTACACATTTTAACAATGGTTAAAAAAAAAATGAATCTGAGCCAATCCACTGCTGGCAGGGAATCTGTATTAGTTTGTTAGCACTGCTGTAACAAAGTTTCTCGAGTGAGGGGCACTTAAACAACAGTAATGTATTGTCTGCTGGAGGCCAGAAGTTAAGAGTCAAGGGGTTGGCTGGTAAGGTTGAGGGATGGGAGGAAACGATCTGTTTCAGGCCTCTTGCCTTAGCTTGTAGATGGTCATTTCCTCCCTATGTCTCTCTACAATATCTTCCCACCATGTTTCTGTGTCTGAATTTCCCCCTCTTTTTAAGATGCCAGTCATACTGAATCAGGGGCCACCCTGGTGACCTTGTTTTCACTCGGTTACCTCTGGAAAGACCCTATATCCAAGTAAGATCGCATCCTTAGGGACTGAGGGTTAGAATTTCAACATACAAATTGTGAAGGGAACAAGGTTCAACCCATAACAGATGCTGAGCACCAGGAATGCTCATTTGTTACTAGTGTGAATGCACAATTGCACAGCCACTGTGAAAACAATTTGTCAGCCACTCATAAAGATAAGCATACACTTATATATGATCCACAATCATACGACAATGTTCACAAACACACCTCAGCAACAGTAAGGAGTGACTGAATCTCACAATAGCTTTGATGTAATTTAAACACGTTTTTCTAAGTGAAAGTAGATAAATCCCAATGGTCCATCTCACATACTATGGCATTCTGTAAACAGACAACACTGCAGGAATAGAAAAAAAATATTAATGCCAGGGGTTCTGGGTGACTCAGTCGGTTAAGCATCCGACTCTTGATCTCAGCTCAGGTCATGATCTCACCGTTTGTGAGTTTCAGCTCCTCACTGGGCTCTGTGCTGACATTGCGGAACCCTCTCTCTGCCCCTCCCCTGCTTGTGCTCTTTCTAAATATATAAATAGATAAGTAAATAAATAAACTTTAAAAATATTAAAAAATACCCCCCAAAACAGATTAATGTCTGGCAGGGTTTGGAAGATGTAGTTAAGATGATGATAAAGGAACCACTAAACCAAAAATGTAGGGTGAAGGAACCGGTTCCTGTGGTGGAGACCTAACATTATGGGTTTATCAAAACCCACAGAATGTACACAACAAAGACTAAATTTAACCGTGTTTGGATAAAAGCATAGTACCCAGGATATTGGAGGATCCCAGGATTGAATGCAGTGTGACAAATGGTTCTAACTGTGTTACAAATGTGTGACAATGCTAAGGCAGAGAGTGGAGGAAAAAGACGTTGAACTAAGCAACTTTGGAAAACAGTGCTTTGACTCATGGTTATAATAAATTAAAAACAAAAAGGACTGCACACAAGCGTTGCTACCTAGTTGCCAAATTTGTTTCTCCTTGGTGTAGGTTAGCAATTCAGAAACTATTTCGCATGTACAGTAAGGGTAAAAAAATATATGCCAATAATGTAAATGATGGAAATAATGTAAATAATGTAAATGATGGAAATCCAGGTTTCTCTCTAACAGAGGAAGAAATTACAAGCCATGAGAAAGGAAGGCTAGAATAGACCATGCATGGTTCTGAATTAGATTCAGAGATTTCAGTATGAATTCATGTGCCCTTTAATGCGCAAGTATAAATGAGCATGTGTGGAAATAATTATAAACAGGTGTGTATATACTAGTGAGTATAAATGCATATACTTCCTAATTGTATCCCTAAGAGGCCATAGAAACAGCGGTACCCCCAGTAGCATTGCATACACCCAACATCCAGATCTTGGTTTTTTTATATAATCTCCAGTAAAAGAAACCTGGGCTCTTTGGAGAAAGGGCTAAATCTAGTGCCAGGACAGAGAAAAAAAAACAAGACACAAGATGATCCTGGAGTGTTTTGTAGTGTCAGAAAATAAAGAAATGCTAAGAAAAAGAAAAAAATCAAGGCATGCCAAGAAGACACAGAAGGCAACCTGAAAGATGTCTCTATGATCAAGGCTGGAAATGTGAAGAATATATTAAATATAATACTGGATTATAACCATAAAAAGAAATAAAATGTCATTGAGTGGAAAATTTCTACTAGAACACCCACAGCAGGCAATGCTGAAATCAGTTGGGGAAACTTTAAAGGAAATAGGATACTTGCAGAGTATTAAAGTATCTCCCCTACATTTACCATTTGGCTAGTCTTTTTAATATACAGCCACAATTCATTGAAGCTGCTCCCACCAAAAGATGGAATTTAATGTCTGTCTCCTTGAGCAAGGCCTGGACTGAGTGACTCACTTTGAATGACAACGGAGTGGAAAACTAATAATCTGAGAAAACTAGTAATGTTGCAGTGGAGAAAGAAGGCAGATACTTCCTTAACTGGTGATCAAGGTTGACGCCACTCATGATAAATCATATCGGTACCATGTGTCCCTGATATAATATGATGAGAAGGGCACATCTACTCGTTTACTTCACCGCAATATTAAACAGTGCAAATTATGGACGACCTTGTCTTATTCTTGACTTCATGGGAGAGATTCTGACATTTCCCATTTAGGCAACATGCTGGCTTTTCTGAGATGTGGTAGATTCTTCCTTAAGAGTTAGAATAGAATCTATTAGATTCTATTAGAATTAGAATCTATCCTTTAAGAGCAGATTAAAATCCTATTTTATTACATTTGTTTTTAAACTTTATGGAAGAGCTTATCATATACACAGAAGAGCACAAAAACAGTACCTTTACAGTTCAGTTATTCACAAATACAGAACACACCCTTGCCTGAGGTAACTAGATTAAGAAACATAGCATTGCCGGTCACCCAGGGGCCTCCCTTGGCCCTCTTAAGTCACCACAGACAACAAAGGTAACCAACTTTCTGACTTTCACACCAAAGGTTAGCTTCATCTGTCTCAAACTCTATAAAATGGAATCACATAGTAAGCCCTCTTTTGTGTCTGCGTTGTTACGCTCAGTGTTACATTTTTGAGGTCCATTTATGTTGGAAAAGAAGTGGTAAAGTGATCCGTATTTGAAGATGTTTTGATTACGTACCTGGAAAACCCAACTGTTTTTTTAAAAATATGTTTGATGGTTATTACATAATCAGTAATGATATCAACAGAAACCAAATAAAACATATAAGGAAGGAGGGTGTCTCATTTTTATATCAAACAAGAAAGTATTTATGTGTAATTTCAAGAAGTGATATTTAATACCTACATGAGGAAACCTATGATTTTGCTGAGGGAAGAGAGCTACTGAAAAAGGAGAAATTATAACCTGAACAAATGGAAAAACATATCACAGTCTTGTACAGGAAGACCCAAGATATTGGTATGTTACTTTCCCTTAAGTTAGCAGTTAGCATACACGTTAAATATAATCTTAATAAAATTACTATGTTTTTTTTCTGCAGCTAGCAAAGTAATAATAAATGTTATATTAAAGGGGAGAGATAACCCCATAAGATATTAAACTACACGTTAGGTTTCCTATAATTAAAATGGCACAGTTTGGACACAAGTTTAGAAAGACAGGCCAGTGGAATCGGAGAGGAAATCAGGAAAGAGTACCAACTATACATACATGTTTAGTATATATTAAGGGTAGCATTTTAAATCAGTTGTGAAAACATTGACCCTTTAATATGGTTTGAAATAACTGGATATACATGTGCAAGCATATAAGATTATATTGAAGCAATTCTACTTTCCATAAACTAGAATAAATTCCAAATGAATCAGAGAATTAAATGCAAAAATTAAAGATTACGATTACTAGGAAAAATGTAGCTGAATTTTCCATAATTTGACAGAAAAGAATCTTTATATTCATGACTAAAGAATCCAAAAAGAATGATAGAAAAATTATATGTAAAAAAAAAAAAAGAAAAAAGAACTTTTGAATGACAAAAATAAAACAACTCATAAACAAAAGAACACACACTGGAAAAATATATGTGAATAAATACATATTCACATGCATGTACATATATATGTATATATGTATATGTTCACATATATTTCCCCAGTGCATACAGGTATATGTGTGTATATATGCATATATACATGTATATATGATACATACACACACACACACACACACACACACACATATATATAATATATGTGTGTGTGTATGTAGATATTTGTATTAGTGAAAATGGTTTGTTTCTAATTACATTTGCAAAAATAAAGATGAAAACATCAACAGAAAAATTCTAATTGCTCTTAACTTTATGAAATGATGGTTAACCTCACTGATGATAGAAATATTGCAAGTCTGAAGTACCTACACCTAGAAATCATTTCTCACCTATTAGTTGGTGAAATGAAAAAAAAAATCGATAAAACCTCTGTTGATGAGGCTCTCATACATTGCTAGTAGGTATAAGCATGTAACAAATCTCATGAAGAGGAGCTTGGAAATATCTAGAAAAAGTGCATCTCCCTTTGACTTTGAAATCCCAATTTTAGGAAGCCACCCAAAGATTATCCTGGCAAAAATCCGAGAGGACTATTGCATAAAGCTGTTTATTGCAGGAAACAGAGCAAAAGACTGGAAACAACTCAAATGTCCACCAATCCAACTGGACCAATTGAATCGTCTCTGGTACATCCACACAATGGATTTTAGGCAGTTGTAAAAATCAGTGATGAATATTACTATATATATTAATGAGCAATCTCCAGGCTATTTAGTCAGTGTAAATAAAGGTAAAGTTTATATAGAATGCTATTATTTATGAAATGAAATAACTAGGTGTGTAGGTGGGTAGGTAGATGATAGATAGATACATAGATAGATAGACAAATAGATAAATGATAAGGAGATATAGGTGTACAATTATATTCTCAAAAAATAATAGAACACATTATAAAAACATTTTTAAAGTAGCCTCTTTTTTAAATTTTTTGTTAACGTTTATTTATTTTTGAGACAGAGAGAGACAGAGCATGAATGGGGGAGGGTCAGAGAGAGAGGGAGACACAGAATCTGAAACAGACTCCAGGCTCGGAGCTGTCAGCACAGAGCCCGACGCGGGGCTTGAACTCACAGACCGTGAGATCATGACCTGAGCCGAAGTCGGACGCTTAACCAACTGAGCCACCCAGGCGCCCCTAAAGTAGCTTCTTATAGGAATGTCCTTAGAGGATTTCTTTGATATACCATATTTTACAAGATTTGACTTTGAAATCTTTTAAATATACAATTGTAAAAGAAAAGTATATTCTAAAAGCAATCCTTACAAATTAAGAAGCCATGAATATAAATGTGCGTTAGACTGGTGTCATAACTATCAGACAGGAATTTCGTTCACAAAAACTTTAAAACATAATAATTAACTTTATATCTCCAGTGTAATATGCACTGAGAATACGAAAAAGAAATCTTAAGCTGTTTTCTGTACTTAGATTGTTGGTGGTAGTGTCCATATTGGTATTATAAGACTGTTATGTGTATGACAGATGATGTAGTAAATAAATAACATAAGGTATGCTGATTTTATTATTCCCAAGGTCATTGAGAATGGGAGCCCACCGGAGTGGAGGGACAAGATAAAGTTGTAATATGGAGGAGGCTAAATAAAACCGAGTTTATAATCCTGAATTTCATTTGCAGGTGTCATTATAAACTTGTTATATGTTTCTTTCTATCTTTCCTTTGTCCACCAAAAATGTCTAGAAATCAGTTCAGTGCCCATGAGCACCCCAGCACCCAAATCATGGTCTTCTAATACTATCTCCAGGGTTCCTTGAAGAGATAGTGGCAATACACAGAATAAGTCTGAACAGCTTATCAAACCAGATAATAAGGGAACTAACAAAGACGACAAAGGGTCATGCTGAAAGGGTGTGTCAAATAGAAGAGGTCCCCACTTACTAATAATGGGATAATTTGGACATCAATAAAGATAACTGCAATAAATTGAAACATATTGAATATATTTAAGTCATTAAAATTCATAATGATACCAAAGCCACAAAAATTATAAAATCAAATTATACATACATACATACATACATACATACATACATAAACTAAATGTATATACAATTCACTGAATTGTTCCAAATAAGAAATGACAATTAGAACATACATGTTTTCAATCCCTGACAAAATAATGGAATTTCACATTCATCATGATGGTTGCTCGCTTCACAAACAGGGAGAATTCAACATAATGTGCCTCTCGATAGAGACACGTAGCACTTTCCATTAAATAATCCCTAAAATGGGAAAGAAAGGGGAGCAGAGGGGCAAAGAAGGAAAGAGAAGGAAGAGTCCTGATTAAACCTCTAGACACAACAGTCAATTTATGGGAAATATGGAAACTATAATGGCATCATGGAGAAGCCATAGGCAAAAATCCAAATGGTGGAAATCACTAGGAGCAAATGATATAGTTTTATAAAAATTAAATTGCTGGGGAGGAGAAAAGATGGAAACTGAATGAAATTAAACGACTTGATGTCTTCATACCAATCATGATATTGAAAGGTTTACAGAATTTGTTGCAAACATACAGTCTGTTAAAAAAAAATGACATTTAAGGGCACCTGGGCCGCTGAGTCAGTTGAGTGTCTGACTTGGGCTTAGGTCATGATCATGAGGTTTGTGAGTTCAAGCCCCACATAGGGCCCGCTTCAGACCTTCTGTCCCCCTCTGTCTCTGTCCCTCTCCCACTTGCACTCTAAATAAAATGTAAATAAACATTTATTTAAAAAATTATTATAAAATGGTTATAAATTTTATACCTGAGTAAATATAATATTAATAAATACTGATTATTCTTTCATGTTTAATTACCATATTGTGGTCAAGCTCTAAAAGAGTCCCTTTCCTTAAAACATTATGCAGAAATATGCTTGCAAGGAAAAAATATTGTCTGGAAGTTTTTTGAAATCATATAGAAAGGAGAAAATGAGAAGAGGTATGGAAGAAACTGGATTGACAATGAATTCTAATTGTCGATATTCATGGCTGGGTCTGATAACATGAGGGTTCATTATACTCTTTTATTTATTCTTGTACACGCTTGAAAGTTTTCATAATAAAATGTTTATAAGAAACAACAAAGCAAGCAAGCTATAAGGTGGAGGAAAACATGAGAGAATATGCGTTGCATGATTCCTTTCACGTACAATTAAAAAAATGACAAAACAAATTTAGGTGGTGGTCTTTTTCTTTATCTGGATGGCCTTCCCACTTTGTGAAAATTCACTGAGCTTCCCACTTATAATCTGAAATTGCTTCTGCTTTGTTATCCTTTAACAGAGAGCTAAACTTAATGATTAAAGAATCCTATGCTTACATCAAGAACTCAACACTGTCAAGGGTAGTATAGGAAGATGGAACGTGCAGATGTTTGCATCTATGAAAGCACAATTACATACATCCAGAAGAATGGAAATGGGATAAAGGCATGGTGAGCATGAACTTCTTGAGAGATGTTGATTTTTGGAAATGAAATTGGTTTATTCATAGGGTGAGATGAATAATTACATTAATATAACCCGGATTATACAGACTTAATTTATTAGCTGTGAATCCTTAGCTTGTAATAGTGATAGACTGCCTTAAACTATGCTGCCATTAATGAGAAATAATAATAGATTTCTAATAAAACAAAAGCAACAAAAATAAGCTATTTTGAATTTAACGAAATGAGCTCTCTGAACTTAACAAAAGGGCAATTATATGTAACCATATGGAAAATAGAATTCAGCGATCTGTAATTTTATGGATATTCGAAAGAGGGATACAGATAGCAATAGGACAGTGAAAGAGAAATGGATGTTGAAATGTATATCTGTTTATCCTATATGAACAATAGTGATTTTGAAGTATTTTTAAATTTGTCATTAATTGATTTATTTTGAGAGAGAGAAGAGGTGAGATGCAGAGAGAGAAGGAGAGAAAGAGAATCCCAAGCAGGCTCCGCACCATCAGCACAGAGCCCAATGTGGGGCTCCAACACACAAAGCGTGAGATCGTGACCTGAAACAAAATCAAGAGTCAGAGGCTTAACCGACTAAGCCACCCAGGTGCCCTGAAGTATTTTTTTAAATGGTGGGATAGTACATAAGCAAAAGTCATGATATTGTCTGACTTTTTTTTTTTTTTCAACGTTTATTTATTTTTGGGACAGAGAGAGACAGAGCATGAACGGGGGAGGGGCAGAGAGAGAGGGAGACACAGAATCGGAAACAGGCTCCAGGCTCCGAGCCATCAGCCCAGAGCCTGACGCGGGGCTCGAACTCACGGACCGCGAGATCGTGACCTGGCTGAAGTCGGACGCTTAACCGACTGCGCCACCCAGGAGCCCCAATATTGTCTGACTTTTA
Organism: Lynx rufus; assembly: GCF_022079265.1. NCBI lineage: Eukaryota > Metazoa > Chordata > Mammalia > Carnivora > Felidae > Lynx > Lynx rufus. The sequence goes on along the minus strand of NW_025814896.1, from coordinate 56,883,101 downwards.
AGTAAGTCATCTGCTTCTAACGACGTATGCATCTCAGAGAAATCAACATCACCACACTTGCTGTTAGGTGTGTAAAACGCTCCCTTGCTCCAAGTTCTGGGAAATTCAAATCTCCGTCCGAACTTCCTCTTCATATCTTCCTGCACTGTGCTCTTGCCTTCAAGTCCTCGGGTTCTCTGTGGCTAGAGCAATTTTCACATGGGTCTGCATTATCTTTGACAGGTTTGTTCCTCTTCTCCCATCAGGTTTCTGACGGCAGGACCTAGAAAGGAATACCACCAGTACTCTCTTTCCCTAGGAGTGGTAATAGAAAGGAATATGAGCTTGGACACAGTTCTGCAGTAGTTTACTAACTGTGAGCCTGGGCAAGTTACTTCTGCTCTCTAAACCTCACTGCCCTCACATATAAATTAAGTATAATTGTACCTGCCTCTAGAGTAATGCCAAGGCTTAGATGTTGGGTATGGCATCAGTGCAGCGCATGGCACAATAGTGGACAGTTAATGAACTACAGTCATAGTTCGGAGGGTTTGGGACCTGGAGTGAATCATCTCATGGCTTACCATGAGCCCAGCACACAAAGATGTCTGTGTTTTGGTTTTTAATGTATTTTATTGTTTATTTTTGAGGGAGATGCAGAGCGTGAGCAGGGGAGGGGAAGAGAGAGAGGGAGACACGGAATCCGAAGCAGGCTCCAGGCTCTGAGCTATGAGCACAGAGGCCGGCGTGGGGGCTTGAACTCACGAACCCTGAGATCATGACCTGAGCCAAAGTCAGATGCTTAACTCCCGGAGCCACCCAGCCGCTCCAAAGACTTCTGTTGAATGTACCTGTGAACCTGTTGGAGCAGGTAAACTTTGGTGTTGCTTCCGGCATTCTTAACTTCCGTCTTTGGAGGTTTTCCATACCGAAGAAATGATTCCGTTACTCAAAGTTCATTTACTTCAACATCAAGCAGCATTTTTTCCCTCAATTCTCTTACATTTGATTTGTGTCCTCTTTCTATTCATAAAATGCTTGCCAATGGACATGAGTTGTTTAGCCAATGTCTGCTATATCCCAGGCTATATAACTCAAACATACCAAACCATTAGCCCAAACTTTCAAACTTTACATAATGGCATATCCTTCTCTATTCTTTTCCAACGAAGGCTTAGTTAGATCTGAGGTTCTCAAAAGGATATTGTCCCATGGGGAAAAAAAAAATAGAGAGAGATGTACTGTTAGTGTTACAGAAAAGGTCACTGCACTGGAGGGTAAGTTGATGCGGCGGAGTGGGTTGGGCCAATCTTTGCTAAAAGGGTAACTTAATACACATTTCTCCTTCTAGCACCAATATAGTTAATTTCAAATATACTGAATTTCAACATACTGAAACTATGTAACACCAGGAGATTCTCCATAAAACAGAATTCCCCATCTGTCTTCCTCCAATTTTTTTCCCCCCTTGTAGATCAAATCTAGACAAAGCCGACAGAAGTATCTCCTCATCTCCCTGCTAGGCACACTCATTGCAGTAAAAAAAAAAAAAAAAAAAAAAAGACGAGTTAAGAGGCAGCCCACTAAATTAGTGATTTTTAACAGCGGAACATCCACTGGGCATTTCCATGACTGCGGCGTTGTTCAGAGATTTAACGTAACTTGAAATATCAATTTCTACGTACTGAAGTGAAACTAGCTCTATATCCAGGGGCCCCGCTTGCAGAAAAGGTGGCGTTTTTAAATGAAAATATATTACAATACTAGCATCTCTGTGCTCACTCCTCCCACAAATTATTCATCCAGACAGCTTGTGAATTGGATTTGCAACTATTGCTATGTCTTACACAATACAAAAGAGAGAATGCCTGGTGGACTCCATCGGTTAATTATACAACACGTGATGTCAGATCTCACATAATGTTCTATTGGCTGGGGTTTCTATTGCTAAGCTCTTGCAAATATTAACTGTGTGCTTTCTCTGTGCATTTAGAAATCTGAAACAAAAAACGGGGGGGGAGCCTTTCTTGGCTATTCTTAGATATTATCCAAGAGTGCTCGTCAAGAAGACAATATTTTAGATATACTTGGGACATCAATGAAGCTGGACGGCTTTGATCATGACCCCCCTACATTAACTTTGGATCACTTCCTAGAGGCAAATATGATCCGTTGAAGTACTTCGAATACAGGTTAATTCTGACTGACTGAGAAATAAAATAAAAGTATCCCCCCTTTTTTTCCTTTTAATATTTAGTAACGTGAGGCGAACAGTGTGGCTGGTTAGCGACATCTCAAAGTGCATTCTAAATTCATAATTTTCTGCCTTTCTTAATTATCTTTGCACATTTTCTTGTTAAACTGATACCCCAAAATGATGATAGAAAAGCTAGTAGTCAGCTCCTGCCAGCCATAAATCAACATTTTTTTGGCACAATGAGTTTTCATTTATCTCTGGTATGCAGCATTTAAGGATTGATGCGTTCTAACTGTACTTTTAAGGACAGATTTTCATGTGAATACAAGCGCTGGCATTTAAACAAAGAAAATCATTAATCTGAATCTAAACTTTCTATTAACCATTCAGAGTTTTACTTTCCTCTGTTTGTCTTTTTCCTTTTCTCTTCTCAAGGTCATTTTCTGCCATTTCCAACGGCATTTTAAATTTTGCTCAGGGCCTTATGTTGCCTGTTAGATGAAGGTCTAAATGATTATTTTTCAGTAAGGAAATAAAAGTTAGATGAACCTTGACATACCACTCAGGGTATAATTCATATCACCAGGATTTACCTACTTTAGAAACTAAACAGTTAACCTAATCATCTCATTTTATTGCTAATTTAGAAAAGCTTTCCCCCCCTAAGTACACTCTTACTTTTCAAAATTCACTGCTTATGACCTGAGCCTTTTATCCATTGCGCTATTACCAACAGCTAATCCCTCTCACTTATTGATAATTGGAGAAAACTGAACAACGTGCCAACTCCTGAAAAACGGCCTGCCCCTGAGGGTTCTATTCAGTTATTCCCGAAAAACCACATTGGTTTCCAAGTTTGGTTCTTTTGTGGCATATCAATGGGAAACAAGTGAGAGATTTTCTCACTGCTTAGGAATTTCGCCAATTCTAACCTGCTTTAGTGCACATTCTTTCTAAGGAAAAGCATTTCCAGTTTAGAGAGTTCACAGATCTTCCTTTTCTTAGAGTTCCCTGGATTGTCTGCAATTCCTGTTTGCTGAAATAATTATTTTAGTGCATATATTTAAACTATAATTATACAATAAGTATTTCTTCCAGAACTTAGTTTGTTTTGTCGATCCAATGCAAATTCAAAGGAGAGATGCCTCAGTGTCTGGGGCTCATGCAGATTTATCACAGGATTAAGCCACAGGCACTACTTTCTATCTGCTTAATTAGTTCTTGAAATTATGGAAGCCTACGATTTGATGCCACATAGAAATCAATGCGATACTTTCTTAAGGGAATATTTCATTAAATTTGGAAACTGTATTGCAACATACATACAGGTTTAGGTAGTATTTTCTATCTTTAAGCTTCATCGACGTGTTTAATGGCATCTGCTTGCACGAAACAAGCCTTTGGGGCATATGTTAGGCAGCCAGGACAAAGACTTTGGCAACTGAATTATTATAGAATGAAATTAAATGCTTACAACAGGGTAGCATTCAGAAATGCTCACAAAGAGGGTACAATGCAGTTCACACATTCAGGGCTTGAATTTATGCCCTTCCCTATTCAACGAGGGTTGGGGGGGGGGAGTTTTAGCTGCCTTTCAGCACTGGCACACAGCCTTGGAGAAACAAGAGCCCAGGAAGGGACACACAGGCCTCCTCTGCTATGGTTCTTCCTCAAATCTTCCTTTCAATTTTTCACCCTAACATGACCATGTTTTCTGACAGCCTTTAACATACTTCACATGTTGATTTCCCTAGAAGTTTGATATTAAAACACAGATGGGAAGCCATGCATTTTATTAAATTTGAGCACTTATGTTTGGGAGGATTGGGAAAGTGGCCAATACGTGGATTCAAATGACACTCAAAGTTAGAAAATTGGCCATTTAAGGAAGTTAACTGACTCAAGACACAGGAAGGAAGTAAATGGAATGCAAAAAAAAAAAAAATGACAAACACATGAGTGAAATGGTAGTATTGAAGTGAAGATTGTGTTGCTCCTTTTAAATAGATATTTATATGCCTCTCCTAATTGATTTCTGAAATCACCAAAATAGAGCTAATCATGAGTCGGGGGTCTGCGATTTTTTTCCAGGTTGCTTACATGTTTTAGTTGAGAATTGCCTTATTCCTTAACTTATCAACCCATATGTCATCTATTCATTCGAGCACAGTTTCTCCCTGCTCTGCATTAGGCACAAGAAAGTAAGGTATTTCTAGAGAAAACATTCATTTTCATAAGATGTAGCAAAGCCATGGTGAGTTTTCCTTGACAAGAGATTCTAGCAGTGACGGAACAGGACCTCTCCCAGAAAGGATGCCACATATCAGGGATTCCGTCAAGAAGACCCAGGACCATTGGATCTCTGGCATCTCTCCCCTGGGTTCTTCCAGAAAAGCGAGTCCTAATGCCGATGCAATTATCATATGCAATCAATTAATTTCTCTCCCATTCCTTCAGGTGGCAGTAGTTACGTATCTTGGGAGACTTGAAAAAATTACCTAAAATTATTTTTTTGTGTTCCACAATTCAGATGAGAGACCCCAAGTGAAAAAGAAAAAAAAAATAGGCTCTACTGTGCCAATGGAGCTTTGTAACTTGATTTTAAGTTTAAAAACAACCAGAGATGGGGTGGGGGGGGTGGAAGGTGAGTATAAGAGTGTCTTCGTTTTGGTTGTTCGGGTTCCTTATTAGAAATAATTAAACTGGGGCACCTGAGTGGCTCAGTCAGTTAAGTGTCCGACTTCGGCTCAGGTCATGATCTCACGGTTCCGTGAGTTCAAGCCCCGCGTCGGCTCTGTGCTGACAGCTCAGAGCTTGGAGCCCGCTTTGGATTCTGTGTCTCTCTCTCTGTCCTTCCCCTGCTCACGCTCTGTCTCTCTCTCAAAAATAAACAAACATCTAAAAAATAAAAAAAAATAAATAGAAAATAATTAAACTATATTGCTTTCCTCTTTTGCCCGTTGCTTTCCAAATTCCCGCTCTCTTCAGCCAGATGGACAGTCCAACTTGTCTGCCTTGCTTCGTGCTTGGAGGCTAACCTCCGTGGACTGCTCTCTGGCTTCCAGAAGGGCTCTGCCAGTGGGATACACTAGCCTGGAGGACAGGGCTGGGAAACAGAGAAGTTGGGGGAGGCTGCATCCCAGCTTTTGTTAGGGGGATGTCTTGTCTTCACCTTTGCACCAACTTCTGCCCTTTTGTGGCCTCGAGGGGAAACAGCCCAAAGGCAGTAAAACCATTGTTGGTTCCCCGAATTCCACCTGCACCTCTTCAACTCTCCTCACTTCAACTATCTCTGGAAACCTCGTCACTTCAGGACCTTGATGATTCAAGTCAACAAAAGCACTGTACGAAATATTGGTGTTCCTGATACTTCCATGTCACTTAACAGAGTTTTCATTTATTGGGGAGAAAATGTACTTCAGAGGGATTTGGAGAATAGTTCTTTTCTGATGCCCAGCTACACCAAATTATTGGATCAGTTGCCCAGACATTAATGGTTAAGAGATCAGTGGTTATCTTTAGGTTTCTTTTAACTACACAGGAAAATATATATATTTCCTATTCCACGTAGCAGAGAGTCTTCAGTTTAAAATTTCATTGACTGGTAGGGGGTTCTAATGCTTTGCTTCAGGTTGGATTTCCAAGGTTCTCTTACTTTCCTCATGGTAGATCCACGTATTTGCATCTCATTTAAAGAATCTGTATACGACTCAGGTCTTGCATAGCCAGAACCTCTCTTGAAGCTGCAGGAAGGAATGACTCTTCTAATTTTTGTCACATTACTAATTTTTAAAAAATTTTTAATGTTTTATTTATTTTTGACAGAGAGAGAGAGAGAGAGAGAGAGAGAGAGAGAGAATGAGTGGGGGAGGGCCAGAGAGAGAGGAAGACACAGAATCGGAAGAAGGCTCCAGGCTCTGAGCTGTCAGCACCGAGCCTGACGTGGGACTCGAACTCACAGATCGTGAGATCATGACCTGAGCCGAAGTTGGACGGTCAACCGACTGAGCCACCCCGACGCCCCATATAACTTACTGACCAAAACTAAAAGTATGTATTATGACTAAGTATCCCCCTCAAAAGAAATTTGGAAAACAATAGTATTTGGTTCACAGATTTTGCTATTCAATAAACATCAGCTCTGAGAAATACACGCTACAAACAGAGCCCTCCTTAAGGTTATTTTCCTCCTGTTTATTCCAGGAAATGAATACAGTGGCTAACACAAAGCTAATTTCCAAGAATTGTGAAAAATATCTATTGCTTACTTTTTACCTGTGCCTTAAAGTTTTAGTTTTGAGGGTTGCATAGCATACAGTCTCTGAATGTCTGCATTTTTATGCCGGGCTCATTTTATCCCAACAAAATAATATTACCCCGGCACCCGGATTAGGATTTTGTGTAGAATCCCAAGAATGTCTGCCAATCTGCTTTATCTTGTCTTTGTAGTGTGCTCCATATTTATAATATCATTTTTTTACACTTGTCTTAGATTCTCCTGGTCAGTAAGGAGCTTTAACTTGTAAACCACATTTCTTTACCAATTTACATAGAAAACAACTACTGGTCTCACTAGCCAGCCAGTTGTAATAATCATCAAAACATAAATAATAGCCTCAGGGCACCTGGGTGGCTCAGTCTGTTAAGCGTCTGACTCTTGGTTTTGGCTCAGGTCATGAGCTCAGGGTTTCGTGGGTTTGAGCCCCACATCGGGCTCTGCACTGGCAGTACGGAACCTGCTCGGGATTCTCTGTCTCCCTCTCTCTACCTCTCCCCCACTTGCTCTGTTTCTCTCAAAATAAAGAAATAAACTTAAAATTTTTAAAAGAAAAAGAGGCATAAATAATAGCCTGAAACTAATATATTGCTGTATGCCAAAGAGCCTTCCATTAAAAATATATAAATAATGAATCATGAAGTCCCAAAATACCCGCGGTGTAGCTCTCTCTTTCATTATGCTGGTATAGACAGTGTCAGGTGGGATCTTTGTAATTTCACTTTGAGTAGGGTTTTGCCCAGCTGTCCAGAAGCCTATAATTTAAGCTGTGGAGAACATACCTCAAGGCACTTATTTTCAGTAGTTCCCAAGCTGTTTCATCCTGATAAAATATAACTTAAAAAAAAAAAAAAGAATCTCACAATTAGGGGGGGAAAATTATAGTAACCGAATGCTTTAGTTTTCTTAGTTAATAGTACCAGTCAAAGGCAGAACAAAGGATTCAGTAATTAAATGACATCTATAGTCTACTTATTCAATTTATGCATCAGAAACTAGAGCTGCCTGTTTGAAATGTTATGGGTGATTGTGTCCGAGAACAAACCACCGAGGAATCTGTGACTTTGCTTTTGATAAAAAAAAACAAAAAAACAAAAAAACCCCCAGAGGTATACAGAGCACCTGATGTGACTGAGTATCGCTCAGGTTAGGACCCAAACGTGGCGGGAAGTGGCGTCTACCCAAACGCTCTCTCTCCAAAGGCCGAATGGTGATAGGAAACCCCAGTCAACCTTGCAACCTCAGCCACGCCAGCTAGGCAAAAGGGTCAGGAAGGAAAGCGTTAAAGTGGTAATACTATTTAAACGGGGTTGCAGAACTCCTATTAAAAATGGCAGTACTATAAATGTTCTAGTATTGTCAGGAATGTTCTGTTGGATGACACTATGCTGTGATTTGTACACACAGCGGACCAGAGTTGATGGGTGAATGAAATGATCCATAACCCTCTCTGACACATTTAAAGCAGTTCGGCTGCACACAGAGAACAGTCCATCATTTGCACCCTTCTGTGAAAGCTGGCTTTACCAAGTGTTTCAATGAAATATGTGCAACTTCCCATTTAAATTAGTACCACATGAACCATGAAGAGCACCACAGGTATCTGTTGTAGTACCAGCCTAATGCAAAAGTGGCCTGTCTTGTAATGCTCTAACAGGAAAGACATACAACCGTTCATCTGTAACATATTAAAACCAGAAGAAATAAATTACTCCGCAGATGAAGAATTATTGCTTGTGAAGAAAATGTGCAAAGGTAGTCCTAAAAAGCAGCTTTTACTAAAAAATTATCACGACAGCATTTGAATTCTTAATGCATATTAAGCCGAGACCTCGTAACCATAAATCATCATTTTTAAATGGGGGAAATCTGGTTCAAACTTTTAGCAGAGATTTGTTGCACTTCTTCACCACGGTGTTAGCCTTGGCATTGAGAGCCGACCGCCTGAGTTATGCCAAGAGCAGTGCACGCGAGAGACCGTAACAAAGGCGAGCAACAAAAAGAGTCCGCGCGCAGTCGTTGTTGTTGACGTCGTCTTAATGCCTGGTGCATCACATGACATAATCCCACGGAGGTTCCCTGCAATCCATCAACGAAGCAAGATCTCCCTCTGCTCTGAAAAGCAGTGCTGTTCAAGTAACACCCTAATGAATGAAAACCATCTTGGCTGAGATACACGATTTGACCGCAAAGACACAGTAAGAACCGTCAAAACCAATCCGATGTATGTGACACACATCGATCGCAAGGAATGGCAAAGGGTCGCAATTCAGGCACGCTGCTTTCCCAGTAAGCTTTCAAGGCTGGTACAAAAAGCAGAGTAATGGGATCATCTGTTGCGTTACGACGACACACTGGGTACTTTGTTAAATGTTCCACGCACGTGATCTCATACAGCCCTCACAACAGCCCCCTGCGGGGGCCATCACCGTTCTCCAGATCAGGACATGGGGCACAGAAAAGCGGGGCGAACAAGTCCAAAGTCCCCCAGGTGAATCCTGGGGTCAGAACGCGGCAGCTTCTCCGGAAGTGCTCTCCTTTAGTGCTCCTAACGAGCTTGTGAGGTAGACTGAGCCTGTGTCATTATTCCGTTTTACACCTCATTTCAGGGGGATGAAGTGGGCCGCCTAAGCTCAGAACGAGACAGTGGCTGGGCCTAAAGTTAGGGCTCCAGGCCCCGTGTTTTGCCTGCAATGTCCCACGGCCACTGCAGTTGTGGACCCTGGTGAATACTCCCAAACCTGTGTCACTCACTGCTCCCTCCCTTTGCTTCCTCAGAGCAAACCCCTCTGGCATCACTTTGAATAATCAAGGAATGTATGGACAAGTGTTTTACCTGTTTGTTTTTTGTTTATTTATTTATTTTGAAGGTGAGAGGAGGGAGAGAGAGAGAGAGAGAGAGAGAGAGAGAAGAACTTAGGCACTCTCCATGCTCGGCATGGAGCTCCATGGAGGGCTTACCCGTGACCTTGTCTGATATCGAACGTTGGACACTTAACCTAAAACTGAGCCACCCAGGCACCCCTGGACAAATGTTTTAAAAGAAGATTTGGTAATATGGCTCAATGAATTTAAACATAGTTTCGGCAATTTTTTTTTCTCATATCTATACCGGATCTGTTGCTAAAGTGAAAAAAAAAATCAGGCTATGTGTAACGGAAAACAACCATACACAAGGCATTAGTGAGAAATAGCATTTCCAGTCACGTGTAAAATCTTTTCTTAGCAACTGTTGTTTTAAGGTATCCTTGATGTTTCCATATTGGAGATGGGTCTTCATATCCCAGCCCTCAGTGGATCTTTGTGGGTCCTAGCAGATAGAACGGAGGTTGAATCCTGGGCCATTTAAGGATTTACAGAGTAGCTTTTCTAATGGCTGTGAGTTCACGATGCGAACATCTTCTTAATCAGATTTCCACCTTAGAAGGTTTATAATATACTTTTTTTTAAATTTTTTTAAATGTTTATTTATTTTTGAGACAGACAGAGACAGAGCATGAATGGGGGAGGGGCAGAGAGAGAGGGAGACACAGAATCGGAAGCAGGCTCCAGGCTCTGAGCCATCGGCCCAGAGCCCGATGCGGGGCTCGAACTCACGGACCGTGAGATCCTGACCTGAGCTGAAGTCGGAGGCTCAACCGACTGAGCCACCCAGGCGCCCCTATAATATACTTTTTGATAAAACAATGCCAAACGTGTTTTCTTTGTGGTAGAGTCACATTACCCAAGTTGAAACTTTGCTGCTAATATTAAACCCGTTGCCCGTCTGTGCACTTGTTTCCTTCACACGTACCACCCGAGACAGCATTCACGGCACAGAGACTCTCACATCTGACAGAAATGTAATCAGCAGCGGCAATATATCAAAGCTGCCACTTTAAACGAGTTTTTTGACAGTGGGGGAGGGGAGGGGCAGAGAGAAGATCTCAAGCAGCCTCCTCCATGCCTAGCACCCCCTCCAGGGAGCCCAACCTCATGACCATGAGATCATGACCTGAGCCAAAATCAAGAGTCAGCCGGTCAATCTACTGAGCCACTCAGGCGCCCCTCAAAGCTGCCACTTCAAAGTTGGATGTTGCCTATTACAAAAAGTTTTGTCGTGAGGTATCCCCCCACCCCAAGGAAAACAAAAAATAGTTCCAAAGCCACAGTACTGATCTGAACAGGATGTAAATAATCAAGATAATGCAAAAAGTCATACCAACCGTTTCCCAGGAGCTACAAAATTACAAGTTTTATATATTGGAGTGGATAGCCCTGAAGGCAATTCTACTTTTTATCTAGTACTTCGCATTCAACCTTCCGCAATGCAAATGCTCTCTAGCCCCCAAATCAAGTCAAAGTAAAGAAGAATAATTCAAAGAGTACTTGATAAAAGTCTGTGACCATGTTGCTCCTTATTCTTCAATCTAATGAAGGGTTCGAATGGTGGTATCCCATGATCTATGTATAAATTACAGATCTTTTAGGGAAGAAAAAACAACAACAAATTGTATCTTGCTATTTGTACTTCTGATGTTTTTAAAACAAAAAGGCACATTGACTACAAACATCAGGAGGAAGATAGTGGGACCCCCACACTAAGCGGGGAACCACTGGAACAGTCTGAAGGAGGGTATAATGAAGGGTCTCCTTCTAAGGGTAAAGGCAGAGTTAACAGAAAGAAGAGATTGGGAATCACTCTGGCTATGGCAGCACCTGCTAATGTAGACACTGAATTTACTCAAAATGATAACCCAGGTATGTTACACAGAGCAACCCTTCTTTTAAACAAAGTATTTAATTAGCGGGAACACTGTGGCATTTCCTGCCCATAGTAACTAATTGCTTCTCTTCTATATGTTCCCTCATTACTCTGTTTACATTACTAGGATAGCAATTGCCAACTTGATAGGCTGTTTGAAAAGGACCCATCTCCTGGGTTTCTAGATTGCGTGTTTCTGGAAGGAGGATCATTTCATTTCCAGGGCTAGAACAGAGCCACATATTGAACAGATGACACATTGCTTTGAATAGCAATATGTCAATATGAACTCAGTTGTGTGAACATACATGGTTTGTGTGTGTATGTGTGTGTGTGTGTGTGTGTGTGTGTGTGTGTGTGTACATAAAAGCACAAAGAACAATGACATCGCATGTTTAAGATCTAACTCCCAGACTTCTCTGGGGGCAGGATGGTTGCAACTGTTAAAAGTCTAATAAAGTTGATGAAAAGCAAACTGGAATTGTATATTTAGATCTAAAACTGTAAAACTGCTCCATGCTGATAGCTGCAGCCCTTTCTCTGTTTCCCTCGCTTTGGGTCTAGACATACCCGCAGATCCCATTTGCTTCCCAGCTCCAATTATCACCAGCCAGTTACTACAAAATAATTGCCAAATGGTCTCTTAACCCTACGTTGGTTATTCATGTATCTTAGTTCCCTCCTGTTCCCTTCTCAATTACACTGCCCACACCTCATTACCTCCCTAGATCTTTTCCCAGTGAGATCCACTGAGAGCCACGGGGCTCCTCAGTTTTCCATCCTCTGAGCGTCTCTCTGCTCCACTCCTAACCACTTTCTCTGATTAAATTTCTTGGCAACTCTAACTGAGGATTTACACTCCAGCTAGTTTCGCTCTGGTTTGAGGTGTTTCACGCCCGCACTTACTCAGGACCTGCTGCTCTCATTTTCCCCAAACCCCCGTCCTGACTGAGATCCATCCATCATTCGTGATTTCGCCTGTTAACGTCATAACAAAATTTCCTACATTACAGTGTGTTAAACTCCAGTTCACTCACGCCTTTGACTCCTCTGACTCCTTTACGGAGCTCACTTCTATGAACACGAACTCCATTATTCTCAGGGATTGAGACACTCTCTTCACCATGGTTGGCGTATGATGATACGGGAGACGTTCCTTGTTTCCATGAAGATCCTATCTCTCATTCTGGCTAGTTTGGGTCATGTTTTCCTGCCCTTGTCTGGGTACTTACTGACAACTTTCCCTGCCCCATCAGTGTCTTTTATCTGCTTGAGTTCTTTAAGCAATTCTTCCTCTCCACCAAGCGCATATTTCATTGATATGCAGAACAGAGGCAGTAGATAAAAGTGCCGTCTTCATTGGGTCTTAAATTGATCGAATCACTTTTGTCCCCAGGAATTTTTAAAAAGCACAATGCATAATTTATTTTGTTGTTTTGTTGGTGACAGGGAGACAGCTGCCGTAGCTGATGTTGAATCTGTGTGACAAAGTTTTAGTACCTTTTCTTTTCCTGAATATGTTGAGATCTAAAAGAGAGAATTGCAGGAAAAAAATATATGTATCTTTTATGTTTGTGAAACTTTATATAATCCTAGTTATAGGTTAATTTTCATTTATTTATTTTTTGTTCATTTATTTATTGAGAGAGAAAGAGAGCATGAGCGGGGGAGGGTCAGAAAGAGAGGAAAAGAACGAATCTCAAGCAAACTCAGCACAGAGCCCAACATGGGCCTTGATCCTAAGAACCGTGAGATCATGACCTGAGCTCAATCAAGAGTTGGACGCTTAACAGGGGCGCCTGGGTGGCTCAGTCGGTTGGGTGACCGACTTCGGCTCAGGTCATGATCTCACGGTCTGTGGGTTCGAACCCTGCGTCTGGCCCTGTGCTGACAGCCAGAACCTGGAGGCTGCTTCGGATTCTGTCTCCCTCTCTCTCTGCCCCACCTCCACTGATGCTCTGTCTCTGTCTCAAAAATAAAAATAAACATTAAAAAATAAAAAAATAAAAAAAAAAGAGTTGGATGCCTAACCGACTGAGCCACCCAGGCACCCCTGTAAGTTCATTTTTAATCATCACTTTATGTATATGTATTTGTGTATATACTTATATGTATTTGTATGTATACTTTATGCATATATACATTATATAACCTCGAACAACATGAGGGTTAGGAGTGCTGACCCCCTACAGAGTCAAAACTCAGCATGTGAACTTTTGATTCTCCCAAATATTAACTCCCAACAGTCTATTGCTGACAGAAGACTTACAGATAACATAGTTGATTCATTAACACATTTTATTTTGTTATATGCATTCTTTACATAGAAAGTATTCTTATAATAAAGTTAGAAAAAAGTAAAGGCTATTAAGAGAATCAGAAGGAAGAGAAAATATATTTACAAAACTGTCTTGATTTTATCTACAAAAATCCAAGCGTAAATGGACCTGTATGACCCCAGTTGTTGAAGGATCAACCCTACATACATGGTTGTATATATGTATATGCTTGTGTGAATGTATTTATGGCGTAAGTATGTAAAATTGTGTAGTAAAATCTGTAACTTACAAGAATTTTGAAAACTCTTCGGAGACTTGTTTGACACCACGGTTTGCTTTGGCAGAAGAGGCATCGGTGGTGCTGGGAGAGGACTCGTTCTCTGCACTCTCCACGTTTTCTGCCAGTATTTGATATCCCATCGTCTGTCTTGTTTATTTTGTTTGTGGTAAATTATCATCTTGGCAATGTGCCTTTGAAACAGACTTCATTGATACAAAAATGTGTCTGATCTGGCCAGCATGAAGAGAAAGACGCGTAATTCCTCTTAACAATGATTCCAAAGGGAATTTGGTGAAGGGCATGGTTAAGATAATGAGATAGTCTTAAGTCCCAAACCAATGCATATTCCATAGTCTTTGCAGTTTTCATTTTCTCAAATTGTTTAAAACTCAGTAATGATTTTTTTAAAAGCACCATGCTCACTCGCCAAGTGATTTATACCAAGAACCCAAATAATGCTCAGTTGAAATGGATTCAGTGTAAGCTCATTTGATCTGAAGAGACTATAATTCTCATAGAGGAAATCTTATCTTCGGTAAAGGGTGGAATTATCCTAGGAGTATAGCTAATACAGTGGCATGCACTTGATGGGCACTCCACAAAATTTCATTAAGGAGGATCATTTGGAGTGGTCTTTTTAAAACTGGGGGTATAGGGAGATATTGCCACTATTAAGGATAACTGAGCAAAATGTTTTCAAATGGCAGAAAAAGTGTACTCCCATTTGCTTACCTAAAATAGCCAAATTCGTAACAATACTGTCACCTGCCTTTATAATTACCGTATGTAAACAAGTAATATCAACTATGGCACATTGACTTGACCAGTATATTGTTTAGAAACACTGGATCAACTCAGGCGGACACAAACTAAATCTTGTTTGTGTTCAAAATTGGTATTTCAAGCAATGTCAAAATGTCTTCGTTGTGTCCACTTATCAAAAATAAAAAACAAAGAACAAAATATACATTGCAAATTTTGGACTAATTTGCAGACTGAAAATCTGCACATGCTGAATTCTGTCTGCAATTGTGGCGGTAATTTACTGAAAAATATTCCAAGTAAAGGGAAAATAGTAGACTGCATTGAGTATTAAGGTATCTAATCCATATATAGCTCAATCTTCCAAAATATCTTTCTATACTTAACTCTATATCTATGTCTATTTTCTACATTTCTACATTTTCTACATTTAGATAATTCGAGAAGCTGCTGGAAATGTGTCCATAGGACAGAACTCACAAGAAGCAATATGGAGGCCATAGTTGAAATGTGAAGTTCAGGTTCGCTAATCAGGGATATTATTGTTTGTCTTATTTCTAGTTCTTTAACATGGCATTAATCATCACATTTCAATTCACTGCTGACAGAGAACACAAAAACAAGGTCCTCAAGGAAATCTTAATTTTTAATTATTATCTAATATTTTATGTAACATTATCTAATATTAGATAATAGTTCTTACTAGTGTCTGTGTAAGACCCTCTTTATAGGGTCTCTCTGGGAATCCATTTTATATTTTTATTGCAAATAATACCTAGAGACATAGCATTTGGAATTATGAACATAGGAAATACTAGCAGAGAAGCATTCATATAAATTTCATTGTACCATAAAACCAAGAAACGAGCTAGTATTTAATTATGAATAATTAAAAATATTATTCCTTATGCATTTCTAAAGTAAGCGCTTTTAAGTTCTGTGATTCTCATTTTTAGAATAGGAAGATTTTAGCTTCAGGCTTCCACATTTGAATTCGTGAAATTCATTTATTCATTTGAACAACAGGTATTGTACTTGACACTGGGGATACAGTAGTGAATAGGATAGATAAGATACAGCTTCCGTGGAGTATACAGTGTAAAAGGGAGCATAATCAACAAACAAATAGCTACATAATTAAATATGTTATATAAATTTGTGATAAGGACTACACAGGAAAAGCACAATGCACGTTGGGAGGCATTAACAGGGAGACCTGACTTATTTTGGGGATTGGGGAAGGCTTCCCTGAAGATGCGACAATTAAGCTAACATCTGAATTGCTGCTAAGAATCAACGGGGAAAGAACGAGGAAATGTTACCTCATTCTGTGCCTTAGAAGCTATGATCAGAAGTTTTGGAATGTTTCCACTGTCGATCAGAAAGCTTTTGAAGGGTTTTGCACAAGAAGAAATACTACCCAATTTTTAAACAATGTCATCATATGTACTGTGAATATCATCAATGAAGGTGTCTAGAATGGTACTGTCCAAGATGGTGGTCACTGTCATCATGAGGTTATTGGGTACATGAATGAGGTTGATATAAATTGAGATGAGCTGTAAGTATAAAATATACACTAGATTTCAAATACTATGGGGAAAAAAAGAATGTAAAATAATCAATGTTTACAGTGGTTATGTGTTAAAATATTTGGGATATATTGGGCTAAATAAAACATATTAATAAAATTGATTTCATCTTTTTGCTTTTTTTAATGTGACTATTAGAAATTAAAAACTATAGGGGTGCCTGGGAGGCTCAGTCGGTTAAGCAGCTGGCTCTTGATTTTGGCTCAGGTCAAGATCTCACAGTTGATGGAATCGAGCCCTGCACTGAACTCTGTGCTGATAGCACGGAGGAGGCTTAGGATTCTCTCTCTCTCTCTCTCTCTGCCCCTCTTCCTGTGCACATGAACTCTCTCTCTCTCTCTCCCTCTCTCAAAATAAAGAAATAAACTTAAAAAAAAAAACAAACAGAGATTCTGCTCTGGACAAGACGAAATAGGCATTTAACTTTAAACCCAGGAAATAACACAAGAAGCAACCAAGAAGAGCTCTTAAGAAAGAATGAAAGAAAAAAATATTAGAGGGGCGTCTGGGTGGCTCAGTCGGTTGGGCGTCTGACTTCAGCTCAGGTCATGATCTCATAGTCTGTGAGTTCGAGCCCCGCGTCAGGCTCTGTGCTGACAGCTCAGAGCCTGGAGCCTGCTTCCGATTCTGTGTCTCCCTCTCTCTCTGCCCCTCTACTGCTCATGCTCTGTCTCTCTCTGACTCAAAAATAAATAAAAAAAAATTTAGAAAAAAATATTAGAGATATTGACAGCGAAGTACATCACTATAGCAGTGTATCACACAAACAGATCCGGTAGAAGAAAGTAACCCAGGCCTGACATTTTCTGAATCCAAACCTATATATATAATATGGCCCATCTGGGTTCACTCCTTCCCATGACCCAGTGGGATGTCGGCTGACAAAAGCAAGAGATCCCGTCAGCACAACCCAGGGCATTTGACGGAAAGCCCTGCTGGCAATAAAAGATGGAGGGAAAATTTCTCCTCATCCACGCAACCTGATCCTTTCTTTCACCACCAAGAGACATTGTGTGGCCAGAAGACAAAGGCAACAAGAAGCCCCATCTGGGTATCACTCGTGGGCCAGGCTTTCCCTTCTACTTAGAAGCCACAGATAACTCGCCTGGGGAATCTCCACCATCACAAGCAACACTAGCAGCAACGAGCAACAGAGTCTAAACAACAAATAAACTGAGCAGACCAGGAGAGTAGCAAGAAGCCTCTGAAAGTTAAATCGTCATCAACACCACAATCTATAGGGGCGCCTGGGTGGCTCATGGATCTCATGGTTCCTGAGTTTGAGCCCTACATTAGGCTCCACACTGACAGTGACAGCCTGCTTTGGATTCCCTCTCTCTCCCTCACTCTCAAAATAAATAAATAAACTTAGAATAAAAGAATAATGGGGCGCCTCGGTGGCTCAGTATGTTAAGCGGCCAACTTTGGCTCAGGTCATGATCTCACGGTTTGTGAGTTCGAGCCCCACATCGGGCTCTGTGCTGACAGCTCAGAGCCTGGAGCCGGATTCGGATCCTGTGTCTCCCTCTCTCTCTGCCCCTCCCCTATCACGCTCTGTCTCTCTCTCTCTCTCTCAAAAAGAAATGAACATTAAAAAAATTTTAAAGGAGAAAAGAATAATATTTAAAAAAACACAAGCTACAAAAGAAGCCCAAGGTCTGAGGGATAAGTGTAACAGGGTGACTGTCTCCTAAAATTAAAGATGTAAATTTGACTCAGAGTCTCCTCACACAATAACATTGCTCTGATTATTCGTTCTAGGAGTTGTTTCTTCCTTCCTTCCTTCCTTCCTTCCTTCCTTCCTTCCTTCCTTCTTTTCTTCTGTTCTTTCTTTTCAGTCATTTCTTTTCAAATTTGTACAATTATGTGACTTGTGAATAAATACAGCTTTATTTCTTCCTAATCTATACATTTTTTATTTCCTCTTCCTGACTTAGTACATTAGGTAGGATTCCTAGTATGATATCAAAAAGCGGTGGTGAGAGGGAACATTCCTGCCTGGTTTTTGATCTTAGTGGGAACATTTCTAGTTTTTTATCATTAAGTGTGATGCTCTGTTGTAAATTTTTGGTAGATTTTTTTTTATCAAGTTAAGGAAGTTTCCCTCTGTTTCTAGTTTGCTGAGAATTTTTATCACGAATGAGTGCTGAATTTTGTGAACGTTTTGTGAAATGCTTTCTGCATCTATTGATATATTCATGTGATTTTTTTATCTTTAGTCTGTTGGTGTGATGGGTTCCATCAGTGGATTTTCAAAGGTTAAACCAGCTTTGCATATCTGAGGTAAATCTCAATTGGTTGTGGTGTATAATCCTTTCTATAATTGTTGGATTTGAATTGCAAATATTTTTCTTAGGATTTTTGTAACTGTGTTCATGAGAGTTATTGGTCTCTAGTTTTCTTTTCTTATAAAAATGTCTTGTCTGATTTGGGCACTCGGGTGACTCTGATCTCATAGAATGAGTCAGAAAGTATTTTCTTTGATTAGGTATTAAAAAGATATTATACAGAATGGGTATAATTTATTTTTTGTGTTTTGTAGAGTTTGTCAGTGAATACATCTGGGAGTGGTACTTTCTGGTTTGGAAGGTTATTGATAATTGATTCAATTTCTTTAATAAATACAAGCTATTCAGATCATCTATTTCTTCTTGTGTGAGATTTTCGCAGATTGTGACTTTCAAGGAAGCGTTTCATGTCATCTCAGCTATGAATTTGTGAAAATAGACTTGTTCAGAATATTCCTTTGTTTGTTTATATTCATGAGATCTCTGATGACCATTATTTTTTAAAATGTTTTTATTTATTTATTTTGAGAGAGAGAGAGAGCATGCATGCATGTGCACAAGTGGAGGAGGGGCAAAGAGAAAGAGAGAGAGAGAATCCCAAGCAGGATCCATTCTGACATGGGCTCCATCTTGCAAACTGTGAGATTATGACCTGAGCCAATATCAGGAGTCAGAAACCTAGCCGACTGAGCCACCCTGGTGCCTCATTTCTTATACTAGTAATTGTCTCTTCTCTCTGTTTTTCTTAGCTTGGCTAGAGGCTTATTGATTTTATTGATCTTTTTAAAAAATGAACTTTTGGTCTCGGTTTTATCTATCCATTTCTTGTATTCAGTTTAATTGATTTCTGCTCTAATTTGTAGTACTTATTTCCTTCTGAATAATGTGTATTTAATTTGCTCCTCTTTTCTAGTTTTCCAAACTGGAAGCGTATATTATTGATTTTAGATTTTGTTCCTTTTGAATATATTCATTCAATGTTATAAAATTCCCCATCAGCACTGATTTCACTATTTCCCACCAATTTTGATGATTTGTATTTTCAAGAGAAAGTTTTTCAGAATAATAAAAAAAATCAAGATCCAATTACATGCTATCTACAAAGAAATAAACTTTAGATTCAAAGATCCAAATAAATTGAACCAAATGGTGGAAGACGTTATATCAGTTGTGTTTGTTTCCTATGGTTGATTCATAACAAATTATTGCAAGTGATTCAACACAATTATATATATATATATAGTGTATATATATTATATATATAATTATTATATATAATTACATACATATTTTAGTGTGTACATACACATATATGTGTATGTATGTGTATGTATATATGTGTATGTATATATATATACACATGTATATAGTATATACATATACATATCTAGTGTTCATCCCAACAGGTGCCCTCCTCAGTGCCCATCACCCACTTTCCCCTCTCCCCCACCCCCCAATCAACCCTCAGTTTGTTCTGAGTATTTAAGAGTCTCTTATGGTTTGCCTCCTTCCCTCTCTGTAACTTTTTTCCCCCTTCCCCTCCCCCACTGGTCTTCTGTTAAGTTTCTCAGGATCCACATATGAGTGAAAACATACGCTATCTGTCTTTCTCTGCCTCACTTATTTCGCTTGACGTAATGCCTTCCCTTTCCATCCACGTTGCTACCAATGGCCAGATTTCATTCTTTCTCATTGTCAAGTAGTATTCTACTGTATATATAAACCACATTTTATTTATGCATTTGTCAGTTGATGGATATTAGGTTCTTTCCATAATTTGACTATAGTTAAAAGTCCTGCTATAAACATTGGGGTACAAGTGCATCGGCACTCCTGTATCCCTTGGGTAAATTCCTAGCAGTGCTATTGCTGGGTCGTAGAGTAGATCTGTTTTTTTTTAATTTTTTGAGGAACCTCCACACTGTTTTCCAGAGTGGCCGCACCAGTTTGCATTCCCACCAACAGGGCAAGAGGGTTCCCATTTCTCCACATCCTCTTCAGCATCTATAGTCTCCTGATTTGTTCATTTTAGTCACTCTGACTGGCGTAAGGGGTATCTCAGTGTGATTTTGATTTGTATTTCCCTGATGAAGAGTGACGTTGAGCATCTTTTCATGTGCCTGTTGGCCATCTGGATGTCTTCTTTAGAGAAGTGTCTATTCATATTCTGCCCATTTCTTCACTGGATTATTTGTTTTTTGGGTGTGAAGTTTGGTGAGTTCTTTACAGATTTTGGATACTAGCCCTTTATCTGATACATCATTTGCAAATATCTTTTCCCATTCTGTCAGTTACCTTTTAGTTTTGTTGATTGTTTCCTTTGCAATGCAGAAGATTTTTATCTTCATGAGGTCCCAATAGTTCATTTTTGCTTTTAATTCCCTTTGCCTTTGGAGTTGTATCAAGTAAGAAATTGCTGTGGCTGAGGTCAGAGAGGTTTTTCCCTGCTTTCTCCTCTAGGGTTTTGATGGTTTCCTGTCTCACATTCAGGTCCTTCATCCATTTTGAGTTTATTTTTGTGAATGGTGTAAGAAAGTGGTCTAGTTTCATTCTTCTGCATGTTGCTGTCCAGTGCTCCCAGCACCATTTGTTAAAGAGACTGTCTTTTTTCCATTGGATATTCTTTCCTGCTTTGTCAAAGATTAGTTGGCCATACATTTGTGGGTCCAATTCTGGAGTCTCTATTCTATTCCATTGTCTTTGGATTGCTTGTTCTATCATTGAGAAGAATGCTGGTGCAATTTTGATTGGGATTGCATTGAATGTGTAGATTGCTTTGGGTAGTACTAACATTTTAACAATATTTATTCTTCCAATCCATGAGCATGGAATGTTTTTCCATTTCTTTGTATCTTCTTCAATTTCCTTCATAAGCTTTCTATAGTTTTCAGCATACAGATCTTTTACATCTTTGGTTAGGTTTATTCCTAGGTATTTTATGATTCTTGCTGCAATTGTGAATGAGATCAGTTTCTTTATTTGTTTTTCTGTTGCTTCATTATTGGTGTATAAAATGCAACTGATTTTGTACATTAATTTTGTATCCTACAACTTTGCTGAATTCATGTATCAGTTCTAGCAGACTTTTGGTGGAGTCTATCAGCTTTTCCATGTATAGTATCATGTCATCTACAAAAAGTGAAAGCTTGACTTCATCTTTGCCAATTTTGATGCCTTTGATTTCATTTTGTTGTCTGATTGCTGATGCTAGAACTTCCGACACTATGTTAAACAACAGCAGTGAGAGTGGACATCCCTGTTGTGTTCCTGATCTCAGGCGGAAAGCTCTCAGTTTTTGCACATTGAGAATGATATTAGCTGTGGGCTCTTCATAAAAGATTTTTATGACGTTTAAGTATGTTTCTTCTATCCCGACTTTCTTGAGGATCTTTATTAAGAAATGATGCTCTATTTTGTCAAATGCTTTTTTGGCATCTATTGACAGGATCATATGGTTCTTATCTTCTCTTTTATTAATGTGATGTATCACATTGATTGATTTGTGAATGTTGAACCAGCCCTGCAGCCCAGGAATGAATCCCACTTGATCATGGTGAATAATTCTTTTTATATGTTGTTGAATTTGATTTGCTAGTATCTTATTGAGAATTTTTACATCCATATTCATCAGGGATATTGGCCTGTAGTTCTCTTTTTTTGCTGGGTCTCTGTCTGGTTTAGGAATCAAGGTAATGCTGGCTTCATAGAATGAGTCTGGAAGTTTTCCTTCTCTATTTTTTGGAACAGCTTGAGAAGGATAGGTATTATCTCTGCTTTAAATGTCTGGTAGAATTCCCCAGGGAAGCCATCTGGTCCTGGACTCTTATTTGTTGGGAGATTTTTGATAACTGATTCAATTCCTTCACTGGTTATGGTTCTATTCAAATTTTATATTTCTTCTAGTTTGAGTTTTGGAAGTGTGTGGGGGTTTAGGAATTTGTCCATTTCTTCCAGGTTGTCCAGTTTGTTGGCATATATTTTTTCATAGTATTCCCTGATAATTGCTTGTATTTATGAGGGATTGGTTGTAATAATTCCATTTTCATTCATGATTTTATCTATTTGGGTTATCTCCTTTTTCTTTTTGAGAAGCCTGGCTAGAGGTTTGTCAATTTTATTTATTTCTTCAAAAAACCAACTCTTGGTTTCATTGATCTGCTCTACAGATTTTTTAGATTCTATGTTGTTTATTTCTGCTCTGATCTTTGTTATTTCTCTTCTGCTTGCTTTGGGGTGTCTTTGCTGTTCTGCTTCTAGTTCCTTTAAGTGTGCCATTAGATTTTGTACTTGGGATTTTTCTTGTTTCTTGAGATAGGCCTGGATTGCAATGTATTTTCCTCTCAGGACTGCCTTTGCTGCATCCCAAAGCATCTGGATTGTTGTATTTTCATTTTCATTTGTTTCCATATATTTTTTAATTCCTTCTCTAATTGCCTGGCTGACCCACTCATTATTTAGTAGGATGTTCTTTAACCTCCATGCTTTTGGAGGTTTTCCAGACTTTTTCCTGTGGTCGATTTCAAGTTTCATCGCATTGTGGTCTGAAAGTGCACATGGTATGATCTCAATTCTTTTATACTTATTAAGGGTTGTTTTGTGACCCAGTATGTGATCTATCTTGGAGAATATTCCATGTGCACTCAAGAAGAAAGTATATTCTATTGCTTTGGGATGCAGAGTTCTAAATATTTCTGTCAAGTCCATCTGGTCCAATGTATTATTCAGGGCCATAGTTTCTTTACTGATTCTCTGTCTAGATGATCTATCCATTACTGTAAGTGGAGTATTAACGTTCCCTGCAATTACCACATTCTTATCAATAAGGTTGTTTATGTTTGTGATTAATTGTTTTATATATTTGGGGGCTTCTGAATTCAGTGCATAGACATTTATAATTGTTAGCTCTTCCTGATGGATAGACCCTGTAATTATTATATAATGCCCTTCTTCATCTCTTGTTATAGCCTTTAATTTAAAGTCTAGTTTGTCTGATATAAGTATGGCTGCTCCATCTTTCTTTTGACTTCCAGTAGCATGATAGATAGTTCTCCATTCCTTCACTTTCAATCTGAAGGTGCCCTCAGGTCTAAAAGGAATCTCTTACAGACAGAACATAGGTGGGTCTTGTTTTTTTAGTCCATTTACATTCAGTGTTATTATTGAAAGATATGGGTTTAGAGTCATCTCTAGGTTTCATGCTTGTAGTGGTGTCTCTGTTACTTTTTGTTCCTTACAACATTTCACTCACAGAGTCCCCCTTAAGATCTCTTGTAGGGATGGTTTAGTGGTGATGAATTCCTTCAGTTTTTGTTTGTTTGGGAAAATCTTTATCTCTCCTTCTACTCTGAATGACAGACGTGCTGGGTAAAGGATTCTTGGCTGCATATTTTTTCTGTTCATCACATTTCCTGCCATTTCTTTCTGGCCTGCCAAGTTTCAGTAGATAGTTCTGCTACTACTCTTATGTGTCTCCCTTTGTATGCTAAGGCCTGTTTATCCCTAGCTGCTTTCAGAATTCTCTGTTTATCCTTGTATCTTGCCAGTTTCACTATGATATGTTGTGCAGAAAGTCGATTCAAGTTATGTCTGAAGGGAGTTCTCTGTGCCTCTTGGATTTCAATGCCTGTTTCCTTCCCCAGATCGGGGAAGTTCTCAGCTATGATTTGTTCAAGTACACCTTCAGCCCCTTTCTCTCTCTTCTTCTTCTTCTGGAATTCCTATGATACGGATATTGTTCCGTTTGATTACATCACTTAGTTCTCTAATTCTCCCCGCATATTCCTGTTTTTTCTTTAATCACTTTTTCTCAGCTTCCTCTATTTCCATAATTTTATCTTCTAATTCACCTATTCTACCTTCTGCCTCTTCAATCCGCACTGTGGCTGCCTCCATTTTATTTTGCACCTCATTTATAACATTTTTTAATTCATCATGACTATTTTTTAGTCCCTTGATCTCTGTAGCAATAGATTCTCTGCTGTCCTCTATGCTTTCTTTCAAGCCCAGCAGTTAATTTTATGACTATTATTCTAAATTCTTGTTCAGTTATATTGCTTAAGTCGGTTTTGATCAATTCCTTAGCTGTCGCTACTTCCTGGAATTTCTTTTAAGGAGAATTATTTCATGTCATCATTTTGACTGGTTTTCTGTCCCGTATGCATTTTAAAAGTTTGTTGTGTGCTCTGCATCTGCGAGCACTGCTATATTGAAGGAGGGTCATACATTGTCCACGGCCTAGCCCTTCAGGAGGTGTTTTTTTGGAGATTGTTACTTGCCCTCTGTTGTTGCGACTTTGGTTATTTTATTACCCTACTTGTAGTGTTATTTTGGAACCTCCATCAGGTGTGCTTTGATTTATTCCTTGGAGTAGCCCTGCATGGCCTGCTCCCACCAGGCCTCTTGGTGCACCAGCCCAGCTCCCGGCCTCGGCTCCAAATTTATTTTCTCACATTTCTGGAGGTCGGATGTCTGAAATAAGTTTCACTGAGCCAAAATAAAAGCATCAGAGAGGCTGCACTCCCAATGGAGGCAATCTAATCTAATCTAATCTTTGCCTCTTCCAGCTTCTGGTGGCTGCTGACATTCTGTTGACTTTCGGTTATATAACTACTATTTATCCTTCTGTGGTCATATTGTCTCTTCCTCTTCTCTATATGTGTCTCTTCCTCTGTCTGTCAAACTTGTGATTGGATTTAAAGTTCTGCTTGTATAATCCATGATAATCTCCTTATGTCAAGTTTTAGAACTTAATCATGTCTGCAAAGACCCTGTTTCTACTGAGATAACATTTAAAAGTTTTAGGAATTAAGTCATGATATTTTGGGGGTGATGATTAGTCTCCTATATGATGCAAATACCTCCTATATGATGCAAATACCTACAACAGAAAGCTATGCTAAAGAGGTTTATTTTATAATTATAAGACAGTCAAGCATGAGGAAAATATAATTATAAGTATATATGTACCTCACAACATAGCCCCAGATTGCATACAGCAGAATCTAACAGATTTAAAGGGAGAATTACACAATCAACAATAATATTTGGAAAATTTAATAATCCACTTTATTTATTTTCAAGTTTTTTAAATTTTTTTGAGAGAGAGGGAGAGAAAAAGAGAAAGAGAGAGAGAGAGAGAGAGAGAAAGCTTGAGTGGGGGGAGCAAAGGAATCTGCTTAAGAATCTTAAGCAGACTCCACACTCAGCACCGCACTCAGCTGACTGGGGGTTCAATCTCACTACCATGAGATAATGACCTAAGCCAAAATCAAAAGTTGGAGGCTTAACCAACTAAGCCACCCAAGTGCCCCTACTCTCCACTTTCAATTACTGGTATAGCAACTAGGTAGAAGGTGAAAAATAAAATAGAAGAGATAAACAGCACTATAGTCCAAACAGACACCTTTGGACATTCTCACCAAGCACAATAAAATATACTTTCTTCTCAAGTGCACATGGGATGTTCTCCAGGATAGATCACATCCTAGATCATAAAGTAAAATTAAATAAATTAAAAATATTTGAACAAAGTATAGCCTCCAACTACAATTGAGTGAAATGGAAATGCATAATAGAAAAACTGGGAGAATTCACAAATATGCAAAAATTAAACAGCATACTCCTGAATGACAAAGGGATCAAGAAAGAAATGAGAAGATTAGAAACTTTTTAAAGATTAATTAAAATGAAAATATAGCATATCAATAGTTAAGCTCTCAACTAAAGCAGTTCTTACAGAAAAATTTATGCTGAAATTATAAAAGAAGAAAGATCTTCTTTTAAATAACTTAATTGTCCTCCTAAATGCCTTGAAAAAAAGAAGAGAAAAGTAAACTTAATGCAAGGAGAAGGGAGTGAATAGTAAAGATTAGAGAAGAAATTAATAAAATAAAGATTAGTAAGCAATAAAGATAATCAGTTAAACCAAATGTTGGTATTTTGAAAAGATAACAAAATTGGCAAACTTTTCGCCAGAATGTCCAAGAAAAAAAGAAAGACAGAGAGAGAGAGAGAGAGAGAGAGAAGTCTAAATATACAAATACCAGAAATAAAACATGAAGCATTACCAATAATATAGAATTAAAAGATTAGAGAGAAATAATATGAAAAACTATGTGCCAATAAATTTGATATTGAAGAGCAAATATAGGACAAATCCCTAGAAAGACACAACTGAAATTTAATGAAGAAAAAAATAGAAAATTTGAATTAAATTATTACAAGTATAAAGAAAAATTAGTAGCACGTTTACAAAGTCTTCTAAAAAGCAGAAAAGAAAGGATTAGTTCCCTCTTTGTTCTATGAGGCCCAAATTGACTGATATCAAAATCAAACAAAGTTATCACACGTAAAGAAAATTACAGACCTCTCACAAATATAGAAAAAAACTCTTATGAATGTAGATGTGAAAAACCTCAATGAATACTAGCAAACAGAATCCAGCAATACATAAAGAGGATTATACACCATATCTGTATAGTATTTAACCAAGGATTAGAAGATTGTTTTAACATTCAGAAATCAATTAATGTTTCAAGAATGAATCATGTTAGGTAAAGGAATAAGGAAGCCTGGTCGTAAGTTTGGTAGAATACTAGCTCTGTTGGAAAAGTTCACCTTTTCTTATCCTCTGCTGTAACATAGTTTGTGGAACAAGGCCTGACACATGCTTGGTGCTAAAGTAGTTGCTGAATAAATGACAAGGACGGTGCTAAATATAGTAGCCATTTATTTCTCTAAACTGTCACATCAGGTAAATATTATTAAACTCATGTTATAATAACCAAGATTCTAATTTGTCACAGAATATGTCTGTGAGATAGTAAGGGAAACTTCATGTGTCCTCATGGGTAGAACCAAAAACATGGAGGCAATGCAATTAACCAATGAGGATACCCTTCTGGGTATTCAAATGTAATTGGAGTAATAAGTTCCATCAGGTTATAAAAGCATATCATTAGGGTTGGATTTGTTTTTGTTGTTGTTGCTGTTGATTATCATTATTTTTTAAAATTATTATTATTATTATTATTTTGCCAGAATTGCAAAATCTGCAACAATCAAAAATAACTTTTGGGGTGCCTGGGTGGCTCAGGTCATGATCTCACGGTTCATGAGTTTGAGCCCCATGTCGGGCTCTGTGCTGACCGCTCAGAGCCTGGAGCCTGCTTTGGATTCTGTGTCTCCCTCTCTCTCTCTGCCCCTCCCCCACTCATGCTCTGTATCTCTCCACCTCTCAAAAATGAATAAACACTAAAAAAAATTTAAAAAGTAAATAATGTTTAAACAAAGTTTGGATCACTCAAATTTTTGTCAAATATGCATATTATAGACATTATGGACACCACTTTACTTTTCCAACATCCATTGCAGATCTCCT
This sequence comes from Lynx rufus, assembly GCF_022079265.1. Lineage (NCBI taxonomy): Eukaryota > Metazoa > Chordata > Mammalia > Carnivora > Felidae > Lynx > Lynx rufus. Next base: position 56,855,325 of record NW_025814896.1, on the reverse strand, counting down.
GTCTTCTTGGATCCTACTAACTGTTCATGGTTATTTAGATCTAAAGTTAGAAATCTACTTTCAAATTTCTTTTAGAAAAACTGTAATTCTAGGTGCACCTGGGTGGCTCAGTTGGTTAAGCATCTGACTCTTGATTTAGGCTCAGGTCATGATCTCAGAGACATTGAATAGATCCCTGAGTTGGGCTCTGTGCTGTGAAGCCTATTTAAGATTCTCATTCCCTCTTACTTTGCCCTTCCTCTGCTTGCATTCTCTCTTTCTCTCTCAAAAGAAAAGGAAAAGTAAGAAGAAAGAAAGAAAGAAAAAGAAAGGAAAGAAAAACTATAATTCTAGATATTCAAAATGGAAAAGAAAAATCATTCAGGATTTCAGTATATTCAGATCATGTATATTAGCAATCATTACTACTTTCATACTAACTGATTCATAAAAAATAAAAATAAATATAAAAATGAATACAAATAAATGTATAGGGATTGTGGATGTAAAAGGTATAAGACATATTCCAGAACATCAAGGAACTCTAAGTCTAGAGGGACTGTAGAAAGGGACCCAGAGTCCAAAAACACATAAGTCTCTAACAATAAAATAATCTAAATAATTAACGCAACCTCTTACTGAGACCAGCATTCTCATTTTATTAATTCCCTGGCAAGTGATCCAAGTGAAAAGCATCATTTCCTTATTTTTCTTTTTTTCCCTAAAATGAGTAGGATTTAGGATAGTGTAGCCTCTTGAGGTTGAACAGCTTTCTTTTAAGACTTATCTTACCTTACTGTTAAAGAGAAACATCCTTTCATCTCTGACTTATTGATTTTAGCTGAAAGTTATTTTGAATGAAAATATCTTATTTCTCTCTTTTTCTCCTTGTATTTCTCTTTGATGGCACTCTCCTTAGTAAAGTTCTCACCTGGTCCGCAAATGAAAATAAGATTAACTAATTCATGAAGTTAATAGTCACCTGGTATTACATGCCCAAAACTAACCCACTGGGTTAAAATTAAGGAAAATAACAGAATGCATCAAAGGTAGCAAAAATTTATAAATATGTCCAAAGTTTTTAAAATGACAAATATTAAGCTATGTTTTTATGAACGGGAGAATGAAAGAACGTTCTATGCCACGCAATTGTTAATGCACATATAAAGCATTTTCTTACTTTCTCATACGTCAATAGTCCAATTACACGTAACCCCCATAAACTATGTATTCAAATTGCACATAAACCCCATAAACTATGTATTCTATATGTCTATCCACCTATTATCTAAGGTTAGCAAAACTCATGTCCATTTCATGTTATATCGAAGCACATTTCCCCCCAAAGACTTCTCTAAATCAATGATAAAAGCAGTGTTGTAATATTTATTAAACATATGTGCTTTATTGACATCTATTGATGAACAAAATGAAGAGCAGTCATCCTTAAAGGGCAAATGTATCTTAATGATTGTCATGACGGGATTAATAGCATGTCTTTAATGATAATATTTGCTGTTCCAAAATCAAGGCAACTCACAAAATAATGCTCAAAAAAAGCATTAGAAAATGAAGATATAGTATACAAATCCACATAATTTATTTCATGTTCTCATTGTTTAATCACCATCCCCAGAATGTCCATTTAGACATATTTTTGCAATGGTACTTAAAGTTAAATCATGTCTTATTGATATCGGGCAAACAAGTTACTTCCTATTTCTGTAACATGAATAAATGGACATTGAGGATTAGTATTAGGCATTTTGGAATCTGTTTCAAAGGGATCATTTTTTCTTTTCTTCTTTAAGGAGTCGATAGTGTTAAATATTTGTATTTTCAGATTTTTCAAGCAAAATGAAAAAGAAGTAAGATCACTACACCCGATATTAGGAAGTTTAGCCATGTGATTTTAGTAATTGAAATGGAAATACCATTGAAATGCAATGGGAGGAAATTTCACTATGGAATTGAGAATGGCCAACTTTTCCCATAATTTTAGTTCTCTCTTTCCATGAGAATAGTCACTACTATTTTTTAATATACTTTTAATGTATATTTATTTTTGAGGGAGAGAGAGAGAGAGATCAGGGGAGGGGCAGAGAGGGAGGGAGACACAGAATCCAAAGCAGGCTCCAGGCTCTGAGCTGTCAGCACAGAGCCCGATGCGGGGCTCGAACCCACATACAGTGAGATCACGACCTGAGCCGAAGTCAGACACTTAACCGACTGAGCCACCCAGGGGCCCCTAGTCACTACTTTTATTACAAACCTCAGTGTTATGTGTCCATTAGACTGGGCCCCTACAATATATAACACTAGGTGCCATTATCGTTTCATTCCAGTTTTCAGCTACTAGATTTCCATAAGCAGAACTTCGGAAGAGAGAAGAACGAATAGCACATCTTATACCTAAAAAAAAACGGTCTATCTTTTCTTCCGTTGTAAGTAACAATAACCATTTGCAAAGTCTGTCCTGCTTGAACCTGTGAGATGTTACAGTCATTGCCTCCCGTAAATATCCCATGTATTGAAATAGGCACCAAGTCCACTGTCCACTGTATAGACGAAAAACACTCCTTTTCATAGAGTTTAAGTAAGTTCGATGAAGTCACACAGCTAGTAATGCCAGGATTCAAACCTAGCACATCCTCCCTCGGAAAACCTGTACATTGTAAACATTCTTCCTCTCCTATTTTGCCATGAGATTCAGATTTGTGTTTATGTACATCTGGGGGTGGAAGCAAGCTCATCAAATAGACGGCAAATGTGTAACTTGGAGGCATGTTATTAACCTCTCTGTTCTAATCCCCTCTTCTGTGGGCAGATGAGCTCTGAGCTCCAGCTCAGGATAATGTGTTGTCAGGATAATATTAGTTAGCACCTGCTCTACTCTTAGGACAGTCTGTGACATAGAGGAACCATTCTATAAAAAATATTAGCGATTCTTCTTACCATTACTACCCCCCCTTCACACACACACATACACATAGACATACACATACACATACACATGGCTCGCACAGCACACAGCATTCTAGATTGCAGAATTTAGAATTAGCCCTCCTGGCTTTAAAGGATTTACTTCTTTTTTTGATGTTTATTTATGTATTTTGAGAGAGAAAGAGAGGGAGCATAAGTAGAGGATGGGCAGAGAGAGAGAGAAAGAGAGAGAGAGAGAGAGAGAGAATCCCAAGCAGGCATGCTGTCACACAGAACGCGGGGCAGGGCTCGATTTCACGAACCCTGAGATCATGACCTGAGCTGAAATCAAAAGTTGGATGCTTAACCAACTAAGCCACCCAGGTGCCCCTAAAGTCTTTAATTCTGACTCCAGTAAGTTTTTATTTAATTTTTTTTTTCAACGTTTATTTATTTTTGGGACAGAGAGAGACAGAGCATGAACGGGGGAGGGGCAGAGAGAGAGGGAGACACAGAATCGGAAACAGGCTCCAGGCTCCGAGCCATCAGCCCAGAGCCTGACGCGGGGCTCGAACTCACGGACCGCGAGATCGTGACCTGGCTGAAGTCGGACGCTTAACCGACTGCGCCACCCAGGCGCCCCAGTTTTTATTTAAATTCCAGTTACTTAACATACAGTATAATATTTGTTTCCGGTATACAATATAGTGGATCAACACTTTATGCATCACCTGGTGCTCATCACAAGTGCACTCCTTAATCCCCATCACCTGTTTCACACATCCCTCAACTCCACTCCCTTCTGGTAACCACCAGTGTGTTCTCTATAGTGAAGAGGCTGTGTTGTGATTTCTCTCTCTCTCTTTTTTTCCCCTTTGCATGTTTGCTTTGTTTCTTAAATTCCACATATGAAGGAAATCACCTATTTCCGACTGGCTTATTCCTCTTAGCATCATACTCTCTAGTTCTGTCCAAGTCATTGCAAATGACAAGATATAATTTTTTGATGGTTAAGTAATATTCCAATATATATGTATGTATAAACATCTTCTTTATCCATTCATCAACTGATGGACATTTAGGCTATTTCCATGATTTGGCTATTGCAGATAATGCTGCTATAAACATATGGGTGCATATATCCCTTTGAATTAGTATTTTATTCTTTGGGTACTTGGTAATGTGATTGCTGGATATTGGAGTGGTTCTATTTTTAATTTTTTGTGGAATCTCTATGCTGTTTTCCAGAGTGGCTGCACCTGTTTGCAATCCCATTAACAGTGCAAGAGGGTTCCCCTTTCTCCACATCCTCACGAACACCTGTCACTTCTTGTGTTGTTGATATTAACCATTGTGATAGGTGTGACATAATATCTCATTGTAGTTTTGATTTGTATTTCCCTGATGATGAGTGATGTTGAGCATCTTTTCATGTACCTCTTGGCCATCTGGATGTCTGCTTTGGAAAAATGTCTATTCATGTCTTCTGTCCATTTTTTTAATTGGATTATTCATTTTGGGGGTATAGATTTTGGTAAGTTCTTTATATATTTTGGATACTAACCCTTTACAGGATATGCCATTTACAAGTATCTTCTCCCATTCAGTAGGTTGCCATTTCGTTTTGTTGATTATTTCCTTGTCTGTGTGCGAGCTTTCTATTCAGATGTAATCCCAATAGTATATTTTTGCTTTTGTTTCCCTTGCCCCAAGGGACATACATATCTAGAAAGAAGTTGCTATGGCTGATATCAAAGAGTTTATTGCCTGTGCACTTCTTTAGAATTTTTATGATTTCTTGTCTTACATTTAGGTTTTTAATCCATTTTTAATTTCTGTGACTTTCAAGGGGGGGGAACTTAACCTCTCTCCAACTCAATTTAGTCATCTGTGAAACAGTTAAATTAGTTGTATGTACTTCATAGAGGTTATGCATATTAAATGAGATTATTTATACAAACTGTATTTGTATAGTATTTGGCATTTAAGAAAACATTCACAGCTCCTATCCCTGATTCACTTCAGCTTATTAAAATGAGACTTTTTTCTATATGTACTTTCTTAGTCAATGATGAGCAGAGGAAGGTAAAGTGTCTTTTATACAGCAAAGCAGAAGTCATTGTTACTGCTGAAAATATAACAACACTCTAATTCACACTACCTCTTCCTTGGCCTTTCTTGGATCAGTCTAACATTGAGGTCAGGTTTGGTCCCTCTGCTCTGTGCTATGAACTTGTCTGTGTTTGACAAGCGTTTTAATAGAAAACTAATGACCTAAGTGTATTTGTTCCCCAATGCCAGCGGTTAGTTAGCTCTGACCCTATTCTTGTTTATCTTAGTTTGTATTACATCATCTCCACCAACCAATCAGAGACAAAGGAATCTGTAAGTGGTTTTGCAACACTCAGTTGTACATTACATTTATATTTCTCCTTAAAGACAGAAAATGCTTTAAGTGGGCAAGGTAAGGAACCAAATGCATGGAAGACAAGAAGACCAGATTATATAAATATAACTCATTATTTCTTTAGAGGAGAGAATTAAAACAATTTATTGTACTCTACATATAATAAGATGGTAACTCATACATAGTCTTGAGTCAAGAAAAACTAAAGAAGTTCTCACTAAATTAAAAAAAATTATTTACCAATCATCGCTTCATGAAATTACTTTTGCAAGTAGATGGTCATCCACTGTATTTTCTATCTCACCCTCTTTTCCATGACTAGTTGGAAGTAACTAAAGTTTGTGGCAAACTTAGATGTGTTCACTATTTGACAGCCATCTCTGAAAGGCATTTGCAAAATTATTCCTTGTTTTTGTGTCTGTTAAATTACAGTTTTCACTGAACATTACCTAATGGTAATCTTCTACACTCTATAAACTTGTAACAATTCTTCATGAGCTAACACCTCATTAAACCAGTGTCTTGATTCAGAATAGTGCATAATTCAAAACAACTACTACTCCCTAGCCAAATAAAAATTCTAATATTATCAAACAAATTATCAGGAAATCCAAACTGGCTAATTAAAGTAATTTTTTGGGGTTCTTTGCATTTTGATTTTAATAAGGTTTTATAAAACTGATCTTGCATATTTCTACCACAGAGATCCAAATCCCTCCCTATAAACCTCTTCGAGACATATATTAATAATCTGGAGGGTACTGTACAAAATTATCCTGACAACATAAATTGTCTTGTGTTCTCACTTACATATCTGTATATACATATACATATCTGTATAATATGTATATCTGTATAAATGATATATATGTATATATGTATATCTGTGGGCATGTATAAATAATAAATATTTTTAATGTTACAAACCAAATTAATTATTAATTATTAATAATTATCTACTGTATGGACAGTGGATATCTTCATAGCACGATTCATCCAGAATCCTACGTATAATCTGAAGAGTACAATGCTTAGCCACAAGTTTGCATCTAATAAGTTTAGAATAAATATTTTTAAAAAAAATTTTTTTTTCAACGTTTATTTATTTTTGGGACAGAGAGAGACAGAGCATGAACGGGGGAGGGGCAGAGAGAGAGGGAGACACAGAATCAGAAACAGGCTCCAGGCTCTGAGCCATCAGCCCAGAGCCCGACGCGGGGCTCAAACTCACGGACCGCGAGATCGTGACCTGGCTGAAGTCGGACGCTTAACTGACTGCGCCACCCAGGCGCCCGTAGAATAAATATTTTTTAAATGTGTTGCTGAATCTTGAAATGAAAATTTATTATACCTTTACTGTATGCAAACTGCCAGAGTCTCTTGAAAAGTCTGTTTGGTAGATGCCCTGTGGTTCAGATGAATCTTAATCATAATAAAATGTCAAAAAACATAAGCAAGACAAATAAAGCAGATCATAGCAAATGCCATAAGAGAAACCTGACAGAACGAAAGATTAGAGGGAGGGAAAATAAGTGTGTCTCAGGGAATTTTGAAAGGCCATTAGTAAAATTGGGAAATTTTAGTGAGGGGGAAAGATAAGATATAAAACCCAGTATTTGCATCTATTAAACAAATATAGGAGGGAAGGACCAGATAGCTTAAAATTTAAAAATTTTCAAAGGATTTATATGATGAGAAGCAAGTTTCCTCTTGAAAAGCGATGACTGGGAATTTTCTGGATTTTCTAGTTTTACATAAATATATAAAAATGAACTCATGCATGCTTTTATTCAACCGCAGTTCTTTCTTTCTTCAGCTTTTTCTTCTCTCTCTCTCTCTTTTTATTTTCATTTTTATTGTTTGCCTTCTCTCTCCCTTACACATATCCCTTCCATTCTCACTGCTCTATCGACAAACCACCCCAGGTAGCACATGCGAAAATCTGATAGGCATGTGCTCATATGTTTTCACTACTGATGTGGTTATATAATGCAACATCTGTAAATGCATGTACGCATTTTAAAAGTTAAGTCATATGAGAGTATCCATCCCCCTTAGCTACAAGGAGAGATGGAGAATTCTGACACCAGTGAGCTGTTGATGTAAATTACCTGTAAAATGCTGCCAACCTTGAGAATTTTTCAATTGCTGAGCCAACACTTTCCTTATTGTTTAGTCAGCTTTAGTTAGATTTTCCACTATTTGCAAGCAAAATCATGCTACGTAATACACCTTCCACTGAACTGTTTTTAATTACACGAGAAGGGGCGCCTGGGTGGCTCAGTCGGTTAAGCGTCCGACTTCAGCTCAGGTCACGATCTCGCAGTCCGTGAGTTTGAGCCCCGCGTCGGGCTCTGGGCTGATGGCTCAGAGCCTGGAGCCCGCTTCCGATTCTGTGTCTCCCTCTCTCTCTGCCCCTCCCCCGTTCATGCTCTGTCTCTCTCTGTCTCAAAAATAAATAAAAACAAGTTAAAAAAATAAAAAAATATATATAGGAGAAGTTAAGATGGTGGAGCAGCATGGAGACCCTGAGCTTGTCTCATCCCTGAAATGCAGCCAGATCAGTGCCAAACCATTTTGAACACCAAGGGGATTGATCTGAGGATCAACACAACAATCTGCATAACTTGAGCCACAGAGTTTGGCACGTACATGTTGCGAAGAGGTAAACTGGGGGAGAGAAAAGCTGCAGAGAGTAGGGAGATGTTTTTGCAGAGAGAGGGCAGAGAAAGAGAAAGAGGGAGAGTACAAGAAAAGTACTCCCCTGAAAGTAGCTCAAGAGGAAGAGAGAGATAAGGAGTGAAAACCCTCACAGGGGACTGAACAAGAAATCTGTTCCCTGAAGCCCCTGATGGGAAGAAGGGAGAGGGTTTCAGTACCACCAGGATTCTATACACAAGAGAGGGCAGAGTTGGAAGTTTTGGAGCTCAGTGCCTGACAGTGCTCTGGTGAGGAGATAGAACAAATCCCTAGGAGCAGGCAGTGGAGTCTGAGGGGTCCGTGAGCCACATGAGGAGAAGCAGTTCCCCTGCTTGGAGTGCATTTGGTTGAGCCCATATGGTCTTCCCAGGGGCAAAGGTCCCAGTGGACCCCAGAGAGCAGCCATGTTTGCTGGTTTTGGAATAAAGACACCAGAGTACAGTGAAGGCTGGCATCGGCTGTGTATTGTGATTTGCCATAAACTCTGAACCTCTGCTGCTGCATGATCCCATGGATGTTTTCTGGGGCAAGCTGGCACCCAGCCATTGCTCAGTGAGACTTTCCCCCAGAGAGTCTGCACGGGTCCAAGCAGCAGGGGTCTCAGAAGTGTGGGGTTTTGAAACACAGTCCCATCTGAGATAAAACTCTGAAGGGAGGTGCCGCCTGGTAGGCAGATGGCTTGAACACAGAAAGGGTAGAACCGGGGAGTTTTTGGAGGCCTGAGACAAAGGAGGAATGCTTGACTGTGGGTGGCTGGGAGCACCTAGTTCCTGTGCCAGAGACTAGGGAGCTGGGTAAATCCATTTCCCCCTCTTCAGGGCACACGCATGTGTGCCACACTGATCCACCCCAGTAATCTAAGCAATGCCATCTAGTGGAGAACAGAGCCATTACACCAAGTCCCCCCAACTGTGCCCTCCAAGCATACCCCCTAGAAGAACAGCACAATTCCCTCCACCTGCTTAGTGTATGGACTATAGAGTGCTTCATAGTTTCAGTTCTAGGGGAAATTGGATGTAACTTCATTCAGGTTTTATTCTGTTTGCTGGTTCATTTATTCGTGTTTTTTTTTTTTTTGCTTCTGTTTTTGTTAAACAAGTTTTTTTCCCCTTCTTTTCTTTTTCTTAGATACAGAAAGAGAAAAATTTATTTCTGTTTTCCTTTTTTATCTTTTAAATTTTTTGAGATTATTTTAACTTTATTTTTATTTTTTTAAATTTCTTATTCTATGTCATTTTCTTTACTTCATTTTATTCTATTTTGTTGTATAATTTTTTTTATTTTTAAAATGTTTTTACTTTGTTTTCTTTTTTCCCTTTTTTCTCTATCAAGTTTCATTCAACAAGCAAACCAAAACACACCTAGGCTCTAGATTCCTTTATTTGATTTTTTGTTTTGTTTTTAATTTTTAATTTTATTAGTTTTTCTTCCACCAAAGGACATAACAAAGGAATTCACCCCAAAAGAAAGAACAGGAAGAAATGACAGCCAGGGCCTTAATCATACAGATAAAAGCAAGATGTCTAAACTAGAACTTAGAACCATGATAATAAAAATGCTAGCTGGAATTGAAAAAAAACATATAATCCCTTTCTGTGGAGATAAAAGAAGCAAAATCTAGTCAGGATGAAATTAAAAATGCTATAACCAAGATGCAATCTTGAATGGATGCCACAATGGCAAGGATGGACAAAGCAGAGCAGTGTATCAGCAACATGGAAGATAAAATTATGGAGAATAAGGAAACAGAAGAAAGAGGGAAACAAGGGAAAAGATCACGATACAAGACTTAGAGAACTTAATGACTTATTAAAAAGGAATAACATACGAAACATAGGAGTCCCAGAAGATGAAAAGAGAGAAAAAAGGGCAGAAGTTTTATGTGAGCAAATTATAGTGGAAAACTTTTCTAATCTGGGGAAGGACACAGACATAAAATCCAAGAAGCACAGAGAACTGCCATTAGATTCAACAAAAACTGACCATCACCAAGGCATATCATAGTGAAATTCACAAGATACACAGACAAGGAAAGAATTATGAAATCAGCAAGGGGGATAAAATCCTTAACCTATAAAGGAAGACAGATCAGGTTCACAGCAGACCTATCCACAAAAACTTGGCAGGCTGGAAAAGAATGGCAGAATATATTCAATGTGCTGAATTGGAAAAATATGCAGCTAAGAATTCTTCATTCAGCAAGGCTGTCATTCAAAATAGAAGGAGAGATAAAGAGTTTCCTAGACAAACAAAAATTAAGGAGTTCATGACCAGTAAACTAGTCCTGTAAGAAATTTTAAGGGAGACTCTTTGAGTGAAGAAAAGACAAAACAAACAAAAAAGACCAAAAGCAACAAAGGCTAGAAAAGACCAGAGAACATAATTAGAAACACCAACTCTACACTCAACACAATGGCACTAAATTCATCTTTCAGTACTCCAAATGTCAATGGATGTTCCAATCAAAAGACATAGCATATCAGAATGGATACAAAAACCAGGCCCATCTATATGCTGCTTACAAGACACTCATTTTAGACCTAAAGACATCTGCAGATTGAAAGTAAGGGAATGGAGAACCATCTGTCATGCTAATGGCCATCAAAAGAAAGCTGGAATAGCCATACTTCCATTAGGTAAACTAGCTTTTAAAGTAAAGACTGTAAAAAGAGATGAAGAAGGGCATTATATCATAATTAAGGGATCTACCCACCAAGAGGATCCAAAAATTGTAAATATTTATTCCCCCACTATGAGAGCACCCAAATATATAAATCAATTAATCATGAACACAAAGAAAATCATTGATAATAATACCATAATAGTAGGGGACCTCAACATGCCACTTACAACAGTGGACAGATCATGTGATCAGAAAGTCAATGAGGAAACAATGGCTTTGAATTACATACTGGACCAGACAAACTTAGCAGACATATTCAGAACATTTCTAAAGCAGCAGAATACACATTCTTCTTGAGTGCACATGGAACATTCTCCAGAATAGATCACATACTGGGTTACAAATCAACCCTCAATGAGTTCAAAAGGATAGACATCATACCTTGCATATTTTCAGACCACAATGCCATAAAACTTGAAATCAATCACAAGAAAAACATTGGAAAGACCATGAATACTTGGATATTAAAAAACATCCATACTAAGGAATGAATGGGTTAACCAAGAAATTAAGGGGAAATTAAAAATTACATGGAAGCTGCTGGAAATGAAAACACAACAGCCCAAAACCTCTTGGATGCAGCAAAGGTGGTCATAAGAGGGAACTATATAGCAATCCAGGCCTTCCTAAAAAAGGAAGAAAGGTCTCAAATACACAACCTAACCTTATACCTAAAAAGCTGGAGAAAGAACAGCAAATAAAACTCAAAACTAATACAAGAAGGGAATCAATTATATCAAAATTAAAAAAAAAAAACCAAACAAACAGTGAAACAGATCAATGAAACCAAAGCTGGCTCTTTGAAAGAACTAATAAAATTGATAAACCGTTAGCCAGAATTATCAAAAAAGAAAAAGGAAAGGACCCAAATAATGAAATTATAAATTAAAGATGAGAGACTACAACCAACACTGCAGAAATACAAACAATAATAAGATAATTTTATGAACATTTACATGCCAACAAATTTGGCAATCTGGAAGAAATGGAAAAATTCCTAGAAACATATAAACTAGCAAAACTGAAAAAGGAAGAAATAGAAAATTTGAACAGACCCATAACCAGTAAAGAAATTGAATTAATAATCAAAAATGTCCCAACAAACAACAGTTGAGGGCTGAATGGCTTCCTAAGGGAATTCTACCAAACATTTAAAGAAGAGTTAACACCTATTCTTTCTGAAGCTGTTCCAAAAAATAGAAATGGAAGCAAAATTCCCAAACTCATTTACCAAAACCAGTATTACCTGGATTCCAAAATCAGACAGAGACCCTACTAAAAAGGAGAACTACAGACCCGTTTCCCTGATGAACATGGATGCAAAAATTCTCAGCAAGCTACTAGGAAACCAGATTCAACAATACATTAAAAGAATTATTCACCACAACCAAGTGGGATTTATTCCTGGGATGCAGGGCTGGTTCAATATCCGGAAATCAATCAATGTGATACATCACATTAATGAAACAAAGGATAAGAATCACATGACCTCTCAATAGATGCATAAAAAGCATTTGACAAAATACAGCATGCTTTCTTGATAAAAACACCCAACAAAGTAGGGATAGAAGGGCCATACCTCAAGAACATAAATGTCATATATGAAAGACCTACTGCTAATATCATCCTCAATGGGGAAAACCTGAGAGCTTTCCCCCTAAAGTCAGGAACACAACAAGGATGTCACCTCTCACTAATATTATTCAGCATAGTGTTGTAAGTCCTAGCCTTAGCAATCAGACAACACGAAGAAATAAAAGTCATCCAAATTGGCAAGGAGTTAGTCAATCTTGCACTTTCATAGACAACATGATACTGTAAGCCCAAAGACTCTACCAAAAAAACGCTAGGACGGATACACGAATTCAGCAAAGTCGCAGGATATAAAATCAATGTACAGAAATCAGTTGCATTTCTATACACCAATTGAAGCCGCAGGAAGAAAAATCAAGGAACCAATCCCATTTACGACTGCTCCCCAAACTATAAAATACCTAGGAAGAAACCTAACCAAAAACGTGAAAAATCTGTACACTGAAAACTATAGAAAGCTTATGAAAGAAAGTGAAGACCCACAGAAACGAATAAACATTCCATGCTCATGGATTGGAAAAATAAATATTGTTAAAATGTTGATAGTACCCAAAGCAATCTACATATTCAATGAAATCCCTATCAAAATAACACCAGCACTCTTCACAGAGCTAGAACAAACAATTCTAAAATTTGTATGGAACTCCATAAGATCCCAAATAGCCAAAGAAATCCTGAAAAAGAAAACCAAAGGTGGACTTCAAGCTGTATTACAAAGCTGTAATCATCAAGACAGTGGTACTGGCACAAAAACAGACACCTAGATCAATGGAACAGAATAGAGAACCCAGAAACGGACCCACAAACTTATGGCCAACTAATCTTTGACAAAGCAGGAAAGAATATCCAATGGAATAAAGAGATTCTCTTCAGCAAGTGGTGCTGGGAAAACTGGACAGTGGCATGCAGAAGAGTGAACCTGGACCACTTTCTTACACCATACACAAAAATAAACTCAAAATGGATGAAAGACTTAAATGTAAGACAGGAAGCCATCAAAATCCTCGAGAAGAAAGCAGGCAACCACCTCTTTGACCCCAGCCATGCAACTTCTTACTTGACATGTCTCTGTTGGCAAGAGAAACAAAAGCAAAAATGAACTATTTAGACCCATCAAGATAAAAACCTTCTGCACAGTGAAGGAAACAATGAGCAAAACTAAAAGGCAACCAACAGAATGGGAGAAGATATTTGCAAATGACATATCAGAAAAAGGGTTAGTATTCAACATCTACAAAAAAAAAAAAAAAACTTCTCAAACTCAGCACCCAAAAAACAAGTAATTCAGTGTAAAAAAAATGAGCAAAAGACATGAATAGACACTTTTCTAAGAAGATATCCTGGTAGCTGACACGTGAAAAAATGTTCAAATCACTCATCATCAGGAAAATATAAATCAAAACCACAACGAGATACCACCTAACACCTGTCAGAACGACTGAAAGTAACAACTTAGGCAACAACAGATGTTGGCGAGGATGCAGAGAAAGAGGATCTCTTTTGCATTGTTGGTGGCAATGCATGCTGGTGAAGCCAATCTGGAAAACAGTATGGAGACTCCTCAAAAAAAATTAAAAATAGAACTACCCTACAATCCTGCAATTCCACTACTAGGTATTTATCCAAAGGTACAGGCGTGCTGATTCAAAGAGGCACATGCACCCCAATTTTTATAGCAGCACTATGGACAAGAGCCACATATGGAAAGAGCCCAAATATCCATTGACTGATGAATGGATAAAGAAGGTGTGGCATATCCATTGACTGATGAATGGATAAAGAAGGTATGAGTATATATATATATATACTCAGCGACCAAAAAGAATGAAATCTTACCATTTGCAACAATGTGAATAGAACTAGAGTGTATTATGCTAAGTGAAATAAGTCAGAGAAAGACAAAAATATCATTGACTTAACTTATATGTGGAATTTAATATACCAAACAGATGAACATAGGGAAGGGAAGCAAAAATAATTTAAAAACAGACAGGGAAACAAATCATAAGAGACTCTTAAATACAGAGAACAAACTGAGGGTTGCTGGTGGAGTGTTGGGTGAAGGGATAAGCTAAATGGACAACGGACATTAAGGAGGACACTTGTTGAGATGAGCACTGGGCGTTATATGTAAGGGATGAATCACTAAATTCTATTCCTGAAATTATTATGACACTATATGTTAACTAACTTGGATTTAAATTAAAAAAAAAACTTAATTGCTATTAAAATACTCCTCCCCTTTTCAACTATATATCTGTTTGAGACTAAATTTTCTTCCTGTACTATAACCAACATCACAGATTGCAATACTGAATGCAGGAAAAGATCTATCCTGACTTCAATCAAGGCAGACATTAACACGATTTGCAACAACGAAAAAACAACGCTACTCATCTCCCTGAATTATTTTGCTTTGGAACATATACTTATTTTTTGTATAAATATATGACTTATGTAAACATGTAGTGGGTTTATCATTGTTATTATAAGTGAATTACTAAGTGTTTTTAAATAGTTTAATGTCTAAAAGAATAAATATTAATTAAAAAAGAAAAAAAACAAAAATTAAGTCAGACTATACACAATTCTCTGAATTTTGCTTTTTACACTCAATATTTTCTTTTCACACTCATAAATAACAATTTGTGCCTAATCACTTCTTTTGAATTCTGAATATCATTTCATGCTATTGATATACTATAAACAGTACAATAGATTACAATGCCCATTTAACTTTTTGACCTCAAAGAACTTTCTTTCTATAATAACATAGAGACCCACAACAGTGGGTTTTGCTTTCCAAACATATTGTAACACTAAAAAATAATCATAACAAATCATAACACTTTCTGTTAGCACTAGCAGTGTTTCATGTTCCCCAAACACCCCTACCAGTTTTGGGAGTTGAGCTTTCCTGTGTGTGTGTGTGTGTGTGTGCGTGTGCGTGTGTGTGTGTGTGTGTGTGTGTGTGTTTCTGTTTTCTGTTTTTGTTTGTTTGTTTTTGTTTTGCTGGTCTCTAGTAAGGAAAAAAAATGATGATGTATTATTTCATTACTTTGAAGATCCACGCCTACTGGTATGGGTTTGTTCTTCTGTGCATATATGAATATCCCTTACCCATTTTTCTATTGGATACATTTTGTTTATTTTAAAAGCTTTCTGGCATAGATATCAGCCTTTTATCCTTTATGTTATCTTTTAAAACTTATTATTTATCCTTGCTATTGAATTTTGGTAGGGAAATACCTTCTAGAGGTTGTCTTGGGTTTTTAGTTTCAATTAGAAAGTTTTTCCCACTATCCGCACCTTGATTAAGCAAGTATTCTTTTAGAATTGTTCACAAGGGGTTTCACTTTCTCCTTTTTCTGATACAGGAGGATTTAGTGAATCTACAATGCATTTTTAAATGGTGTAGTATATGAAGAGAGTTTCATCTTCTTCCAGGCAGATGCTCAGATGTGTCAGCTTTGTGAATTACATAGTTTTGTTCTAAATTTAGTGTCTTCCCCCCTTGCTTAGAAAAGAGGTAATGGCAACAACCTGGGTACCTCAGTCAGTCGAGCATCCGACTATTTATTTTGGCTTGGGTCATGATCTCAGGGTCATGGATGGAGCCCTGCTCTGGGTTCCACACTGAGCGTGGAGTCTGCCGGGGATTCTCTCCCTTTTCTTTTGCCCCTCTCCCATGCTCACACCCTATCTTTATCTCTCAATAAATAAATAAATAAATAAATAATAAAAGAGTTAATGGCTCAGGAGTCTGGGGGCAAGACAGACTGAGTTATAATGGTACACTCTTTCTCTGTAGCTTTATACTGCGCAATAAGTTGCTTATGGGTTCTAAATTTTGATTTCCTTATTATTGAAATGGTTCCAGTGATACATCTTTTTTTTTAAGGTTTTAAAAAAATTTTTTTTTTAATTTTTTTTTCAACGTTTATTTATTTTTGGGACAGAGAGAGACAGAGCATGAACGGGGGAGGGGCAGAGAGAGAGGGAGACACAGAATCGGAAACAGGCTCCAGGCTCTGAGCCATCAGCCCAGAGCCCGACGCGGGGCTCGAACTCATGGACCGCGAGATCGTGACCTGGCTGAAGTCGGACGCTTAACCGACTGCACCACCCAGGCGCCCCTAAGGTTTTAAAAAATTTTATTTATTTCGAGGGGGGAGGGGCAGAGAGAGGGAGACAGCTCCATGCTCCCACCTGTCAGCACAGACCCTGACGCAGGGCTCGAACTCATGAACCGTGAGATCATGACCCGAGCCAAAGTTGGATGCTTAATCAACTGAGCCACCCAGGTGTTCTCCTCCACTGATACTTCTTAATGTTGCTGTGAATATTAGATCGGATATTACACGGAGTTAGCACCAAGTTAGCACTCAGCCTTATACACAGTTGTTCAATATATGCTAACTCTAATCATTTACTCTTTATCACCATGAACATCATCTGCTTATGCCTAATATTACCAGTAAGCAGCTAAAATGCTGAAACAAATAAATTGAATAATTTCATTATCCCATGGTGACCTGTGATGCACTGTGGGATCGTGTGTATTAAATTTGGAGGAAATAACTCCCTTTTGCAAAATGCCCAACTTCACTCTTCTAAAGAAAAGTCAAGCCATGTCACATTTGTGGATTCTCCTGACCATATTTGTTCAGAAAGGGCTAATCTCCCAGCCGCAACTGGCTAAGGCTATCCCAATGTTCCCAAGGTTATCCTACTGTTTCCCAAACTATCTTACTATTAAAGATATCCATACATCCTTAAGGTTATACCAGTGTTCCTAAGGCTATTTTACTATCTATAAGCTGCCCAATGATTGATGGAACTATCTCGCTGTTCATAAGGCTATTTTTTTGTTCATAAGCCAAACCAAAGGTTTTCAAGGCTATCCACACGTTTCCAAAGTTATCCAAATCTGAAGACTATCTCATCTCATTGTTCCTAAGCCTATCCTAACGTCATAGGCAAACACGTTTTGTCTTAGCGATGAACATAAATCCACTTTAAACAACTCTCCAAGATACGTGTATTACCTGTAAACAGTGAACGCTGAGAACACTGAAGAAAGAAGTAGAAGAAAATATTGCCCCAAGTAAAATTCAACCCACAGCTAAGTTTTCAATTAGCCTCTACAAACATGCTTTTAAAACTTACAATATGCTTGCAGTTCAATAGCTATGCCCGTGACTCTGGTTCCTTATACGCAGTGAGGGAGGAGTTCATCATTCAAGCTTCTGGTAAAAAAGCAAAAATACCTTTTCTCACCAAACTATCCCAGATGGCAACTCTCCCTGCAATTGCAGCAGGGAGAATCTCAGAAAATCAGGTCGGGCTTTCCCTCAGTTGTAGGCTCATTAATGTCTTTCCTGGATGAGGCCTGGGGTCCAGCTTTAGTTAGAGGTCAGTTAAGGTTTGTGGATTATACTAGCCAAGTCAGTAGATATGCCCAAGGGACACAAAGCAGAATCTCGGGTTAAGATTTTTACAGAGGCCAAAACTTGCGTTTGGAGTGGACAAAAAGAGTGTGTTCTGAAGCCCGTGAACACTCCCTCAGGATGTTTGACATCTGTTTGCTATTCACTCCCATAGACTGACAGCTTTTCAAAGGCTGTTGCAGCTCTCAGACCTCTGTTCCATGCTCTTTGTTCAGGCAAAATTTCAGTTGACTTCTGAACCCCTATAGGGTCCCTGTTCCTGAATGGAAACGTAGGCTTTCTCTGGATAGTTCCATTTGTGGACATTTCCATTTATGCGCTTTGGTAGCAATTGCATCTGGTGTGGGGGGGATGGACTTGGTAAGTAAACGTGTCACTGTCAGAGAGCTCAAATCACAGTGCGAAATGACC
Source organism: Lynx rufus (assembly GCF_022079265.1). NCBI lineage: Eukaryota > Metazoa > Chordata > Mammalia > Carnivora > Felidae > Lynx > Lynx rufus. The sequence goes on along the minus strand of NW_025814896.1, from coordinate 56,837,180 downwards.
ACGTGGTGAGCCCAAAGATTGTTCACACCATCCATCTGCTTAATCATACAGAGAAAGTCATATCTCCGCTTCAGGACCCATAGAGGAATTTCTCACCTTACTACCTAAAATAGTTTACACTAAATTCTTCTCTTAAGGGTTTTCAAATCAAATATCATTTTCAGAAACAAAATGTTCTGGGGGCGCCTGGGTGGCTCAGTCGGTTAAACGTCCGACTTCGGCTCAGCTCACGATCTCGTGGTTTGTGAGTTCAAGCCCCGTGTCCGGGCTCTGGGCTGACAGCTCGGAGCCTGGAACCTGCTTCGGATTCTGCATCTCCGTCTCTCTCTGTCCCTCCCCCACTTGCGCTCTGTCTCTGTCTATCAAAAATAAATAAAATGTAAAAAAAAATTAATTAAAAAGAAAGAAACAAAATGTTCTGGTAAAGTAAACCCTTCAAATGACTCAATCTAGTTGAGACGACATGATACACAATATAAAATGCACACAATATAAAATCAATAGCTCTCAAAATGCACAGAATTGACAGACTTTTTCTAGATGTTTCTCAGAAAGAGGGCATTAAAAGAGGGCATTTAGTAAAGTAGGAGACTAACATGCAATTGTTTGTGTTAGATATTGCTCTGCGCAAGCCTCTTAAAGTAATGCATTATGCTTTTGCTTATAAGAGATCAATAAGTAATAGTTCTATTTTACCATTTCACATGCCTTTATGGGCAATAACAATTATGGGCTTCTTCACATGATCGTATTTAAATACAAACAACTTAGTGTTTGGGGACTTGTGTACAGTATTATAGCGAAATGAATGCTCTCACTGGACTTAATGAAATCTACACTTGCACATGCCTGGGAAATCATTACAAACGAGGTGAGCACAAACAAAGCAAAGCACAATTATTAGGTTTATTTCCTAAAATACAATTAGTTCATCTAAAAGTCATAGACGTGGTAACCCTGCCATAACAACTTCTCCAAAATACACCTCCTTTATACATTAATAAAGGTGGCCTTTCATTCTGTGTGTGTGTGTGTGTGTGTGTGTGTGTGTGTGTGTGTTTCTTTCCTGTGGCTTTACCAATATTTGAAACCTCACATTTGTTCTGACCTTGACTTCATGAAGTGCTTTCTGTGTTGCAATGCGTGGATCCATCAGTTTTTGACTTAAGGCTTTGGAAGGAGATGTGAAATGGTGAACAAATCGATTTGGGGAGTGTGCATATTACAGCCAGCCTACATCATCCTTGGGAATAGTCAGTCTTAAGAGTATGTGAACAATTCATGCAAATGGAGCACCCCACTCCTGAGTGGATCCTATTCCATGAAATGTGTTTTTTTTTCCCCTACTGCAGATATTGGCTGGCCTAGGCCTCAAATTCCTTAGTGCAAACTTAAAATTTTCAGATATAGCATTTGCATTTTCTCTACCACTCAGCCTTGTTTTAATAGCTTGGCAGATCTCTAGTTCAAGATGGTAAACAATGCACCCACATCTATATCTTCTTTCAAAAATCATATTAAAAGGATATATTTCACACATGTACTATGGCCATGCATATCTATGTTATAATATATACTCAGCTATATGCCATACCAAAGACCTAGTGAAAAATAAGACATGTTTTAGCAGAATGGAAAATACGCGGAATTCCCCAAAAAGCAAAATACTTAATACATTCATATTTGTCAACAGTATAGAGCTGTGAAAATCCATGGTCCAAATCACTGATGGTAGGTGTTTTTCTTTCCAATGGAGGTCCAGAGAAGAACTGATCTAAAGTCAAAAAATTGAAAGGGCAGGCATGAGCCTTGGGGAAGTCATTAGGGTGGTTATAGGGCCCCAATTCTCTTTTTCTCTATTGGTCAGCTATGACTTTTTTACTCTGGACAAAGGCCAGAGGAAAGCAAATAAAATAAGTGAGCAGTTGATGAGAATTTCACTGGTGTAAAAGACTAAAGAAAGAAAGAAAAAAAGTAACAGACATGGAGGAAACTCAGGATTTCCCTACATGTATGCATGGAATAGGTTGGAGGAAAGGGAAATAATGCAAAAGTAAAGGAATGACAGAATGAAGTTGAGTAGAAATCTCTACCTTCCTCAAAATGTGCTCCCTTAATTCAGCAGCCTCAAGAATTCCTGGTTGGCCAGCATCCTCCCACTGCCATGAGCACTACCTTAAACAGAACCCACTCTGAACCCCGTATTCTTACAAGGGACACATCTACACAACTGCAAAGAAAAACCAACTCAACGATGAAAATAATCAACCGAATTCTCACTCAGATGACAAGTGAAATGTGAGAAAATGGGAATAATTACAGGAATGGAAGGAAAGAGGAAAGAATCAAATAAATATTTTCAAAAAGACTCCAGATTATTGTGTAAGAAGATGTAGCCTTAGAAAGGGCAGAATAGTAGAACATTAATGTTTTGGGAAATTAAAAACTGACTGCCAAAATCCTCCTTATAGAATTCCAAATAATTTAGAAACTCCCTACTCCAGAAAGTGAAGCTTAATTCCTGCACCCTCTCCTCTCGGGCATGGACTGGACTCATGGACTCTCTTGCCAAAACTAGAGTAGGGAAAGGGGAAATAGTAACTTTACAGTGGAGGAACCATACCTTACACTATTTTAGCCAACTGATTCAATTTATGTCATCAGTGATGTCATGTAGATCAGATGTGAGGAAAAGGATACTTCACATATGTGGTATTCTTTCCAAAAATTCACAATCCCAGTTTAATCATGAGAAAAACATCAAAGAAACCCAGACTGCTGGATTCTCTGCAGGGTACATGGCCAATAGCCTTCAATATTTTGCTTCCCTGAAAAACAAAGAAAGGCTAAGGACGGTCAAACTGACCCTGTGCTCATGATGATTGACTATGGAGACGATAGAGTCAGGAAGTATTTCAGCCATTTTAACCTTTGATTTTTATATCCAGCCAAACTCTCAAATAAAATAAATGAATTTGTATGCATTCAAAGATGCCCCAAGTTTATTTTGTTTAATGCTTATTTATTTTTGACCGAGAAAGAGAGAGAGCACGAGCTGGAGAGGGACGGAGAGGGAGACACAGAATCTGAAACAGGCTCCAGGCTCCGAGCTGTCAGCACAGAGCCCACACGGGGCTCAAATTCGTGAACCACAAGATCATGACCTGAGTCAAATGCTTACCGAATGAGCCACCCAGGTGCCCCAAAAGATGCCCCAACTTTAAAAATCACAGAACGTTTGTGAAAGAATTACTTAAGCATACAGTAGTAAAACTGAAAACACGACCCAAGAAAGAATACTACTTTAGCCAAGAAACAAGTGCTTCTGAAAAATTTCCAAGGAAAAATATAGAGTTGAAAATAAATGAAGAGATGATTCATTTAACCTTGACATTTGGGAAATTGCCATTTCAGCAGCACAGATTTGTTGGCAAAGTTTTTGTGTTTCTTTCTCTGTGGTCAAAGTGCAGTAATGTCTTGCATGTTAAAAAATAATGTCTTCTTAATTAAATAATGGAAAGTTTATTTATTTCAAAAAAGTTAGAATCACTCAGAGTGAATGTACTGAAGACTTCATTGTATTTATAAAACAGAATGTGGGGCGCCTGGGTGGCTCAGTCGGTTAAGCGGCCGACTTCGCTCAGGTCATGATCTCGCGGTCTGTGAGTTCGAGCCCCGCGTCGGGCTCTGTGCTGACAGCTCAGAGCCTGGAGCCTGTTTCAGATTCTGTGTCTCCCTCTATCTGACTCTCCCCCATTCATGCTCTGTCTCTCTCTCTCTCAAAAATAAATAAAAAAAAACGTTAAAAAAAATTAAAAAAAAAAAACAGAATGTAATGACTATGTATCTCAAAAGTGCAAATGTAAAAATATGGCAGATAATTACACTTTGTTGTCAGACCAAGTGTTGTGTTAGCTGCAGTCCTGGCTTCATGTCTGACTAGCCTTGTGACCTTGATCTAGCTACTTGACCTTTCTAAGTCTCCATCTGTCTATTTATGCAAGGAGGGTGATAAGAGACTTATAGCACGGGATTACTGGCCATTTAGATGGAGGACGTTGTATATTAGGAAACGTAGAATCCATTCAGTACAATGTTGTTACTTAGCTATTGTTATTGACTATGGAAACCAAGCAGGTCAAGAAGAGACAAGGACAAAAAAATGGACTGTGCTAATTTTCTTGTCTTTCATAGCAGAGAAATAAAGCATACTTTTTAAAATTTGTAAGTTATAAAACAGATATTATAATTATGTTGTTTATAAAGCAGATACAAATATAATAAATAAAATCAATAGTGGAATGTGAGGCAGAGATGGTGTAAATGTACCTAATTCTTTGTCTTTCAAAGAAAAACAACAGCAGAATGTACTTCAATTAGTTTAACAACGATAAAGGGGTTTGGTATTCAATGTTATTAAGGAAATTATCAGAAGACCTAAAAAAGAAAACTGTTAAAAATAGTTACTTTGGGGAAGAGAGTGAGAGTCAAGAGGAAGATTTTTTTTTTTTAATTTTCACACTTTCCTATGCTTTCCCTCATTTTATTATTGGATTTACTACCTTTGTACTAATAAACTTGAAAAAATAACAAGACCCTTGGGGCGCCTGAGTGGCTCAGTTGGTTGAGCGTCTGACTTCAACTCAGGTCATGATCTCGGGGTTCATGAGTTCGAGCCCCATGTGGGGCTCTGGGCCGACAGCTCAGAGCCTGGAGCCTGCTTCAGATTCTGTGTCTCCCTCTGTCTGCCCCTCCACTGCTTGCACTCTGTCTCTCGCATTGCTTCAAAAATAAGTAAACATTTAAAAAAAATAATAACAAGACCCCAAACATAGTCATGTCAAGGGCGTATATTGAGCTATGTTTGTTTGTTTGAATATTTGCTTGTTTTTTCATGTTCTTGCTTTTTCCCTCAACGTAGAAGCTACGTAGAATGCAACCTGGCTAGTAATAGCCAATAGACATGGTTTTTATGAATGGACTGAACAAACTGTGAACAACTTCTCCCCACCTGGGCTCTACGATCTGCCTCTGAACTTTATCTCAAACTTGACTGTTTGCTTCTCTCTAAAATAGAGAAGGGATCATCCATTTCTTTAACTAGCATTGAATATTGCAGAGTTATTGTTTACAGTAGACTTAGGGTCTAGTGGAAAAACAGACATGCACAACTCCCCATCCAGTAACAGCCTGCGTGTGTTCTAATGCAGGGACGATAAAGTACTGCGGGAGGGCAGAGCAGGGTCGCCCAAGTTCCCGGGGAGTGCAGCAATGCCCTGGAGAGCCTGTGGACTAGAGCTCAACCCCAAGGACAAGGAGGACTTGCCAGTTGGTGTTGGGCGTCCACTAGTCGTCTTCACCACAAAGCCTCACCGTCCGCGACCATCTGTGAGTTGTACAGCCATATATTTAGAAACAAAGCCGGAGAGATCATAATAATTAGATCTGGGCACAACTACATTTTTTTTTTCAATACTATTCAATAGGTAATAATGACGATGTCATTACTAAGAAACTGGCAAACATTCGAGGCTTCATTTACAAAATTGGGATGAGATAATGAGGAGCACTGTGACCTCATCACACGCTTTCGCCAACAGCCCCCCTTTATTCGACTGATCAAACCGGGCGACGGCCGTGTTGCAAAGCTGAATACGTTCCAGTACTTAAATCACTGCTCATTTTAATAATGATTGCATGTAAGTCACCTGCTCTGCTTTTGAAACTATGTCAGGGGGTATGTATGGTCTTCGTCGCTCTTCTGGTCATGAAAAGAACAAATCCCAGGAGGGGCCCGTAGTTGCTGAGCAGAGGCTTATAACCTACATGCATCTTACAGCCCTCCTTAATCACTTTCCTCATGCCTGTTTTAGTGGAGCATTCAAGGCGACATCGACTGCGAAGGGTAGGTTCTGTTTTGAGTAATTGGCTTTGTGTCAGCATGAACAGCTACAGACAACCCTTGGTATGCGACACCTCAACATCAGACTCACACACTTGAGTTAGCTGGAAGTCACGTCCAATATCACAAGAGCTACATGTCTGTGTTCACTTATTTCATGCGATTATAAAGCCACAATAATATGCTTTCTCGAATCTAATATTTCATGAGTCAATTTTAAATATGATTTGAAGACACGGAGATCCTTCCTCATCAAATCAAACATTCACTCACTAATTAATATATATATTTGTGTGTGTGTATGTACATTTACATAAATGTCTGAATATGTTCCAGTATTTAAATCACTGTATGTGCATATCTAGCTCTCTCTCTCTCTATAATGTCTACCGAATGGCAGGCATTATATACACACATTCTGGAGTGATGAATTGTATAGTGCCCTGGGGTAGCTCTCCAATCAGTAAGGGAGAGGAAGAAGTAAACATATAACTACAAAACATCAAGCAGGACCTGACCCTAAGGGACTCCGGACTTGGCTTTAGGAAGAGGGGCCCCCAGACCAGAAGGACAGCTTTAACAATATCCATCATGGGCCAGTGCAACTCAGTATTTACACTTCACCTTCTCCCTGGATCTCACTCCCACTTTGATGGATGGGGTTTCTGTTTGCATGTGTCTTTTCTCTGCCTTTGGCTCTTTATTTAACTGTGTCTCTGGCCTTGTGGATTCACTGCATTGTCTTCTTTCTCACAGCTTGTCTCCTCCTTGCTCCAAGTCCCTTCACCAATTAAGAATGATCGCGTTGTAATTGACATCGGGCTGGGCCACACTGTGAATGGAGAGAAGGAAAGGGGGGATGTGATTTAGGGGGCTATTAGGGAAGACAGGATTTGATCCACACTAGATAAGGGTGTGGTATGGTGTGACGTGGTGTTGGTGGTGTGCCTGTGCTGAAAATTGGAATGAAGGAAAGAGGCCCAGAATAAAGACAAGTTTTAGGAGAATTTCTCGGGGGTGGTGATAGAACATGTATCGAAGACGTAGGCAGTGTTGAAATAAAAGTGTATTTTATGTTTAGCGAACATATGGATACAAGCAAGCATAGCTTCCTAGTTTATGATGTTTTCCTAGACAAACATCAGTTTATCTAAAGCAGGGTAGAAACTAATATAAGTATTTACCTTACATAGTTTTTAATGTTTATTCTTTATTTTGAGAGAGAGCATGAGAGGAGGGCAAGGACAGGGAGAGAGAGAATCCTAACCAGGCTCCATGCTGTTAGTGCAGAGCCCGACACAGGGCTTGATCTCATGAACCCTGAGATCATGACCTGAGGTGAAACCAAGAGTTGGATGCTTAACCAACTGAGCCACCCAGGAGCCCCTACCTTAAGCATTTTAAAAAGGAAGTTCGTTATTCTCAGAATCCTTGAAATTAACCTACGTGGGGCAATCCTCGTGTGCCTGTTACAAAGCAGGTCAATCTATATTCCTAATGCCCGACATTGCCTCTTATGGGTTCCAATAATTCACTCAACATATATTCTTGAACACTTCCTGTGTCCAAGAATGCCAAAAAAAGTTAAAATACAGAATAAGAAATAAATCAACATTGAATACGTCAAGTGGCAATATATTCTATGCAGGCGAGGTAGAGAGAGAGTTTGATGGAATTGGAATTATATTTTAGTCACCTTGGTCAGAAAAGTCCTCTCTGATAAGATGATCACAGACTATAAACCCAATGAAGTCAGGGGGAAATCTGTGAGACTGTAGAACAGGAAGGAAGGTAAAGACCTTGGCATGGAGGCATGCTTGGTGTAATAGAAGAATGACAAGGAAGCTAGAGTGGAGTGAGGAAAAAAAAAGAGTAATGAGGGGAACATTTGAGCAGAGATTTAAAATAATTGAGATGGCCCTAATGCAGGGAAAAGTGTTCTAGGTAGAGGGAACAGAAAAGAGGGTCTTCCCAGGGAAGACACCCTTGAAGGAGTAAAGTGTAGGCTGAGCACTGAGGGGCAGTGAGAATGAAGGGGAGGGATGAGGGCAGGGTGAGGGGACCCTGTTTAGGAGCTCTGCTCCAGGGGAGGAGCTTGGCTACTGCCTGACTGTGTGATCTTGAAAAAAAAAAGAACTTTCTAGATCTCAGTTTACCCATTGTTAAAATGGGTACGCTAACAAAGTCTCCCTCAGAGGGTGTCACATGAACCTTGAATGGCCCAATGAGGAGGCAGGATTGTGGAGGGAAGAGTTGTATCTGTTGCATTTATTTTTTTTTTTTTCAACGTTTATCTATTTTCGGGACAGAGAGAGACAGAGCATGAACGGGGGAGGGGCAGAGAGAGAGGGAGACACAGAATCGGAAGCAGGCTCCAGGCTCTGAGCCATCAGCCCAGAGCCCGACGCGGGGCTCGAACTCACGGACCGCGAGATCGTGACCTGGCTGAAGTCGGACGCTTAACCGACTGCGCCACCCAGGCGCCCCAATATCTGTTGCATTTAAAAATAGTTTCTATAAGAACTGGGTGTTGTGGGAGCACTAAAGCTAGCTATGGAGTCAAAAAAACATTTGTTTAATGTTTGGTTGTTTGGTGGAGATGGAGAATATGATGGAATGTTCCTACCCTGTGGAGAAGGATCTAGTAAATAGAGAGAATTTAGTGTCAAAGGAAAGCTAGAAGACAGTTGCAGGACTGCAGACCCAAGCAGAGGAGGGGTGATGGGCCCAAAGCACATGCAAAGCAAACCACCTATTTTTGAAAGACTGTGAAGAGGATACAGGAAATTCTGATTGCCTTTGTAACCAGCCCTTGTTTCTCTCCACCTAGTGAACCAACCACAACCTAATGTAGACATTCTGGGGGTTGCATTTCAACAGGTTTTTACTGTTTTTTTTATTTTTATTATTATTATTTTTTTAATTTCCCAATATCACCAGACCATAGTGAGCCGCGATTACAACGATTTGCCTACCCACGGCAAATCCTAAGACACTGTCTTCTCCAGGGTCACCACTGGCCCAAGTTTCACTTGGAAAATGGGTATGTCAGTGAGCCTCTACCCTTCTCAGTAAGTCCTGATACCTTCAACCATGTTGAGGATTGAATTAAGACCCGTTGCAATTGGAGACTATGTCATGGTGCCTGAAATGCTTCTTAGGAGGCCAGTCATTCTCAAAGTGTGAACCTCAGAGCCCTGGCAATCGCAGCAATATACTTGGATAACTTTGTAGACAGGTGAATTCTCAGGCCCCATCCCGGAGCTGCTAACTCGGGAACTCTGGATGTGGAGAACAACAATCTGATTGTTTTAAGAGACCTCCAGCTGCCTCAGAGGCATGTTCCAGGAAGAGAGCCACCATGCTGAGCAGAAGGAGAGCAAGAAGAATGCATAGAAAGAGAAGAAATAAAAGAATCTGCTTTTACTTGATCACCCTACCTCACCCCCGGCCCCCCAACCAAACACAAATTTAGATAAAAATACATGTCACATACAGACTCATTATAGAAAATGTGGAAACTGAGAAAATGAGGCAACATTTGAAAGGCCTGTCTGGGTCCCATTTACTTAAAGACAACTAGCGTCAACCTTTTGTTCTTTGGCTTCCAAGAGGACAGCAGGCTCCTCTTTTATCAGGCTTATAGCTGAGGCTGGTTACTTTCATCGGTGAACTGAAGACATTTACCCTATTGGGATTAACTTGAAGGTTCAGGAACCATTAATATTTTTGTTTAGCAAAATGCACTTTGCTTACAGCTTGCTTTCCTTGAAGATGCGTATCTCTCTGTGGCCAGACGTACGCTATTTCCCGGCTTTCTATGGGCATCCACAAATGATTTCTGCAGTCCATAAGCATCTTATAAGCAACTACTCATTCAAGCTGAATTGATGTTTGTGCTAAGGAGAAAAGAATGTTGATTCCGGCACTTTGTTACCTTTGCACCGTATAAATAGAAGAGATTTAGTAAAAGAAGCAGGGATGTTAGGGACTCCCTGAAGCTTTTTGCGAGAGAGGCTATGAAGGGAAGGGAACCCAGAGCCTGGGAGGAATTAGCACATCTAATGCCAACTCAGGCATTCTTGCCTCCGGCTGGGAGGCGGGAGGCGGGAGGTGGGAGGTGGAGAGGGTGGAGACTTGCAAAGGTGTCTATCACCTTGGGCATCCCACTCATTGGCTGATTCGTGCCCCATACATCTCTTTCTTTGGTTCCTCCAGTGCTCAGCCCTTCCCACGTCTTCCTTTCTTTTCTTCTCATCTTCTCTTTCTGCATCCGTTACTCTTCCATACAGGAAACACAATAAATATCTCCACGCCATCTCTGCCCCGTCTCGCTCCTTTGCATTAACGAAAAATACTATTTTGCATGCACATCTTTGTTCTCTTTTTCCCTCTTGGAGGCAAAGACCGCTTCTTTTTAGACTAGCTCCTGTAAAGGATTGAGAGTGTTCAGATGGACCTTACACAGTTTTCTTTTACATTAGTGATTTTGCCAAGTAAGATTTGTGAAAGACGGACAAAGAACAGCCTGGGGGAAAAAAAAAGCATCTCTTTTATAAGGACATAGGAGAAATCAGTTTTCACAGTCAGTGCTTAAACAAATTTTTTTTTTTCATTTGCATCTCTAAATTTAAACATGCTTACACTCACTCACCTGAGGTAAATACAAGGCAGAAAAGCAAATCTAGAGCAAAAGGGTCTTAAGAGTGAAAGACAACATTTGTCGCCACGATTGTTTTATCGTACTCTCCAGTAACAGGGAATACATGTACATACTTTAAATTCTGTTAATTGCTTAATGTGAACTAAATGCAGTATGTTTATCTCAGTTGCTTATTGATTGAGCTTCATTGGCTTTTTTATGATTTAGAGGCTTACTTACAATCCTTAGCTTCTCACGATATGGTACGTGAGGTCCAGCAGTTTACTGACAGTACAATTTTACGATCTAAATTTTGTCTGCTTTAAAGAAGTAAAATGTTTATATTTTTCAGATATAGAGTTGTCCAGCCTCCAGGTAGTTTCGAAGACACGAGGGCACATAGTGAGAGGGGAAACAAGTTTCTTCAATGAGGCACACTTTGGGTGCTTTCGCTGCACTCTTCTTAAAATTAAACAGACATCTTCAACTAATGTCAATAAAATTAGGAAGACATTCATGTCAGAAAATTATTTAATTTATTTAGTATTTATTTTATTTATTTATTTATTTATTTATTTATTTATTTATTTTTGTTTTTTGAGAGAAAGACAAAACGCAAGTGCAGGAGGGGCAGAGAGAGAGGGAGACACAGAATCTGAAGCAGGCTCCAGGCTCTGAGCTGTCAGCACAGAGCCTGACATGGGTCTGGAACCCGCAAGCCGCGAGATCATCACCTGAGCCGAAGTCCAGCGCTTCACTGACTGAGCCACCCAGGCGCCCCCTATTTATTTCATTTTTGAGACAGTGCAAGTGAGGGAGGGGCCGAGAGAGAGAGGGAGACAGAGAATGCAGCTTGGAGCTGTCAGTGTAGAGCGCCAAGGGAGGCTCTAACTCAGGAATCCTGATCTCATGACCTGAGCCGAAGTCGGACGCTTAACTGACTGAGACACCCAGGGCCCCAGAAAATATTTTAAATCATGGTTTCCTGTGAGTGTTTTCAGGGAATTCATTTCAGTGCAGGTGGTCAAAGGTAGCAGATGGTCTACCTTGTTAGTTTCTCTTGTTATCACCTTGTCCTCTGGTCCCAGATCAGGTCAATCAAGGACAAGTTGCCTTGATGTCCAAGTCCTTGCTTTTGTTTATTTATCAGGAATATAGTGGAGAATGCAGAATGAAAGGGTGATGGCAATAATGCTCTATATATACAGCAGTGGTTCTCAGTCTGTGGTTCCATCAGAGGTGTATTTTATGCTAGTCCTGTATTATTGTTTAAATAGGATTATTATATCATATGATTATGATTTTATGATTATTATAATGTATCAGTAAGATTATGGTAACTGTAGCCTACTCGCATATTTTGGTTGGTGCTGCATCAATGTGTCACAAAAAGTTTTTTGTCATACATCTGCACTGGAAAATTGTGTGCAGATGTTTGTGTGTTTGGTGTGTGTGTGTGCGTGTGTGTGTGTGTGTTTTGGGGGGACAGATACAATATTGGTATCATAGTGGGTACTTGAACCAATTCATAAAGGAGTCAAAGGTCTAGTAATAAATTGGGACTCCCAAGGGAGCAATTTAGAAGAAGTACTTAAGATTAAATACTTTGTGCTTAACACAACTACTGCTTTACTGACTAACACATTGTTAGCTAATGGTTCACATGGTATTTTCATAGTGATTCAACCAAGACTGGGGGAAGCAAATAGTCAATCCCATTTTGTTTTCTTATTGTCCTCCAACTATTCTACAGTATATATTTTTCTAACATAGTGATGATGAGCTAAGAGAATAAGCTTTTTGTTTTAGAAAATTAGTTAATAAATCACTTGATCACTAGTAAATATAGAAATATATTGTGTACGTCTGGGTAACCATCCTGTTTATTCTTTTCTTAAAACTTTTCCTAATGTTGATTTATCTTTGAGAGAGAGAGAGAACATATGCAGGGGAGGGGCAGAGAGAGAGGGAGACAGAATCCAAAGCAGGCTCAGACTCTGAGCTGTCAGCACAGAGCCTGATGCGGGGCTCAAACTCACGCACTGTGAGGTCTTGACCTGAGCTGTAGTTGGATGCTTAACAGACTGAGCCACCCAGACGTCCCACCATCCTGCTTATTCTTGATACCAAAGGAAGATATTTTTCCTTGGGAAAAGGAAGGTTAAAGGACCAATGAGATTAGAGGGATCTTTATTATTGTTAACCAATGAAACCAGAAAGGGGTCTGTTTTCCCTCCTCTAGAATAATTACACTACTGTAAAAGTCTTTTTTATCTTTTTAAGATTTCCTCTAGTAAATCTTTCCCTCATAAAGAGGTGCTTGATAAATAGGTGCACTCATAAACTCATGGGTGACACTTCTACATTAGGCTTACGTTAAAGCAAGGTTGAAAACAGGAGGAAATAAAGAATTGCTACAAATATAAAATTCCCATTTCAGGTGGTATCATCTACCTTTTTGGAAGATAAATTCACCCTGGGAATGTCTGGGACCCTGGAGTGATTTCTCTAAACTATGGGTGGGAGCGTTCATTAGCTGAATGGTTCCAGACCGATGAGAAATGCAATGCTTGTCTCAGAACCAGCAGGTGTGACCGTCACTGTAAGGTAGATCTAATCAACCACCGAGGTTTATAAATGAAGACTCCTTTAGCAACACTGTCCAAATCACAGCCAGACGCATGACGTGGTTCTGCACGTTAACCAGGTGGGTAGAAGAGCAAAATTTGGGTTGGATACCTGTCTATTTTGAAACTTTGTAACTAGTTAAAAATCTTCATCAAAACATTGTTTAAATATCTATTTCAGTTGGGGAACTACAGAGGCCATAATACTTGACTCTGCTAATACCTAGGAAGACAGATTTAAAAAAAATTCAGCAGGGTAAATTTTTAAACAGCAAAATCCAAAGTCTAATGTAGATGGACTGTATGTACTGTAGAGAACAGATGACATATTCTCTGATGACTTATGGAAAAGAGGGAAGGTCAAGTTAAACAAAGATGTTGAGGGGAATCAGAAGGATTAAAGGTGTTCATATCACGTGGCATCTGTTGCCTTAGAGAGTTGAGTGTAATTAATCTAATAATGCCTATCAAGTTGCATTTAATACTTTGAAAATGAGTCCATTTATTCTATACCAAGGAAACAAAATCAAATGGAATCTAGAAATACAGACACATAATTAACGTTCTTTTCTGATATGTACTTCTTAAGACCCTTTGCTTACAGTCACTTTTTATTGATTTCTCATTGTGTTGCCATGAAATGCAGATCAACTTGTAATATAGGTGAGAGGTTCTTCATTCTCATAGCAGGCAAATCCAAGTTTAGTCCACATGTATTTTAGTTTAATCATGGGGTTTTTGTGTCCCCTCATGGGTGGGACCCCCAATTACCTTTAGTCTACCTGGATTGGGGTATTACTACTGCTCTAACATGAGTTTCTTTATGTCCCTGTTCCGGAAGAACTCATCCACAATTTTTATTACAAACTCAAAATAATTAGGTTCTTACAAAAGTATCTATGGTGATAGTCTACAAAAAGAAGAAAAATAAATACAGTTTGTCTAAGAAGATTTTCTTCACTGACTTAAAATCAAATTTGTGAAAAAGCAAATAATGCAAATAAGCTGATTATTAACTTTTCCCTCCACTCGGGGTCAACATGCAGCTGCCGGTGATGTTGCCTTTTCAAGTTCAAAGGTGATTCCATGGGCAATGATTTTCAATGTGAATACATACAGCTGAGGAGACTGATGTGTGACCTTTACTTTTCAAATCAAGTGCATGTGTAATCTGCTCATGGTTAATGCCTGCATCCATATTCAGGAGAGACATTGACTCCCCTTGGCCCTGTCCCTGGGCCTACGTGTTTCTATGAATACCGAGCTGACTCTTCACAAAGGCTCAGAGGCAAAGCGTGTTCACAGGGCTGCCCACACCTTGTCCCATAAAACACACAATCTGTGAACTTGCTTTTAAAATACTTCATGTTGCCTTCTTCATATCATCTTGGCCCTGGGTTTGAACCATGGCATTTCATGCGGTGTGCTTTTGTTCTCTTTGGAATGATAACGCTCTCTGTGAATGCTTATCAATTATTGGTTGCCTTTATTATATTCTTAGAAATAATGTGACAATAAGCGCTGTTACTAACTTATGACATCCCTTTTCACTCCAAATGATTGAACGATTCCCACACATTTTAAACTCCAAATAAAGAGGTGGGAAAGGAGGAGAAAAAAGAAAGACAACCCACATACAGATTTCACCTCGCTAACGACTTAATTGGTATCACCCCTGGGGTGAAATGTTGTAACACCCTACAACTCTTTATGACAGGAAGTGAAAATTCCATATCCAATTGGAGCTACAGGGATAATTTAGGGAGGCAGAATGCAATTATCCAATTAGGAATTTAGCCAGAACAGAAAGGTTAATCCCTCTAAGTCCTTTCAAAAGAGCCCATGGGATCTTTAATGACGACAAGGGGTCAGGACCTGTGTTTTACAACTCCAGCCAAAAAATTATTCAGACTTCTCTCTCACTCTCTGAAAAACAGGGAGGCTCAAATGCACCCAACTTCAGGAGAAATCATTCCCAATATCAGACCTTTTCAGAAATTGCCATTTTCTCAAGTTCTCCACTCTGGGTTATGAAACCACCACATAAAAGTCGTTTTAGTTTCACAAACAAGTTTAGTGTTTGGCTAGCGATGATTTTGTGGCATGGGCTGCTTTCTTCACATAAGACAGAGTGGCACAGAGTTGGATGCTGACTCAGAGGTTTGGAATGCGTCATTGATGCCTGGCTGGGCTCCAGCCTTGGGCTTAGAATCTGCCAACTTGGCAGGCTGGGGAATTTGCTGTGGCAATTTTTCAAAAAGGGAAGAATCCGTCCAAGGAGAGATTGTTTCTACATTTTAACTACCAGGATAAGTGACAGGGTCCTCTCTAACAAACAGTCTGGCCCAAGACAGAATGAGGGGTTGTACTCAAAGAGAAACCAATGGCATATTTGCAAGGATCTCTTGTAAAAGTAATATACCTTTTGGACATTCATTCCAAAGTTCCGGCCAAAAGAAATATGAATTACAAATTTCAGTCTGGGAGGCACAGAACACAGACTTGCCGGATACAACAACAAATGGTACTTTACAGGTCCTCCTATTAGACATACAGTTATGTCATGGATATTTACAAGTGAAGCAATTTTTCTTTGGATGCCAGCCAATACAGGATCATTAAACAGGGCTTTTTGGATTCACAAACCTAATGTGTCTAGAGAGAGAGAGAGAGAGAGAGAGAGAGAGAAAGAGAGAGAAATTCTCAGCCAGTAAGCAAGCATAGCTTCACTCTCTTACTTTCTAAAAAAAAAAAGTCAGCATTAAACTTTTCAATATTTCTCTTCTTAAATTCCAGTTGACCTAGACATTTTGATAAAAACTCTAGAAAGTCTCTGAGTATTGTTTATTTTTCTAACATTTTCAATTTGTACCCATGTCCTATAGCATAAGTTTTCCTAGAAGCCTTAAAAAGATATTTACAAAAAAAAATGTAGTCGATGGATCAATGCAGAAATGATGGGACCTGGTTAGTTTTTGCTAATTGATAGAAATGAATACAGTCATATCAATGTATAACTCAGAGTATAGCATTATGAAATACACCTCACATTGAAATTGCTGTGAAATTAGTATTAGAAAATGCATCAAACCTTGTCCTCATCAGAAGAGTTGCGCATTTAATAATTCAGCATAGAACACATACACATTTTATAACACCTTATAAGTATCATGGCTTTTAGCTTTTTATTAAATTTCCCAAGAAGACAAACATTTTGGGTGTGGAAATTTAAAAACACCTAAGCGATATTTTCTCTAGGAAACAAAAAGGAGTCTGGACACAGGAGAAAGACAAGTTGCTACTCTTTGTACAATATTATATATTGCATGGTTAAATTTACAGTGAACTATAAAACTACAAAAAAGTATTAATTAAAAGACATACAACAAGTAACCTGAGATCCCCAAGAGAATTGAAACTCCTTTTAGAGTACTTTTGTTTTCTCTTAAAATATTTAAGTTTGCAAGGCCTAATGATACCCAAAAAGACAAAAATCCATCATCCATGTATTTACGACATACAATTTATACATTTCCTATAAAAAACATGTCATGACATTATCTATTTCTAAGGCAGTGTTTATGCTGTTCTACTACTCAGAACGATGACCGTTTACGTCATGATTTTAATTATGGCTTCAGGAGAAATGTTTGCTGTTTTCTTTCAATTGTTGGACGAAGGGAGGAGGTTCCTAAGAGCAAAGAGTGTTGGATGAAGGGAGGAGGTTCCTAAGAACAAAGATTTCTGAGAAGTTCAAGGATGTGTTTTATTTAGTTATTTAATTAATTAATTTTTTAAGTGACCTTCTGCCACTTTTTTAAAAAGTTTTATGTATTGGAGAGAGACAGAGACAGCGCAAGTGGCGAAGGAGCAGAGAGAGAGGGAGAGGGAGTCCCAAGCAGGCTCTACGCTGGCAGTGCAGAGCCCAATGACATGGGGCTTGAACTCAGGAAGCCATGAGATCCCGACCTGAACCAAAACTAAGAGTCCCACACTTCACCAACCAGGACACCCAGGTGCCCCGCAAAGGATGGGTTTTAAATTGTTGATTTTACTATCAGGTTTGATGAGGCCAACAGATCGAAAGAGCATTATCACTGAAAAGGGAGTTTGTTACTCACCGATCCCAAAAAGGTGGGGGGCCCACAAACCGTGCAGAATGCAGGGAAGTGCCAGGAGGGTCAGTCAGGAGGTAGAGGGGGCAAGGGTAAAATATGTGGGCAGGGGTCTGTTTCCTGTTTCCTTCGGAAGGAATGTGGGAGGCAGGGGAAACAGGTTTAGGACCGCCTAGTTTCAATAACTTTGAGCAATAGTGATGTTCCTAGTTGTCTGATCCCAGGTCCTTCCGGGCGGATTTAGAAAGAGGGCTAGTGTCCTGGAGTGTAAAAGCCTGCGGAGGAAGTGGGCAGGGGAGGGGGGCGGTGGTGAGAGTTCTGGATTGGTTGGTTAGCATTGGAGAGCACAGCACCCTCATAAGCAAGTCAGTTACTATTTCTAGCAGTTGGTTAGTCCTGGGAGGGCCAGTCTCTCCAGGGTTGGCAAGGCTCCAGATGTCAAAGCATCAGAAAATTAAAAAGCCATGATTAATACAATATGGTCTTCATTTTGTTTGTCTGAAGTCAGTATGACAATCAAAACGCTTTTTCGAATTGCCCAATGAGCACTCATTTTCTTTAATGTACACCCATTTTGTGATCATTTCACCATAACCAGAAAGGATTATTGAACATCTGCTTGTATAATGAAGTCACTGTTTCAGCAGAATCTCTTTCCTGTCCTAACATTCTTATCTCCCTTGGTGGACAGACCCCAGACCAAATCCCACCTCTGCCCGCTTTCAACTGGTGGATGGTGGATAATTCAAGAGGATTCTTTCAGCTCTTAATCTGAGGATTAAATGAGATACTACACGGAAAAATGTCTGTGTGGTGCCCAGGGCTCAGGAGGTTCTCAGTGAGTGGAGACTATTACTGTAATTATTCTCTACAAGTTGACAACCTAGAGCCAATGGGATTCTGATTAACACAGAGGCTGGAAATAGTGTCCCTTTTAACTTAGCCATTGCTGTTTCTTCCTATTTCCCTAAAGTTATACCAACCATTTTAGTGAAGATATATCAGATATGAAGAGGTCCAGCTTGTGAGACAGGTGTACCTGTTAGAAACATCACTGCTCACTATCGGTTAGTGGACACCGAAGCAAACAGAGGTCAAAAAACCTTGGGTGAAGGGCGCCTGGGTGGCTCAGTCCATTGAGCGTCTGACTTCAGCTCAGGTCCTGATCTCACGGTCTGTGAGTTCAAGCCCCGCGTCGGGCTCTGTGCTGACAGCTCAGAGCCCGGAGCCTGCTTCGGAATCTGTGTCTCCCTCTCTCTGACCCTCCCCCGTTCATGCTCTGTCTCTCTCTGTCTCAAAAATAGATAAACATTAAAAAAAATAATAAAAAAACCCTTGGGTGAATGCAAAAAAGACTCCTGAGAGTTTATAGGAAGGGAATATGTGGGAGCTAGCAGAAAGTGGGCCAAAGACGCTTACAGAGTTCACAGCCATTGCCTAAGACTGTCCTGGAAGACCAACCCATGTTGCTGTATCACTCACAGGCTTTAGGGCTCCGAGAAAGCTATAGTAGCTCAATGAGGACCAGCTCCTCGGCTGGAAAATGGGGCTGGCAGCGTCTGGCTCACAACAATAAAACCTGCAGAATAGTTTAGGGCACATAGCAGTGGCTCCGTATCCATTATTGTGATTATTAAGCCATTCTTACCAGTTTAGTGGGATGGAGGTTATACAGAAATGTATTTCTGGGGTGCTTCGGTGGCTCAGTTGTTTACGTGTCCGACTCTTGGTTTCAGCTTCAGGTCATGATCTCATGGTTCATGAGTTCGAGACCCGCGTTGGGCTCTGTGCTAACAGCATGGAGCCTGATTGAGATTCTCTTTCCCCCACCCCTTCTCTCTCTCTCTCTCTCTCTCTCTCTCTCTCTCTCTCTCAAAAATAAACAAATAGACATTTTTTAAAAAAGAAATGTATTTCTATTTGGAGGGCATATAAAGCAAAAATAAAATTTGGCTGAGGGGGTGTAGATATTTACAGCAGAACACCATGGATTCATCTGCCATTGTTGTTTTCATTACTGGTCACAACAGGACCACCACTCGCTCACTTATATTCTATGCATTTTAAGCTGTATGATATTTTCTCATAGTTTTAACAGGCTTTTTTCCCTATGTGCGTTGACTTTTACACCCCTTATTGAGCTTGTTTGTTTTGGTATGATCGTTTTCCTACTTACAAGGCTAGTTTGGATTTGTTTCTGCTTTCCAGGTGATTAGAAAAACCACACGATTTAGTGTTCCAGGATAATCTGACAAGTCCACTGGGTCCCATTCACCTCAGGCATCAATTTCAATTAAAGACAGCAAAGCATGAACCCGGGAGTTTAGATGGCTCACGTTTAGATGATTCATATCTCTTTCCAAGGCTTCAGAAGCAGGACCTTTATGTTAGAGCAAGGCTAAAGCATAGTAGGTTCTTTATGTATACTCATCAAATTAAATAGGCTTAGTTCAAAATCTTATGAAACTCTATTGATAGTATCTTAATTCTATTTAATATAATTATGACCAAATGTTAAAAATTTATATGATTTTAAAAACACAATTTTCTAAGAAAAAAAACTTATAAAGAAGAAATATAAGTGATTTTTGTTGTTAGCTCTTCCATTTCTGAAAAATGGGAGTTTCAAATAAAGAAAAAAATATGTCTCTCAGTATTGGGGTTGTGGGTATCTAACTGTTTCATATAGAGTTACAGCCCTCAGTTTATTAATTAATTTCCTCCACAGTCCATATTCTTCCTGTATCCCAAACTAATCCATATCTGATCCCAGCAGTTTCATCACAGGCCACACAAAGTTTCCTGCTGTATGAAACGCTCTGTTCTCTCATAGAAGGAGAGGTCCTTGCTGTAACTTTATTTCTCAAATTTCCCTGAGGAAAAAAAAAATCATCAATCCATTTGTCTCTAAGCCTCTAAGAGGCTATGATGCCGTAAAATAGGACTTTACATAGTTTGAAATAAACATTTGGTTTTTCTGGCACTAGAAGTTAACGAATGCCTGGCTGCAATGAGAGACCAGAGACATCCCGACTTCTCATTATGAACGTGAAATAAATGGATAATAAATAGATTATGTCATTGCTAGATCTTTTCAGTTAATAGTTCTCTTTTAAAGATACAGTTTCTCAGGGCGTCTGAGTGCCGCAGTCGGTTAAGCGTCTGACTCTTGATCTCAGCTCAGGTCGTGATCGCACATGTTCCTGAGTTTGAGCCCCATATTGGGCTGTGCGTTGATGGTGCAGAGCCTGCTTGGGATTCTGGGTCTCCTTGTCTCTGCCCCTCCCCACTTGTGTTGCTCTCTCTCAAGATAAATAAGTAAACTTAAAAAAAATAAAAAAATAAAGGTATAGTTTCTCAACCAAACTGTAAAGAAGGATCTAGTGGATGTCAAGCGGTCAAAGTGTGTTAACTTTCTCACGTTCCTTAAAGATTTTTTTCATGTTCTTAAAATTTTGTTCGCTACACAAGAGTTTTTGAAACGTACCATGTGCAGACCTGTACGTAGTCCGTGGGTAATATGATTGAGTTTATTACACAGCTCTGCCCTAAAGGCAGACACTTAGATTTCTGCTGACCTTGGAGTTTTCACTGTCTTCTGTATAACCAAAATCCTGATGGCTGACAACAGGGAAGTCTAAAGTGATCTGATGCTAGGAATGATGGACATGAAGCCAATGAGGAAAAATGGAAGGGAATGTTGATGTACTTCTTCACACTTTCCAGAGACCTGGAGTTGGGAAGGACCATGTGATCTGTTCTGTGGCATATGTCCTCTCCTAGTCATTCCTACACTAACAGTGAGTGATTCCCCACACTCTTTCCCTCTGCAGGAACGATTCTGAAAGTCACCTGGGGAGGCTGCACAGACACAAAGGAAATCTTAAACAGGTTCCCAGATCACTGCTTGAAAGGAAACTTCTGCAGAAAAGTGGTTTCTTTAGTTATTTACATGAATGAAAAATACACTTTTTCATGAAACCTCTGAGATTTGGAGGTTTGTTTCCACAGGCAGGCCTCACTGTTGAAACTAATATAAAGCCCCATCTCCAATTACCGTTACTGTATAGATGTAGATATTTCGTATCTGTCTGGCAGCAAAAACTGGAGTTCTAAACAATAAATTTTTTTTTAAATATTTATTTATTTTTAAGAGATGGAGAGACAGAGTGTGAGTGGGAAGAGGCACAGAGAGGGAGATACAGAATCTGAAGCAGGCTCCAGGCTCTGAGCTGTCAGCAGAGAGCCTGATGCAGGGCTTGAACCCACCAGTGGTGAGATCGTGACCTGAGCTGAAGTCGGACACTTAACCGACTGAGCCACCCAGGTACAACAACTTTTTATTCCAAGGGAATATACCAATATAATTTTACTTCAAATGTTCAGTGATGGGCCAAGCCTTTACTTTCCATTAAATCCCTAACCCCTAGCAGAACATCCTAAATGTTCACGGAACACAATGAACTTAACCATTCTGTTTTTATGGCAAAAAATACCTCATGTTTCCAAGCATATAAAATAAATAACTGCTAATAATGAGCTAAAGACACAATGGAGAATGAGAGTCTCATATCTCCGAGGGTACTTATTTCCTAAATATTTGGTGGAACAATTGAAGCTATCTGCACATGACTATTTTTCACTGGCAGGTTTTAAACCAAGGACTCAAATTCTTTCATGGACGTAAGACTATTCCAATTTTCTATTTCTTCTTATGTCAGTTTTGATAAGTTGACATCGTCTTTGGTTATTGTATTTTATTTATTTACTTTTTGAAGGAAACTCTACCCCCAATGTGGGGCTCAAACTCATGACCCTGAGATCATGAGTTGCATGGTCTACTGACTGAAACCAGCTGTCCTTGTTTCTGATAATTTTAGATAAATTTTCAAATTCAGTGATATAAAGTACAACATATCACCAAAGGATTAATATCTGTGGGACTATTGAGATATCCTCTTGTTTATTGTTGATGTTACTTATTTGTGTCTTTTCTCTCTCTCTCTCTTTTTTTTTCTTTGTCAGGAGTTTATCAATTTTTTGACACTATTGAATCTCTATAAGGCATAAAGATTTTCTATTACATTAGGTTCTATTCTTCATAATTTTTAAAAAACTTTACTATTTACGACTTTTGCTAAGTTCTCGAGATAGATGTTTTTAGTCTTTTTCTTTTCAAATCTATGGATATATAAATATAGCTTAAGCTACATCTATGAGTTTGATTGCTTCTTTTAGTTACTTAGTTGTAAGTAGTGTATAATTTGTACCAGATTTATTCTTTGACTTTTGCTTCCTTTCCAAATATTTGGAATTTTCTAGGCATCTGTTGATATTTGTTTCCTTCTTAATTTTTTTTAGTTGTTCAGAGAACATAAACTGAACAATTTTAAACTTTGAAATTTGTTTAGCTTTGCATTATGTCCCAGCAAATAATCAATTTCTTAAATGTTTGACATAAATTTGGAGACATAACTTTATATCTGCTAATCAGGTCATGTTTTGTAATCATTTTATTGAAATCTATATTCTCATTGACTTTTTGCCTGAAGATCTCTGTATGTGCATTAAAAATTCCTCATTATAGTTGTAGTTTTGTTTTACTTCTGTAAATTTTTGCTTTATATATTTTGAGAGTAGATTACTTAGGGACCTGCAAATTTTGAACTCATATTTTCCTGGAAAATGGAACTTTTATCATGATCCATTTTTATTCATAACATGTTATCATGTTCCACTTTATCTCTTAAAATGCATTTTGCATTATAACATACTTCACTCATAAATATAGCTACACCAGCTTTCTTTCCATGATTGTATAATGTAGCTTTACTATTAACCCACTCAAATGTCTCCATCATTCTACATAAGTTGTGGTGATTGCAATTGTATGAATCAGTTCTCTTTATCTTCTTTGTATTTAATATTTTTAATGATTATTTTTTTAATTTTATTTTTTTAATTTACATCCTAATTAGTTAGCATATAGTGCAACAATGATTTCAGGAGTAGATTCCTTAGTGCACCTTACCCCTTTAGCCCATCCCCCCTCCCACACCCCCTATAGTGACCCTCTGTTTGTTCTCCATATTTATGAGTCTCTATGCTTTATCCCCCTCCTGTTTTATATTATTTGTGTTTCCCTTCCCTTATGTTCATCTGTGTTGTCTCTTAGAGCCCTCATATGAGTGAAGTCATATGATATTTGTCTTTCTCTGACTGCCTAATGATTATTTATTTTCAAGAGAGAGAGAGAGAGAGAGCACAAACAGAAGAGGGGCAGAGAGAGAGGGAGACATAGAACCTGAAGCAGACTCCAGGCTCTGAGCTGTCAGCACAGAGCCCAGCCTGGGGCTCAAACTCATGAACTGGGAGATCCTGACCTAAGCTGAAGTGGGGAGCTTAACCAACTGAGCCACGTTCTTATTAAAGTCCAGTCTACTCATCCTTGTGCTTTATTTTTCTGTTGGAGTTTTTAGTTGTTTTACTTAATGTTATTATGAACAGGGGCACCTGGGTTGCTCAGTTGGGTAAGCGTCAGATCTTGATCTCGGCTTAGGTCATGATCTAACAGTTCATGAGTTCAAGCCCTGCATGGGTTCTGTGCTGACAGCTCAGAGCCGGGAGCCTGCTTGGGATTCTCTCTCTTCCTCTCTCTCTGCCCCTCTCCCACTTGTGCATATGGGTATGCTCTCTCTCTTTCAAGATAAGTGAACACACGTAAAAGATACCATTCTGAATATATTTGAGATTAAATTGTGATCCTCCCATGTGGATTCTAGTCACCAGGTTCCATGCTCCCTTTTATTTTATTACATTTGTTTTAAATTTGGTGGAGGTTTTTTTTTGCATTATTTGACATCTCTTTTATTAGTTTGTTAGGCCCGTTAGTAATTACATACACTATTTAATTTTTTTTTTTAACATTTATTTATTTTTGAGACAGAGAGAGACAGAGCATGAACAAGGGAGGGTCAGAGAGAGAGGGAGACACAGAATCTGAAACAGGCTCCAGGCTCTGAGCTGTCAGCACAGAGCCCGAAGCGGGCCTCAAACTCACGGACCGCAAGATCGTGACCTGAGGCGAAGTCGGCTGCTTAACCGACTGAGCCACCCAGGCGCCCCTACATACACTATTTTAAAAATAATTTTCCTAGAAATTGATTGTGATATGTATTATTACTTATTAAAGTCTACCATACACTAGTACCCTTACCACGTTTTATACGAAGCAAGAATCTTAACACACTTTAATTTTGAGTAACTGCTTCCTAATATATATGCTATGTGTCACGTATTATGCAATTGCGGCCATTATTGCTTCATTATTATTATTGAAACAACAGCTTGGCTTAAATTAGCCCACATGCCTTCTCTCTTGCTCCCTATCTTAGCTTTCACCTTGGATCGTGTGTCTTCTTTCTTAAGTTCACTTTTAGTGAGATTGTGTTTTTAGCACACCATCTCGCTTTTAGTGTATTTCAGAACATCTTTGTTGTGTTTCCATTTTTAAATACTATTTTTTTTTTTTTTTGCTAGATCTGGAATCCCACTTTGGAATGCATTTTCCTTTAGCACAATAAAAGCACCATGACATTGTGAGAGAGCCGAAATTCTTACTGTTGCTTCCATTGAAGGTGGGCTCATTTTTCTCTAGCCGCGGTTACATCTTTTTTTCTTTATCTTTGATTTTCATCAATCTTAGTTTTCTGTGTCTAGTTCGGATTTTCTTGGCATTTGTCTTGCTTTATAATGCTTTATGAATGTGACACTTGAAGATTTCACTGTTTCTAAAAATTTCTCAGCCATTATCCCCTCTGGTATTTCTGCCATATTCCTTTTCTCTTTCATCTTCTTCTGGAATTCAGATGAAATGTGTATAAGAGGTGATGACCACATCTCGCATGCCTATCACATGCTTTAAAAATTAATTCCTTTTATTATGGGGTGAGAGTATGTTTTGTTTTTCCTGCTGTATGTGCCAGCTAATTTTTATTTCACTTCTAATTTGCCATTCCACTGACACACTGAGTTTGTAATTTTAGTTATTGTATTTTTTAGTTCTAGAATTTCAATTTTCTGCTTTTGTGTAACTTACACTTTGGCAAAATTTGGGGCATTTTTCTTTAATTTCCTTCACCTATGAGTTTAGGTTGTTTGAAGGTCTCTGGCCTTATTTCGTGTTCCTGTTCTGCATGTGTCTGTTTTAACAGTTTGTTGTTTTACTTTGCTGTAAGTCCGTTCCATGCATGGTGACTTTTTTTGAGAGCTGGACGTTACATATGATAATCTTTCTCCGGAAAGGATTAGCTTTTGCATATGAGAAATATCAAATCAAGGAACAACAACCTCAGATTATTTTAGTCCTTGTGGGGACTGACAGAATTTGCAGCCAGACTTCCCTCAATGTATGCACAGTTCTTTTCCCAGGTTAGCTTTATTCCAAAAACTAGCACTTTGGGATTTCTCCTGAGAGCTGGGGGTGTTTCTAGAACCACTATTGCTGGCAGGCTCTGTTCTCCATTTTGTTCCCCTTCAGCTCTGTCAGGTGGTTTAAAGTTCTCCCCAACCTTTCAGTTGCTACTTTTCTTATTGGCGATCATCTCAAGGAACAAAGCAGCCCCATTTCAGGGCTTGGCTTCTCTGACCTCCTTCATTGCTTGGGACATGGCCCTACAGCTCTTCACTGCTTTGATATTCCTCCCACATCTTCAGATATATATATATATATATATATATATATATATATATATATATATACATGTACATATATATATTAAAATATATATATTAGAAAATATATATATATATATTTAATTTTTTAATGTTTATTTATTTTTGAAATAGTGGGAGACACAGAATCCAAAGCAGGCTCCACGCTCTGAGCTGTCAGCACACAGCCCGAGGTGGGGACCGAACTCACAAACTGTGAGATCATGACCTGAGCTGAAGTCAGGCAGCTGAGCTACCCAGGCTCTATTGTAAAAAAAATTGCTCAACTTTCCTACCTACTGTTGGCAACATATTTGATCAGAGTCTGTTTAGTCTGCCTTTCCCGTACGAGAATTCAAGGACTTACAATCTGGGTTCCTACTTCTGGATAAACCTTGCTATTTGTCTCTCTTGACTTCATC
Organism: Lynx rufus; assembly: GCF_022079265.1. Lineage (NCBI taxonomy): Eukaryota > Metazoa > Chordata > Mammalia > Carnivora > Felidae > Lynx > Lynx rufus. The sequence goes on along the minus strand of NW_025814896.1, from coordinate 56,810,760 downwards.
TGTCTCCTGTCCAGCAGCTGTTTGTCTGTTTCTACCCCTAGCTGGCCCAACATGGAACACAGCCCCTTTATTTTTATTGCTGATAAAAATGGTAGTAAAGACATAATTCCCTGGAAGACATCTACACACAGGAAATAACTTCCGAATGAAAGTTGGAGTTTTGACATCACGGCACCACCCAGAAATCACCTTCAAACAGGTGCCTCCATTTCTGAAAGTCCTTTAGCCTCACTTGTACCAAAACATTCTCCATGGACTAAACTTATCTTCATATATCTTCATTCCCAGCCTAAGGTCTGTTCTGTAAAAAAACATATACTTTTCTAGGGCACAACAAGAGATTATAGTTACCCTTGGAATCATATGATATTTTACAGATTCTATACTTTTTGACATTTATTCTTCACTCATGTCTCCCTTGAAAGGAGTCTGTTGTAAACTATGGTATTCTACAGTGCTGGTGCATAGTTTAATTTTTGTAAGGAAGCTAATGCATGAAAGGTAAAAATATTTATATGTTACTTTGCAGTTAATCACAATAAAAATGTCTTTTCCAAGTGCCATGAAATAATGTAAACAGGGATGGCATAAATTTTGGAATGGAGGCATAAAAATGAGAAAATTGACCATTCTTTCTTGCCACTAACATTTTAATATGTGGGGGATTATTGAAATTGGTGACATAGAGACAGATTCCTAACTTTTTGGTGTGACCGAGAGCAAGAAGCTCTATTTCACAGAAAAGGATGGTTTCTGAGTGGAGTCACGATTGAACTAGAGGACTGAGTAAAAGGACTCTGGACGATTTCCTCTAAATATTAATAAAGTAAATGTCAGATGGTGAAATTTCAGTAATAATTTGAAGATAAAATAGTGAACATGGAAAATCTATGTCTGTGAAAAGCAAAAGAATAATTAGCTGTATTGAATTCTTATTCAAGAAAGGTCTTGTACTAGATACTTTACATAATTATCATATTTAATCTTCACCAACATCTCCATGCCCCAACACCAGCATACAGAAATAGGAAATGTCCTCAGGATTGAGTTAAGCAAGCATATTAAGCAAAGCGATAAATTCTATGCAAAAAGAGTATTATAGCAACTGGCTTTCTGGATTAAACCTCTTCCTAATTAAGGTACTTAGAAATCAGTGATTTTACCTTTTGTCTGTAAGCCTTATTCACATCTTTTCCTTCCTGCTACGTAACAGTGATTTCCCAGGCTCCCTTAAAAGCTGGCTTATATTTACGTCCTGCCAATAAGAGATACCAGGGAGACGTGAAGAGTACAGGGAAAAGATTTTCCTGTCTCTCTTTCTCTGCTTCTCTTGGATTCTTGGGAAGGGACTTCACTCCTTCATGAAGTAGACTTTGGTCAAGTAGCCACCCTTGATCCACTGGATCGTCCCGACAGTAATGGTTGTGTAGTCACTTCCCCATGATCCCAGACCAGCACTGTAGTCTCCATTCCACTGATCTGTCTCTGTCTTGGGTGATCAAGCCTCAACCACAGGGCTTCTTTTTTCAAGACCCAAGCATGGCTTAATCTTTATATCACATTCCATAACTGATTTGAGTTGTACCAGTCCTGGGCCTTGGGTACTGGTAATAGAACTTGCCCCATATTATTAACTTTGCTTGAGAGATCTGCTGCTACTAATTACTGAGTTACCTCACCTTTCCATCTCAACCCTTCCAACAAGTAGTACCTACTCCAAGTTATTTTCTCTGGCCTAAAACTAAATAGTACCCCCGGCAATATTCTAAACAGGAAATAATTATGAGACTGGACTTGGAGAGTTATTGCCTTGAACACAAAAGAATGAATTTCATTTCCTTCCGTGGGTAGTAACAATGTCTTTACTTTCCTGTATATAGATCTTGGATCGGAAAAATCCATGATCAGGAGAGGTATTTATATAAGGATGGGCTTGAAAACTATTCCTTTCCTCTCCAAATCTTGTCCACATCCCTGAACAGTCTACTGGTTTTCAACCAATTATCTTGTTTTATATTATATTAAAATGAAATCAAGGTCAATAAGAATGAACTACCTCCATGCCTGCCATCACCAAATGACCTGACTTCTTTATCCTTTATCCTGGCCAATCATCCCATCTCCATTCTGGACCCTTTCTCCGCTCAAGGATCTTGGATTGCTTAATTGGCTTTCTCTTTCCATCTACATTTATATCCCGGAGCTCTTTCCTCTTAATATATAAATGTGATAGACAGAATGCTTCTCAATTGATCCACACTCTAATCCCTGGAATCTGTGAATATGAAATATACATGGCAGAAAACAGAAAAGACTTTGTAGATATAATTAAGGATACAGAGTTTAAAATAGAGAAATTATTCTGGATTGATCAGCTGGGCCAAATCTAATCACATGAACTCTTAAAAGCAGGAGATATGAAGCAGAAAAGGAAAATCGGAGAGATTTGAAGCATGAGAAACACTTGATGTGCCTTTGCTGGCTTGAAGATAGAAAGGGAAACATGATGAGAAAGGCAGATGTCTGAAGAGCCGAGAGACTCCCAGCTGACAGTCAGGAAGGAAATGGAGAACTGAGCCCCAGAGCTACAGGAATTGAATTCTGCCAACAACCCGAATGAGCTTGGACACGAATTCTTGCAACACAGTCCTACAGACACTTTGATTTTGTCAGCAGAGGACCAGCTGGCCCAAACTGTGATAGACTTATGATCCACGGCGCTGTGAGATCCTAAAACAGTATTGTATTTATCCACCAAGTTTGGGGTAATTCATTACAGCACCAATAGGAAACTACTAGAATAAACATGAACAACTACTTTCAAGAAAAATGCACAACCTAAGACAAAACTTTTGCTAACCCAAGACCACCCAGCTACCATTTTATTTTTTCTCTTCCCCCTCTGTCAATCTTCTTAAAAGAAAATTCTTTTGCTCCCTTCCTTTATTACCTTGCTAGCACCACCATGACAAAAATGCCAGAGACCAGGTTGTTGAAACAACAAAACTTTGTTTTCTCCGAGTTCTGAAGGCTGGAAGTCCCAAATGAAGGTGCCCGTAGGGTTGGTATCAGAGGAGGCTACTTTCTGTGACATTCAGAGGCCACCTTGCTGCTGTATCCTCACATGGCTTTTCCTGGGTGCACATGCACCTTTGGTGTCTCTTGTCTCTCTCTCTTCTTATAAGAAAAGCAGTCCTGTTGGATTAAGATTCCACCATTCTTGGGGCGCCTGGGTGGCTCAGTCGCTGAAGCGTCCGACTTCGGCTCAGGTCATATCACAGTCTGTGGGTTTGAGCCCCGCGTCGGGCTCTGTGCTGACAGCTCAGAGCCTGGAGCCTCCTTTGGATTCTGTGTCTCCTTCTCTCTCTGGCCCTCCCCGTTCATGCTCTGTCTCTGTCTCAAAAATAAATAAACATTAAAAAAATTAAAAAAGATTCCACCCTTATGACTTCATTTAACCAGAATCACCTCCTTAAGTCCTTATCTCCAAATACAGTCACATTTTAATTTGGGGAGGGGACATAATTCAGTCTATAACACATTTCCCTCCTCACTGTTGAAACAGCTTCTTCTCTATCCCTTCACTGAAGCTGGTTTAACACAGGTCATCGCTGATCACTCCTTACACCTCTTGCTCACTCGGCACCTCCACAGTGTTTTTGTGTTTTGTTTGTTTTGTTTTGTTTTAAACGTTTATTCATTTTTGAGAGAGAGAGAACACAAGTAGGGAAGGGGCAGAGCGAGAGGGGGACAGAAAATCTGAAAAGGGCTCTGTGCTGACAACAGCCAGCCGGATGTGGGGCTTGAACTCGCAAACTGAGAGATCGTGACCTGAGCCAAAGTTGGATGTTCAATTGTTTAAGCCACGCAGGCGCCCCCCGCTGTGGTGTTCACAGTGACAGTGACATTTGTGCTGGTGTGGGCTTTCCTGTGATATTTCGTGGGGTAGGAGAGCAGACAGAACCAAACTTTTCATATTATTTACTTTCAGGATATCTAAAACACTCCCAAGGGAAAAACTTGTTGGCACCAGAGAAAGGAATGCCCAAAAGACTGGCACTTAAAAAGCTTGGGTAGTTTTTATAAAGAAGCATGCGTATATTAAGTTTATCTGTGTCCAAACCAAAATAGAGAGTGAATCAAACTATGAAAAGTATAGTCATTTGAAGGGGCGCCTGGGTGGCTCAGTCAGTTGAGCGTCCGGCTTCGGCTCAGGTCATGATCTCATGGTTTCTGAGTTCAAGCCCTGCATCGGGCTCTGTGCTGACAGCTTGGAGCCTGGAGCCTGCTTCAGATTCTTTGTCTTCCTCACTCTCTGCCCCTCCCCCGCTCACATTCTCTCTCTCTCTCTCTCTCTCTCTCTCTCTCTCTCTATCTCAAAAATAAATAAATTTAAAAACAAAAAGTATAGTCATTTCCCTAGTTAAGTTAACCTATCCCCACAATTGACATCTTCACAGACAACTTCGCAGGTTACCTACAATGCACCTGTCTCAAATAATAACTTTACCTGAAAACCTTTGAGGCAATTTTGAAATAAACAGATAAAATTCAAAACTCTCTTGTGCATATTCACACAGCAGTTTAGAAAAAGATACAGTAGGTGACGATTGTTATAACAGCCAAAGATAGGAAAATATACATATGTTTTTTGCTATGAAAACTTTTTCAGCCTAGTTCTTACTCCTGAACTGAGAAGAGTGAAAATCTGTGGGATTAGCGTGTGAGTCCTGTGAAAATCGAGGTTCTGCCTTAGATTTTCCTTTGATACCTAACCCTATCTCGCCCATCTGCTCACAGAAGAACCCAGGAGACCTCTTTAAAGTCAGGCCATCCAACCCCGCAGCCTGCCAGGAAGTAGAAGGCTGCCCTGCCAATATGACCACCATGGTCCGCTCTGTAGACACCCAGAGTCCCCAAACATGGCGGGGGAGCAGGCTGGCTGTCTGAGCTCTCTCGAATCCCTGCAGTGACTTCAAAATGTTATGATATCCCATTTTTTTTGCCCTTCCATTCTGCAGAACAAAGGAAGTCTGCCCTTTTTCCTGGAGATTTGTACCTAACGTTTGAGTTTACTGCACTGTTCTCTAGTGGCTGTTCAGTTCAAGAACTGGAAAGATAATGATGTGCACACACTCACACAGAGGCATAATGCATGCAGGATCTATTTGACACAAGAACAAAACTACCTTCTGCTTGGGATAAACCTATTGCTCAAAGGTGTCTGTGTGTACAGAAGGGGTAACAGAGTACATGTGTATGCATACAACTGTTCCTTTTTCATAGTTGACTGTGCAAGTATTTCCACAGGGCATGTCATAGAATGCAGTCTTTTTTTAAAATTTTTTAACATTTTTATTTCTTTTTGAGAGAGAGAGCGAGAGACAGAGACAGACAGAGCATGAGCGGGGGTGGGGCAGAGAGAGAGGGATACACAGGATCTGAAGCAGGCTCCAGGCTCCGAGCTGTCAGCACAGAGCCTGACGCGGGGGCTCAAACTCACAAACCACTAGATCATGACCTGAGCTGAGGTCGGACGCTTAACCGACTAAGCCACCCAGGTGTCCCTAGAATGCAGAATTTTTAAATAATTTTTAAAGTTTATTTACTTGCTTTGAGAGAGATAGAAAGGGCAAGATCTAAGGATGGGCTGAGAGAGAGAGAGAGAGAGAGAGAGAGAATCCCAAGCAGGCTCCACAAGGTCAGCACCAAGCCCGACAGGGGCTTGAACTCATGAAAACGTGAGATCATGACCTGAGCAGAAATCAAGACTCAGACACTTAACTGACTGAGCCACCTAGGCGCCCCTAGAATGCAGAATGTTAATTGAAGATTGGGCAAAGTAAAGAAAATAAAGGACAATCATTATAGAATATAATCATTATAGAATATAATCATTTTAGCATGTAATCATTATAGAATATAAGCCTCTCAAGTGAATGAGCATTTAAGTTTAATTGGCAATATTCTTGGTCAAGAGCCTGAAAAATGAACTGGGATGGTCACCATTCCATGATCTGAGCCAGATCCATGATCTGATGTTGCCAATCACGTCTCTGCCATTTTGGGCTTTGGGAAGAAAGGGAACGTGATCAATGTTTACCCAGAGCAACATCATTCTCCTGATCCCTTTGATACTAAAGTCACAGGTCAGGTGGTTGGAGGGTGGGAGGCACTTGGAAAGCCGGAGAAATAAAAGTTGGGCATAAAACCAGCTCTGCCATTTGTTTGAATGAAAAAAAAAAAAACTGACTGTTTTTTGTCCAGCATTTCTAATAAAGAAAATGATACAAGTAAGGATTAGTGAGTAAATCAGTACATTGTCCAAAGAAAACCAACAGTGTGTGTGTGTGTGTGTGTGTGTGTGTGTGTGTGTAGTGAGAGAGAGAGAGAGAAAGAGAAAGGGAGATTTATTTTAAGAAATTGACTCATGCAATTATGGAGTCCTGGCAACACCAAAATCCATACAGTAGATAAAAGACTGGAGACTGAGGGCAGAACTGTAGTTCAAATTCAGTCAGTCAGCTGAGAGAATTCTATTCTTTCTTGCTTGGAGAGATCAATCTATTTTTTTAATGCACATTTATTTATTTTGATAGAGAGAGAGAGAGAGAGAGAGAGAGAGAGAGAGAGAGAGAAGGGGTGGGGTAGAGAATCCCAAGCAGGCTCCATGCTGTGAGCACAGAGCCCAGTGTGGAACTTGATCTCATGGACCATGAGATCATGACCAGAGCTGAAACCAAGGGTCTGATGTTTAACCCACTGAGCCACGCAGGCACCCCGCCCCTATGTTTGCTTTTTAATTAAGGCCTTCATCTTATTAGATAAGGCCCTACAACACTACGGAAGGTAATCTGATTCACTCAAACTCTACTGATTTACATGTTAAGCTCATTAAAAATATCTTCACAGAAACATCTATAGAATAACATTTGACCACATATTTGGGTACTGTGGCTGAACCTAGCTGACACATAGTAACCATCATCATCAGTTACCTTTTTCTATGTAACAAACTACAAAAATAAATAAAAACAAAACCAAAAAGAACATAGTGGTTTAAAAGAGCAACCTTACAGGGGCACTTGGGTAGCTCATTGGGTTAAGCGTCTGACTTTGGCTCAGGTCATGATCTCCCAGCTTGTGGGTTCGAGTTCCGCATCAGGCTCTGTGCTGACAGCTCAGAGCCTGGAGCCTGCTTCTGATTCTGTGTCTTCCTCTTTCTCTGCCCCTCCTCTGCTTGTGCTCTGTCTCTCTCTGTCTCTCAAAACAGAATAAATGTTAAAAAAAAATTATTAAAAAGATGATTAAAAGAGGAAGCATATATACATTTGGCACTGGGATCAGCTGTAGACAATGGAGGAAGTTCTTTTGGTCTTAACTAAGCTCACAGATGCTCCTGGGGTACAGCTCCCAGGTTGGCTGGGGCCTAGTTGCTCTAGGATGGCCTCAGATGAGATAAATGTCCTCTACTCCATGTGATCTCCCATTAGCTAACAAATTGGCCCCCAGTTGGTCACATAGCAAATTAGCCCCCAGTTGGCAGGGCTCCAGGCACCAGCTAACAGAAGCCCACGAAGCCTCCCGAGCAAGGGCCCTGGCTCAGAACTGACTCACTGTCTCCCGGTCATTGGCCAGACCAAGTGAGGAGGCCAACCTGATCCAAGCTATGGAGAGGAGACCCCACCTCTTGATTAAAAACAAAAACAGAAACAAGAGAGTAAAATACGGGAATGGATGAAAGAGGTGGACAGAAAGAGGCAGAAAAGAGGCTCTGGGGAAATGTGTGATTTATGGGTTTTAAACAATGAAAAGATTTAGGGGAATTCTCTCATTTATCTTCGTATCAAATACTAGGTGTGCTTGGGGACCTTGGGTTGGCCAATCACACATTGCCGGTGCTTTATAAAGGAAAGAAGGAAGGGAGGGAGGGAGGGAGGAAAGAAAAATAATAGCCAGTCAAAGTGATACTTGTATTCAAGATCATTTCGAAGAATGTTTCACTAGAAATCTACAAACAAAAAGTGCAGTATTTTTTAAACGTAGAACATCCAGAGAAGAAATTTACCCTGAATTGAAAAAGACCACAAAAGAGCTGGCAACTTCTGTCCCACCTTTCTTCACAAAGGGCAAAACATGTCCTGCCCATGGCCGCTAACGTCTCGCCTCAGTCTTGGTTCTGTGTGAGGACTTATGCTGAGTTTCAAAGCTTCCTTGCTTTGAAAGGCCCTTTCTTGGCCTTGCTAGTTTGAAGTCCCCCATCCATACCCCTCTCCTCAACTTTAGGTTTGTGCTCTCTTTTTTTTATAAATAAATGTCGATCCATTTTTAAGAGAGAGAGAGAGACAGCGCAAGCTGGTGAGAGGCAGAGAGAGGGAGGGAAAGAATCCCAAGCGGGCTCCTCGCTGACAGCATGGAGCCCAATGTGGGGCTCAAACTCACGAAACAGCAGAGAGTGACCTGAGCCCAAGCGAGATGTTCAACCGCCTGAGCCACCCGGGCGCCATAGGTTTGCTCTCTTCTTGCATTTTCCACCGCGGGAGTTGGGAGAAACAGACCCATCGTGGCCAGAGTATGAGATGCTCCAGCAGTAGACCATGGGAGCATTCAAGTCCGAAGAAGTCCCGAGAGGCTCACTACCTCATCGGGACTGAAGTTGCACGTGCGTCCAGGCTTCTGCGGAACGAGAGGCCCAAGCAGGGCACGGAAGGCCGTCTGATGGATGCGGTGAGACACGCAGCCTGAATTTCACAGTACCCTCGGAGCCACGGAGCAAGGCAGCGGTTAAAGTCTGCAGTGTGGCCAGACGGCAACCCGGCCATGATTTAGTCTCACTGCACAGAAGTCGGTTGGTTCCCAACAAGGCGTCCCAATATGAGGCCACCGGAAAGGCCAGTTCATCTCTTCTAGCTGGTGTGTGCTGAGGGATGGGGCCGATGAGGGATTCCACCGGCCCCCCCGTGCTCCGTGCTCTGCACAGCTCATGTCCCCCTCCAGGCTGAATCGATGACCTTCCTGTCAACTGCTTCTTTAATGCTAAAGGCTAAATGTCAGTGGCATGATTCAGACGCTCAGGCACTCGAATGCTTACCAGTACTAGGACCACCATCAGTAGGGGTTATTCTAATTTAAAGCCTAGCTACCGGGTGTTACGTCCCTTACTGGGCAGCGGGCACGCCTCATGCCATCTTTCCCTCTCCTATTAAAAAGGAAGGTACGATGTGTCAGACCCCAAGAGAAGCAATAGAAGCATATGCAAGCAATATAAGATCTCAAGATCAGCAATACGTTTATTCTTAATGAGTGATTTTCCCTTTTCTATTTTTTATGGGCATTGTGTGGCCAGCCAAATATTAATCCATTTCAGAGAGGGAACTGTTGCAGAATTTTCCCGGGATCTTTATGTAACCAGGAATGTTAAAAGGTTTACTACCAATAGAATAGAGGCTCCTGAGACCTTACAGCCCTTAGGGTAATAATATGCGTCAAACAGAAGAAACACACATTTCAGAAGCCCAGCCCCCCCCCACCCCCCCGCCGCTGCTTATGGAAGACTGTCAACAGCTTGGACCGTTCTTTCCGGGTTTTAGATCCAGCTCCCTTGGGGACATCAGCTGCCAAGAAGTCTCTGCAGAAGGTTTTTCCCACTGTTACACCTGCCAGTGCCCACTGGGGTCCCCCCACTCAAGGTTTTTGCGCAGGGCACTTCGCCCCGGGCGCCCAGCAGTGTATAAGGACAAGCTGGTTCCTGTCCCTTTCACTGGGTGGAAATGAGGCCGGGGGCCTGAGCGGAAATGGAAAGAAGCATCTTCTCCTCCAGCTTGTGTTCTTCCTCCCTGGGCACCAAAGTGGATGTGTTGGTGGCCACAGTCATGCTTCATTCCGTCCCTCGTGGAAACGATTTCTCCAAGTTCTGATTCTGCCCCTCATTCTAAGGACTCAGACCAAAGTCCACGGGAAGGGCCAGGAGACCGCTATTGGTACGGGTGTAGGGTCGTTTTGTGTCCTTCCGACCCGTCCACCCTATCTTTTCTTCCAAACATGCTTTCAAAACTCTGCCTAGTTCTCATCCCGTGGGGAAAAAAAAAATGCAAAATCCAGTAAAGCCGTGTAAAGATAGCAAATTCCGAAGTTTTTGCCTCAGACACACTTTGTGTTCAGTTAAAGCTCAAGTTAAGACCACATCTGTACCTACGTACGTTTATAAATGACACCGACTGCGAAGCACGGCATTTAAAAAGGTGTGACTTAATGAAAGAAATATCCCATGCTCAAATAAAGCTGGGATATGTGGCAACTCTCAGAGGTTTGTAATGTACAATACACATCCAGGGCTTTTACGTAAACGATCTCATCTGACTTTGCCTAAACCAACTTTGCCAACACACATTTCACAACGGAAACTTTTTTTTTTCCAGAATGTCTGGTTCCTGAGAAATCCAGTGATATTGCATGGATTTGCCCAACACTACCATGAGGACGTTCTAGACAAAGTTTGTTAACAAATACTTCTGGTCAGTCACTTGCTGAATTAATGGGAGAAGAGTCTAGTTGTTACTCTGTTGCTTTCTAAATTCGCATCAGACCAGTTTTCACACTCAGAAGCAGAGTGTGGCAAGGGGTGTACAAACCGAAGTCGCAGGGGTGTCCTTGAGGGACCAGGCCTCCTACAAGGGCCGCGGTCCCTGTCTCAGTGTGAGAAGGCAGGATTGCAAGATCTTTCTACTCTCAAGGGAAACTGATAGAACAGTTTCTGGTGAAATATCCTAATTTAAAAAATAATATTTATTTGTTTTTCAGAGAGAGAGAGGGAGAGAGAGAGAGAGATTGAGAGAGAAGGAAGGGCAGAAAGAGAGGGAGACAGAGAATCCAAAGCAGACTCTGAACTGTCAGCACAGAACTTCACACGGGGCTCAAACCCATGAACCATGAAATCGTGACTTGAGCCAAAGACAGACACTGAACTGAATGAGCCACCCAGGTGCCCCGAAATGCCCTATTTTTTAATGTTGGCAACAAAATTTATTAATGTTATTTTTTTTTTTTTTACAAAGAGAGAGAGAAAGACACTTCACATGAAGGCACTTTCCTCCCCCCCGCCCCCCACCAACAAAAAAACACAATAAAACAAACAAACAAACAAAAAGACACTTTTGAGTTGAATCCTGTGTTCAATTAATCTCCTGTGTAGGTCCATCATTCTGAATCCAGAAGGTCAGAAGTAGAGGAAAATTCTACTGGGTTCTTAATTCAGACTGTGTTCTTAAATTCCGACTATTTGTAACTGTTGTATATAGCCTGCTTGTTGAAGTAAATAGCCAAGTACATGGTATTATTTTATTACATGCATGAGTTTAGAACTGAATTATGAGATAGGTGTTCGCAGAAACTTTGACTTTCAAGTGACATCTTTTTATACTGTGAAAGTCAAATAGTCAGTGCCTTAGACCACACTCCTTCTGGGGATGTTAAAGACTAATTTAGTTGGAACTATACTTAAAAATAGAATTTAGTGATAAACTTTGCCATTACATTATTATTTTAAATATCTGAAGTCTAATACATTATCATCAAGGAGGGAAAGAGTATTATTTTAGAAAAATCTACAAATCAAGGGAAGTTTTAATATTGCTTTAAGTCACTTGGGAATTATTTAAAGCCACAGCAGAAAATGTGTATCAAATGCAATTACCCCTCAATGGTCCATACGGGGCTTATCCTTATTTTCATTGATGACTGTGTCATCTAGCTCCGCAACCCAACCTTAATAAAAATAGTGCAGCTAATACACACACACACACACACACACACACACCCCTACACACCTTACATATATATGTTATATATTTCATAAAATAGTTTAATTTGACATTGAATGGATAATATGTAATATCATGTGACCATTGCTAATGTCAAAATGATTTTCTGGATTCTTCATCATTCTCTATAAGCATACGATTTGCAAACAGACTCTGATACACTATGGAATTTGTTTATCTCTTACGCTTTACTTTCAGAAAAAGGCAATGCAAAATGAGGTCCTTTAGGAAAAAAAATAGCCACTTTTGTTAATATGTAGCTTGTTTTGTTTTTTTAAATTTTTTTTAACGTTTATTTATTTTTGAGACAGAGAGAGACAGAGCATGAACGGGGGAGGGGCAGAGAGAGAGGGAGACACAGAATCGGAAGCAGGCTCCAGGCTCTGAGCCATCAGCCCACAGCCCGACACGGGGCTCGAACTCACAGACCACGAGGTCGTGACCTGAGCTGAAGTTGGACGCTTAACCAACTGAGCCACCCAGGCGCCCCTATGTAGCTTGTTTTATATTATAGGTAATGTCTCTGCAATTTATTATCATCCTATTTTGTAAACTATGTATACCTGACAAGACTTATTTTATTTTATTTTATTTTATTTTATTTTATTTTATTTTATTATTTTTTTAAGTAGGCTTCAAGCCCAGCATGGAGCCCAATGCGTGACTTGTACTTATGACCCTAAGGATCAAGCCTGAGCTGAGATCAACAGTCCAATGCTTAACTGAATGAGTTACCAGGAACCACCATAATTTTAATTTTTATAAATTGCATCATATGTTGAGATGAAGATTAATCTTAAACAAATGCTTTCCTTTTACAAAGGAAAAATCAACTCTGTATAAATCTTTTTGAGATTCTGGATTTCATGGAATGAATTTATCGATATGGGGCACAAATATATTGAATACAGACTTAAACTGAATTGTTATAATCTCCCCCCTTGATTTAGTGATTCTTCAGTTACTTCTCCGTTTTCTCTACAATTCAAGAAAAGTGATTTTGGAAAGAGCTGAAATGATAAACTTTCCTTGTATTCTCTTCGGGGGAATCAAAAGATGATTTTTTCCCCCAATCTAGAAGAGATCAAAGAAACAGGCAAGGAGACGAGAGTGGCTGGCAAAGCTGAGGAAGGACGGGAGGAGGCAGATTTTTGGCAGAACTGAATGTGTTAATCTGCAGTGAAATTAGCGATTTAAAAAAGTATTTCTCAGCTGCACATCTAAAAAAAATTTATGGGTCTAATTTTCCTTTGGAAATTTAAAATGTTACAAACTCCTAAGATATAATTATCCAAGTTTTTCTACCCTCCACTCACCATGCCCACAGAAACGAGTGGGGATTATGTATGGATGCACATGGGATGACTATTGCAAAGGATTTAGAAACATTTCAATAAACATACTTGCAAATATTTTCGGTATTTTAAAAAAGTAGGACACATATGTTAAATTCAAGTGAGGAGGGCTTAAAAGGGAATCTCCAAGTGCACAGTTTGCTTCTATATTTGTGTGAACCATTTGGTTAAGTATTTTACAAAATATCTACACTTTATTTTCCAGTCCTTATGGAATTTTCAAAATACTGTATATCCTACAATAGACTTTTCAACATATGTGTAAGCTGTAGTGTGAAAATAATTGTGGAAATAATTCTAGATCTATATAATTCCACAACCTACTTGCCTTGAATTGGCGGAATGTGTTTTTCATGTAAGTATGTATCGAAAATGTTTAAGTGTTTCACACAAAACTCCTCCTTGAGATCTAAAAGCATCTCTGCAATTGACGAGGCTTTGCCAACCTAAGGAAATTAGCAAAGATAACATTTAATAACACCAACCAAGAGAGCTCTTACTTTTGTCAGATTTCTTTAAAATGTTTAGAAGTTGGGTGAAATAAAGACATGTTTAGCTAAAACGCTCATCACTTAGCTTATGAGATGATTGCTAGACACTGCTGTGGACACTTGGGCTTTCCAAAAGTTAATTATTTAATGGCCTTTCTAGAAAAATCAAAAGATCACTGAGGAGCGACTTTTTCCTCTTCCGTCCTCTGCCGGGAAAAATCTTTCTCGGGTTGTAGGGTCCTCGTAGTTCTCTGTTCTCGAGAGTTGCCGAGAGTAGTTTTAAATAGCCAAGGTTTTTCTTTAACCTTCTCTTTCCTAAATTTCCTCCTCCTCCAGCTTTTCTTTACCCACTTAAGATGTTATAAAAAATTATCAAAGAAAAAACTAGCACTCAGCAGAACTATACACATGTGGATGCTAAATAAATACTTTTGATGATGATGAATGTTGGCAAGTCTCCATGGAAGAAAGACCTTACACAAAAGATGTTATAATTATTATGTTTAAATGATTATGCTATAATTATTATGTTAAAAATCTCCCATGCTCTCAGAGCTGCTTGGCGGTGGCAGGGCTGTGACATCCCCATTAAACCTCATCTATTGCTGAGGCATTTGCCACCTTCACAAGCAAAGACAGTGGCTTGGCCAAGCACGAGCAACCTGAGTAAGGAGCAAAGGGATTTTCTGGAGTACTCTCTCCCTCTTCGTTTCCCATTCCACACTCTGGGAGGCTCCTGGCCACCAAAGGATCACATTTCTTAATTTTGTCTCAATGTTTTGTCTTCTTTTTCACCAGCTGCCGTAGAAGATTTTGGCAAGTTCATTCCCATCAAGTTTAAGTGAGGTTCAAGTTGTGACCTACCTCCCCAGGGGTTAAATAACTTTTAAAGGAAAGATGCTCGAAGCTAAATGAATGAATATCTAATAATGAAATTTTCTTTTTATTAAAAGGGGATGCCCCTGCGGAAAATTTTGCACTCAGTGTAAGTTGTCTATGGATTTCCAGGACCCAGAGATGTTAACACCTACACATACGTATATTCTACAGTGGAATTGAAGAGTCCTTGCTGTGATGAACACCAGGTGTTCCATGGAAATTTTCAATCACTGTATTGTACACCCGACACTAATGTAACACTCTATGTTAACTGACTGGAATTAAAACTAAAAACTTTAGGGGCACCTGGGTGGCTCAGTCAGTTAAGCGTCTGACTTTGGTTCAGGTCACGACCTCACAGTTCGTGGGTTCGAGCCCTGTGTTAGGCTCCGTGGTGACAGCTCAGAGCCTGGAGCCTGCTTCCGATTCTGTGTCTCCTTCTCTCTGCCCTTCCTCTTCTCGCACTCTGTCTCTCTCTCTCTCTCTCTCTCAAGAATCAATGAACATTAAAATTAAAAAAAAAATAAAAACGTTAAAAAAATTCCTCCCAAAACAAAAATAGGAAATATATTCTATAGAGGTAGTATTATTATTATTTTGTTTTGGGGGGGGGTCCCATACTATTTCCTACATTGAGAATAACAGGCTGATTAGATGACTCTTCAGAGACTCTTGTCAGTACACTGATGATCTTTCACCCACCGCAGAGTACTCTCTAGAATTCCGGTGAAGGCTGAGCTCGGCCAGGGTTTCAGCTCTGACTGAGGTGGCAAATGTTTCCACGTAAATGGACCTCTCTGTCAACATCCAATAGAATTTCCACGATGCATCTGGCTGAAGATGCTTTGAGGTTTTCCAGGTTCCACCAAGGTGCATTTTGTCCCTTCGAACGAAAAATCAGTAAGAGCCTTAATTTTTATTGCTGCTGATAAGGTTTTGAAGAATACACACAAGAGCCATGGTTTTAAAAGACGTGCATTTCTGCATTTCTGACCTCAGCCGGAGTCAGGCAGTGGTGGCGAGACAGGTTTAGAGGCATGCCGTGTAGACCCTGATTCAAGTGCAACTCGAGACCTTTACTTGCTGAATGTAAAAGGCGCATCGCACCTCCTGGCACATAGAAGGGTCTGGTTCATCCTAACGACTATTACCAATTACCAGCCCTCATAGTCACTGTCAAATTTCTGAAACTCTTCAGTTAAAAGAGGAGAGAAACTGGATCAAGGAAGAGATGAGTTGAAGGCAGCACCACAAATCCGTTGAGAGGACTTTTTGTGAGTTACGTTCAGACAGGAAGGAGTGGCACAAGAGCAGAAAGACAAGTTCACAAACCAAAGTTGGAGGATTTGGGATTAATTGAAATCCTCAAGTGGTGCATGGTAAGTGACTGCCTATTTAGAGCCAACAGATAGGTTTCCGTGAGGTTAAGGAAGCGAAAAATCCCATACGAAGCTACTGAGATGTTAAATTCTAATTAGAAGTGTTAATTAAAAAAAAAAAAATTCCAATTTCATCAGTGAGAGTGCTTTTGTTGTTCCGATTCTCTTTGCTACAGTGAATCCTAAGTATTCTGACTCACTTTGTTCCAATATTATTTACCACTTCTATAGGGGAGAGGAAAGTTGAGCATGGCCATAGGAGCATGGAGTAGAGAGTCCTCTTCCCAGGGCTGCCATGATAAGATGCCTATTGGGATTTTCATGGAAAATTCCTGCTTTCATGTCGTTATACTCAAGCTTAAGAATTCGTTGTGGCTCAGAGTGGAGCAAATCAAGTGTGGGTCTCTCAGGAAGAAAAATGTATCTATGTACTTCTTCACAACATCCTTTTGCCATTGTTTTCTGCTTTTTAAAAATGTGCAAAGAAGATTCAATGAATTTCCCAAATTTAGATGACTTTATTTTGTATTGTATATCGAGTTAAATATAAAGTAATAATATCATTTAACATGACACTTTGCAGACTATTAATCCATAATAAGGAGTAAACTTTTTGAATAAGCATGGGGATATTAGCTACGTGAACTTATTTAGAAATTAAACATTAAATTAAATCTGATATTTAACAGATTTCCAAAAATTGAGTGTACATTAATGTTTTTATTTCAATGGTAATAATCAATGCTCCAAATTATTTAATGTAAACCTAAATGTTTTCTATTATGTGTTTTATTTATGCTTGGCTAATTTCAATTTTGTTATAAATGTTAGAGAAGAAATTGTTATATATAATATTTAAAAGGTGTTTCAAATATAATCGTTGGGCATAGGAGGGCCTATGTAGTAAAACACACAGTATAATTTGTTTTTACATTGAATATGTATTTAGTCTGCCATAATACTCATTTTAAATTATTTGAAATTTAAGTAGTCATTTAAATTATTGTAGTTAATATAATACATTTTTAGAAAATATACACATATTTCCATTTAAACACATGAGTTTTCACAAAGAAATGATGTCATCTCATACATATATAGGATGGTTTTTCCAATGTTAGTAGAAAAACAGAGAATATTGTTAAAAGACTCTATGTATTAAATCCCCAAAACAACCATTTCTAAGGTGTGGCTCTTTCAAACCATCTTGCTATACTATAGAATCTAAAAAAAGTGGATGATATTTCCTGTGTGAATTATTATAGAATAAATGTAAACTAGCTCAAGGAAAAGTGAGAACTGGGTACCATTTCTTTCATTTCCATATTCTACATCAAAATATGACTATCCTGGATCCCATTTTCCAAGGTCTGTAACAGACCTTAAAAAGCCCTAGCTTACATTTTTGATATGGTTGAGGTAGAATTTTCAGGTCTCAGGATGGATCAGTGAGTCCCTAGATATAAACACCTTTAGACTATTTCAACATACATCATATACGGTAGCTTCCATATGACAGGAGAAAAGACAAAGACTTCAATCATTAATTTCTATTTATTTTTATCCATCACCAGTCATAATTTAAAAAATATATTTTAAAATATTTTAGGACTCTAAAATTGTTACTATACCAGTTAACTCGCGATTAAAATCATCCCTATTCTCGGGGCGCCTGGGTGGCTCAGTCGGTTAAGCGTCCGACTTCAGCTCAGGTCACCATCTCGCGCCCGGTCTGTGAGTTCGAGCCCCGCGTCAGGCTCTGGGCTGACAGCTCAGAGCCTGGAGCCTGCTTCCGATTCTGTGTCTCCCTCTCTCTCTGACCCTCCCCCGTTCATGCTCTGTCTCTCTCTGTCTCAAAAATAAATTAAAAAACGTTAAAAAAAAGATTGTTTGAATTAAAAAAAAAAAATCATCCCTATTCTAATAGCTGGAGCCCAAATGTCCCTGGGGGGAGAGATAGATCTACTTGTTTTGATAAGAATCCATGGATGCAAAAAGCTGCCTGACAACATGGGTGCTGGCAGGTGTTGGGGAGTGGATGGTGAGGGGCAGCCTTATCTGCATGAGATAGAGATATAAATTTGTTGGTGTTGCTTTTCAGAAACATTAAGGGGCACCTGGGTGGCTCAGTGTGTTAAGCGTCCCACTCTTGGTTTCAGCTCAGGTCCACATCGGGTGCAGAGCCTGCTTGGGATTCTTTTCTCTCTCTCTCTCTCTCTCTCTCTCTCAAAATAAATAAATAAACTTTTAAAAAATTAAGAGGAGCAAGAAAGAAGACAGAGAAAAGAGTGAGAAAAATGGTAATTTTTCTATATTTCTATAAAATTTTCTATAAATTTTCTATATAGAAATTATAATTTCTATAATTATTCTACACTATAATTTCGTGTAGGAATAGTGAAACAGCCCTGTGGAGCAGTGACCAGAAAACACTGCAAAGGTGCTGATTGTCTTGTCCAAAATGACCTGTATGCCTGGGATGTCACTCTTTCCCACCTAAGCCTTCATAAAACCTTATTAGGCTAGTAGAGTTCTATCCATTTAAGAAATTAGAGGTAGTTAGAAAGGCTAGGTTCTGTGTTTAAATGGAACACAGAACAGGAAATCAAGCATTAAGGGATAATAAGGAATTAGGTACTAGAGAATCTATGTTGATGTAAACCCCTTACTCATTTACAGAAATCGAGGGGATATGAGTACAGACCATCGTACTGGGAACTAGAACTCAGCCATTTATGAAATAAAAGATTCCAGGGGTGCCTGGGTGGCTCAGTCGGTTAAGTGTCTGACTTCGGCTCAGGTCATGATCTCACGGTTCGTGGGTTTGAGTCCCACTGCGGGCTCTGTGCTGACGGCTTAGAGCCTGGAGCCTGCTTTGGATTCTGTGTCTCCCTCTCTCTGCCCCTTCCCTGCTCACACTCTGTTTCTTTCTTAAAAATAAATAAATGTTTAAAAAAATTTAAAGAAGATTCCAGACTATACTACTTATTGGACAAAATGATCATCACACATAAACTGATTCTGTTGAAGACAACTTTACAAATATCACATATGGTGATTTCATCACAGTATCTGACTAGGTATTTTGTGTATATATACATACATATATACAGTAAAACCTTGGTTTGCGAGCATAATTCATTCTGGAAACGTGCTTATAATCCAAAGCACTTGTAGATCAATTTTAACTTGATAAACACATCACTCGTTTATCAAGTTAAAATTTATTAGAAATGTTTGCGGGGCGCCTGGGTGGCTCAGTTGGTTAAGCGTCTGACTTCGGCTCAGGTCATGATCTCACGGTCCGTGAGTTCGAGCCCCGCGTCGCGCTCTGTGCTGATAGCTCAGAGCCTGGAGCCTGCTTCCGATTCTGTGTCTCCCTCTCTCTATGACCCTCCCCTGTTCATGCTCTGTCTCTCTCTGTCTCAAAAATAAATAAACGTTAAAAAAAAAAAAGAATGAGAAAAAATAAATGTTTGCTTGTCTTGTAGAACGCTTGCAGATCAAGTTACTCACAATCCAAGTTTTATTGTGCACGTATACGCAAAATACTTAAGGCTGGCACGCTTAGCTGAATTTGCAGTAGAATTATTGTAGTAAGCATTGAATTGACACCATCTTAGAAGGATTTCCCATCATACGCATTGGTCAACTCAGGCAGACTGATAACTTCAACTTAGAGAATGTTATGAGGTCAAGAACACTCTGAGACGAGCAACTAACTCGTAACTTACAATAAAGTAACATTTATTGAGTATTTGTAAAGGGCCACATATTAATTCACGTTCCTCTCTTAATGGACTTCTTAAGTAGGCAATAATAATACCACTATTTTCAAATTGAGAACTGAAAACACAGAGAAGCTAAATAACCCGTCCAAGCTCTCACAGTCAGTAAGGAGAAAACTGGGATTTGAATCCAAGTTATGTTCATACCCCACCTTCTTAATATGCAATATTGCCTCCTGAATAAGAGCAGTGGAAGTCTAGAAAGGCGTGTCTTATGAGGAATGATTGAATAAAGTGAAATGTTTAACTTGGAGAACAAAAGCCATTTGGAAAAGAGAGGAAAAGAGAATAATAGCAACACAAACCGATGTTTTCTGAAGCACCCTGTGATTAAATCACATTTGAAAATCATTCCATCTGGGGCAGGCACAGTATCAGCTCCTTTCTACTGATGTGAAGTTCAAAGTGTGCAACATCTCTGGACTTGAAACATTCTCAAACAATCTTAACTGACAGAAACTTGCCTCAACCGTGAAAGAAGAGGGAGCTAGAAATACATATTAGTTATTATCATCCTCAGAAGTCTAGGAGACTTCTCCTAATAGGAAAAATACAGTGAAGCCTAAGTGGTTGTATTTATCACGAAAAATGTAAAAATTGGCATTTTCTAAATATGGTTCTCTCTTTTTTCTCCTTTTCCTTTTTTTTTTTTTTTTTTTTTTTTTTTTGCTTAAAATGTGCGAGTGAGTGAGGGCCCCAGGGGTCCAAACACTTCTGGGTCCCTTGCAAGATCTCTGGGCATGTGGGTGACAATGATCCTTACTGTGCTGGCCAATGTGATAGTGGCCTAGTAGCCTATGGCCACACCCTGGCAAAGAAGCACTATCTGTGTTTGTAGTGCTACCTGTCAACCAACCTATGGCAAAACCACCAGGGCGGGGGGAAACCCAGTCTTTTAGCTTATTCTTTTTTGAACTCCTGTCCTCTTGGATGGACAGGGTGACTCATCCTGTCCAGGTAATATTTTGGTGATTACCTTTTTTGGACACTCTCTCTTTACCTCTTATCAAGACACGTTCTGATGAAAGAGTCTTATGTCCAATACAGATATCTGCAGCTTAGTGTGAACGCAAGAAAATTCACTACCTTTCTCGTTGCTCGTTGACAACACCATTTCAGGAACCTTAAGCAGTTGCAGAATAAATTATTAGTATTCAAGAGTAACTAAGCATAAATTATTCAAGAGTAAGTAAGCCAGTGGAGGAAATATTTTGAGCAGGCATCTCTAAATCAAAATGACTATGGGTGTTTGTGTGTGTGTGAGGAGGGTCTGAGCTTAGGAACAACAGAGCAATATGTTCGTTTACTTTCCACTCTTGGTTTTGAAGCTACGCAGGTTTTCATTCTGTCATCGTTTCAATACAAAGTTTAACCTTTAAAGCAGACATCTAGAAAACCTGTACAGATTGCAGAGATGTGTTTCTGCTGGCGTCACAACCAAGGATTCACATCAGAATACACACTACCGTGAAGGACATTAGGGACATGCTTTGACAACCGAAAGGGGGACGGGACCATAAGAAGTCATGTTCAACCACCATACATTTAACCACCAGCAGCTAAACCTGGTGGGTTCAACACGTTCATGATCAAGGCTCCTCCCCCCAAATCAATGGGATGACATTAAAGGAAGTAGAGATAACAGATACAAAGGAGAAAGACCAAAGAGAGCAATGGTTTGAGTACGTCAACAATGGGAAAGCAAACGGAGACGAGAGAAATTGAGAAAGTTAAAAAGTAAAACGCCTGCCTGGACGTGACTAATGAGAAAAAGTCAGTTCATGCTGCAGAAACCCAGAACTTCGGCTATTAGGGATCTCAGAAGGGATTCTGAGAATTGCTTGAGCTTGTAATGATAAAGGAGTTCGACATCAGATGTCCTTCTCCACTCATGGTGGCAAGCCACCACCTGAGAGAGGGGACTTCATTCTCTACAGATATTCAGTTGGAGAAACTCTGGACTTGGGGACTCATGGGAACAGGAGAGAGAAGAGGGAAGGCTTCGGACTGAAAAATACGAGGTTGAGTGAGTCCCTATGTGCTGAACGAACAGCTCTTTTCTTACTCAGCTCTGCAAACGCTGGGTGCCCATTACCCTCTCCTCCAAGGACGGGGTTGGAGGACATTCCTCTGCACAGTCTGCATGTCTCCAGAGAAAAGTACCGCAGATAACAATGTTATATGTTTTTCCACCCATCCTATCACCTCAGGCGAAACTAATCAATACATCAGCCCATCGCAGAAGTAGTACACCCAGTCATCAGTTTTAGGACTCATTTCTAAATATATATAGCTAGGAAAGGATTATTGAGAAAGCCTCCAATATGAAAGACCACAAACAAGGTAGGGATATTTAGAATGAGAGATACATGTATATCAAGTTAAAAGACATGTTCAGAATATGAGAAAATGCTTTTAAAAACCTACAATATTCTCAGAGTAATAGGATAAGGTATTATTCCATTTCTAAAATATGAACGGGAGGTGATAGACAGGGTTTGGAATGAGCTCATGGGAATAAATATGATGAATTCTAAAAAGGACTAGAACAGCTTGAAGGGGAAGCCAATTAAATATTCCAGAACATAGAACAAAAGTTAAGGTGAAGATTGATAATAGAAGAGAGTGCTTCAGAAAAGAAAAGAAAATGGCTAATGATTTTTCAGAGACCAGAGAATCCCGAGGGAAAAGGTTTGCAAGGAATGAAATCAGGGACATTTCACAGTACACTTGCTTCTGGATCAAAAGTGTCCGCTGAGTCCTTGGCATCATGAAGAAACATATTTTCACTAAGGTGCATTCATAGTAAAATGTAAGAAACTGTCAGATAAATTAAAAATAAGGAAAAAATTTCAAGGGAAAAATAAATGTCATATACAAAGGGCAAAGCACCTTAAGGGCACCAAATTCCTCCAAAGCACCACAAGAAGCCAAGAGATGAACTAAAACATTTTCAAAATCCTGAGGGAAAATGAATTTTAACCTATAATTGTATCACCAGATTAACTGTTATGTAATTATGAAGACAGGATAAACCCTTTTGAGACTTCAAACGAAAAAAAAAATCCACTGTGAATTCTTTCTTAACAAACAACTGAAAGACTTCTTCCACCAGAAAGATCAAGAAATAGAAAAACAAAACCAAACCAAACCATGAGATTCTTTCAACTCAGGAGAAAGGAGAAAGAATTTTCCAAAATGTCAGCAAAAAAAGGGGGAGGGGAAGAAAAAAAAAAAAAAAAAAGAGGTTAGAGTGGGAGAGAGCCAAAGCATAAGAGACTGTTAAAAACTGAGAACAAACTGAGGGTTGATGGGGGGTGGGAGGGAGGGGCGGGTGGGTGATGGGTATTGAGGAGGGCACCTTTTGGGATGAGCACTGGGTGTTGTATGGAAACCAATTTGTCAATAAACTTCATATTAAAAAAAAAAAAACTGAGAACAAACTGAGGGTTGATGGGGGGTGGGAGGGAGGGGAGGGTGGGTGATGGGTATTGAGGAGGGCACCTTTTGGGATGAGCACTGGGTGTTGTATGGAAACCAATTTGTCAATAAATTTCATATATATAAAAAAAATAAAATAAAATAATTAAGATAATGGGAAAAAAAAAAAAGTTCCAATAGTAGTTGGCAGCAGGCAAGCAAAGTGACCAGGCACTTTGGAGCAAGATGGAAAGCTCTAGAGAAAATTCTCCTAGGAATGAGGAGATGGAGAGTCTTGTGTGATGTGTGGCATATAAATGAGAAGAATTTCAGAGAGTCACAGAATTTGTGCAAGTTCATGATAAGTACAGTAAAAACATAAGCACATGAAAAATCTAGGCATTGCTAGTTCTAAGGAAAGCAAGAAAAAAATCTTTTTTTTTTTTAATTTTTTTTTTCAACGTTTATTTATTTTTGGGACAGAGAGAGACAGAGCATAAACGGGGGAGGCGCGGAGAGAGAGGGAGACACAGAATCGGAAGCAGGCTCCAGGCTCTGAGCCATCAGCCCAGAGCCCGACGCGGGGCTCAAACTCACGGACCGCGAGATCGTGACCTGGCTGAAGTCGGACGCTTAACAGACTGCGCCACCCAGGCGCCCCCCAAAAAAACCTTTAACAAAAGAGACAAGTAACAAGTGTTTGTTATTTGGTGTTGCCACGAAAATACATATTCATCATAAAGCTGAACATCAATTTAAGCAGAATTAGTCGGGTAGCGTTTTTGGAAGATAGGAGGTAGTGATGTCCATGAGTGAATGGAACAGGTAGGTAAATAAATAGTGGTATAAGCGTGTGAGTACTATATAAATATCATGAGGAACACCTAAAAAACTTTAAATAGATTACCCTGGAGAGAGTATAACGGAGACTAGGAAAGCAGAAAACTGATATTTCATTTGCAGCTTCTTCGTACTATTTTCCTTTTTAAACAACACTCGTATATTAGTTTTTTGAAAACAACCCCAAAGAGCTACTTACTACTCCTCACTTCAAAAGACCGGAATACTTGAGGTGCTCGGGTGGCTCAGTGGGTTAAGCATCTGACTTCAGCTCAGGTCATGATCTCGCGGTTCATGAGTTTGAGCCCCACATCGGGCTCTCTGCTGTCAGCACAGAGCCCTCTTCGGATCCTCTGTTCTCCTCTCTCTTTCTGCCCTTCCCCCTCTCATGCACGTTGTTCTTTCTCTCTCAAAAATAAGTAAACATTACGAAAAAAAAAAAAAAAGACAGGAATACCTGACCAGATCACATGGCCATGTTTCTGCCTCATTTATATCACTACGACATAGATGAGCATCCATTTTCAGTGTTTCTTAGAGAAAGACACTCTGGCTTAGGCTTTTTTATCCACAGGTTATGTTGAAGTAACACTAACAAAGATATCATGTACAAAGGGAAATACATTTTAAAAAACACACATGCATGCAACATTTTCTATTGATATTCACAAGCGCTTCCCGTGAGATTCACTTGTGCAGTCAAACACTGGAATGCTGTATCAATACTATAGTTAAACTTCAAGGAGCAATTTATCAGCAACGTTGTTCCGGGGATGCGCCCAGTGACTTATAGTTGTAACCACCCTCCTCAGGAGTTTCCGCTACTAAGTCACCTTTGTGTACCTTGGATTTATGCCAAGGTAACACCGTGAGGTGGTTTTAAAGCCTTTCCCTGTGAAGCCTGCTGGGCTGATGTCTGCAGAAAATGATTCATAGGTCATTTACACTCTTTATGTAGAGACTGAACAACTTTATTTAAAGACGTTTCTTTCTATTTATCTTTTTGGAAGTTCACATGTCAGTTTTTTGCCCACTGACACAGGCTTTTGAAATACCTCTGCAGCCGGCATTTCAGTCACTGTGAACTCACCCACCAGCTCATTTGGAACACTTTAAGATGAGGCCAGCACCCACACCTCGCTGGGAAAAAACTCACTACTTAGTAAAAACAAGACAATAATGTCCTCTACTTGCCCTCTATTTCTCCCCTGTTTACTCCCCTGTTTAGGTGCCTCTGCATGGCGGGCCAATCAGGCTGCTCAATCCCATGGAGATGTTTTGATCAATTATAAATGAGTTTATGGCTTTAAAGCATTTTATGTTTTGGGTGATCCTTTATTCTTTGTCTAGACTGGAAGAGATCATTTTGTTATTATCACCACCGTCACCCTTGTTTGCAAGTGATGGAAATCCAACTGAAATCAGCTCAACTAAAAAGGGGGAATTACCTTTGAGAATGCGAAAGTATTTCATAGAAACAAAGAACAAGACAAAACCTGGGCTCTGCAAAACATACCTGCATATTTTTTTCTTGCTGTATCATTTTTACTTTTCTTTTGAGAAAATCATTTTGGCTTTTCTGGCCCATAGCAGAATTACTTTCCTTTTCATGTTGACCAAGTTTATAGGAGGAAATATAGCATCATATTTTATTTTGATTTGCATTTTTATTGTTAGTGAAGACAAACATATTTTCTTATTTATCTTTTTTTTGGAGTTATTAGTAAATTTACCCTTTACTCACTTGGTCTTTTTTGTGTGTGTGGGGGGGGGGAGGAAGTAAGGAGTATTCATCATTTCAATTTCTTTTAAGAGCTTTTCATATTTTTGGAATATTAACCCATTTTTTGTAATACATAATCCCAGTTTGTTTGTTTATTGAGAGAGAGAAAGAGAGAGAGGATGAGAAAGCGGGAACACAAGTGGGGAAGGCAGAGGGAGAGGGAGGGGGGGAGAGAGAATTTCAAGCAGGCTCCATGGCTAGCACAGAGCCTGAGGTGGGGCTCGATCCCACAACCCTGGGATCGTGACCTGAGCTGAAATCAAGAATAAGACACACAACCAGCTGAGTCACTTAGACATCCCTTCCTGGCTTCTTTGTATCTTTAGCTTTTCATGTGGTATTTAGTGTAACTAAAATTTGCAACATTTATTTTGTTTTCCTGTTATCAGCTTCTGTGTCACATCCGGGAAGTTTTCAGTCATTACATAGATACTCCTCTATAATGTATTCCTGTAATTCTGCCAGATTTAAAACCGTTTCCATCTTAGAATCGTCTGGAGATTACTTTGTAAGATGTGAGGTAAATAACGATCTTTACTTTGAGTTCTTTGGCTCCTTGTTTTAATAATTTTACTACAAACTCCATCCTTTGAAAAGACCATTTCATCATATTACGCACACACGTGCACACAGGCACACAATTTAGTCCTGGGTGCCACATAAAATAGCCAGTGCCATCAAGTAGGCGTTACTCATGATTTTGTAAGTCAGAGATTGAGAAACGGCTCAGCCAGTTGGTTTGTCTGTACTTCATGTGGCATTAGCTTGGGTGGCTACTACTGGAGGGTCCAGCAGCAAGATGTCTTCCTCCCTCACTCGTCTGGTGCTTCCTGTTTCTTGGCTTCATTTCCTGTCATACCCCACAGTGTCTCATGCTCCAGAGATTTTCCACGTGGTTTAGAAATTGCACCACATGACAGCCTCGGAGTAGTTACAAGGCTTTCATGAGGCAGGAAACACAACTTGCCAAGCCAGTCAATGGTTAAGCCCAGAAATGACACTCTGTGACTTTGGTCATACTCTACCGGCCAATGCAATCACGGAACCAGATTCAAGGGTACGGATAAATAGATTCCATTTCATTCCGGAGAACAGGCAATGTGCCGTTATAAAAATGTATATGCAACAGCAGTTTTTTGTGGCAGCCGTCTATGGAAAATGCATTTGCATACACACACAAAGATCATATGCACACAGACATAAACATTATTATTATTCAGGAGCATGGTATGCTAATCTTCTTATTTAATGTGAAGTATGTAGGTAAAATAATAATTATTGCATATTTGCAATGTGGGACAATCTTACGCTAAGGCACTGAAGCAAACCTCTCAGAACAGGACCTTCCTGGAGCTTATAGATTTCCACTACGATCCTCAGTAAAACTTTTATGTCTACACCATTGTACGATAATGCTTATATTTACACACTTCTATCCTATAAAAGCAAACGTCCTTATAAAAGTAGGTATATTCTGGATTGTTCTGCTCATTGTCTCTGTCTTTCCCTTTAAATTTCTCTAAAAGGCAACTTGTTATTTATATAGGACTCATTTATTTTGCAATCGATCATTTTATCCTTCAAAATTCCAGCAAAAAAGAGAAGGCATGCTCAAAGAGTTTAGTGACGACAGTTTGATGGAATTGTGACTATAAAAAATGAGCAAGGTTAAGGGAAGCCCAAAAAGATGGGGAAGGACACAGGGACTAGGGGCACGGAGAGACCATTACCACCACTTACTTAGCCTGCGGGGATAAGAGGACAGAAAGCCCAGAAAGCACTGGGAGCCATGAACAAAGGTCTGCCTTTCAGAAGCATTAAGGACAGCTGCAGCTACACTAGAAGCACAGCTGAGGGAATGGGGTGTATATCCTGGCCTTTCTTCCTTTGGGCCTTTCAGTCTCTTGCCAGTACTTCCCGTCGATAATCCCAGCCAGGAACTGGAGGGCAGGGACACCTACGTGAGGGAGTCAGTGGCGTCAGTCAAAAGCACAGATCTGACCAGAGGATCGCCATGAGTAGACCTTGGGGAAAGCAACAAATGGAGAAACACCAGCCAATACTGTTCCAATGGTGGTTGATCTGGTAATCCCACTTCTGGGTCCAAATCCAAAGAAATTGGAATCGGGATCCTGAAGAGATACCTGCACTCCCATGTCCATTGTAGCATTATTCTCAATAGCCAAGTATGAAAAGATCCTCAATCAACGTTGAATGGATAAAGAAAATGTGGTATATGTACCGAGTGTTATTCAGCCTCAAACAAGAAGGAACTATTTCCGTTCACTACAACATGGATGGGCCTGGAGAACGTTGTACTAAGTGAAATAAGCCATACACTGGACAAATCCCTAAAGAGCCCACTTTTATGTGAAATCTAAAATTGTTCCACTCAAAGACGCAGCAAACAGAAGGGTGGGCTGGGCAGAGGAGGGACGTGGAGGAGATGTTGGTCAAAGCCTAGAAAGCTTTAGTTACGCAAGAGGATTTTTGTTTTAAGTTATTTTTTAAAATGTTTTTATTTATTTTGGAGGGTGGTACAGAGGGAAAGCAGGACAGAGGATCCCAAGTGGGCTTTGCACTGACAGCAGAAAGCCTGATGCCGGGCTCAAACTCATGAACCGCAAGACCATGAGCTGTACCAAAGTCAGACGCTTAGCCGACTGAGCCAGCCAGGCGCCCCTACACAAAATGATTAAGTTCTGGACATCTAAGGTTCTGGACATCTGTGACTATAGATAACAATATTGTATCATGTACTTAAATATTTTCTAAGAAGCTAGGTCCTATGTTAAGTGCTCTTACCACTAAATAGAAAGGAAGAAAGAAGAAAGAAAGAAAGAAAGAAAGAAAGAAAGAAAGAAAGAAAGAAAGAAAGAAGAAAGAAAGAGAAAGGAAGGAAGGAAGGAAGAAAGAAAAAAAAGAAAAAAAGAAAAGAAAGAAAGAAATAGGTGGGAGGAAACTTTTGGTGGTTGTAGTTATGATTCTGACCTTTGTGGTGATGGTTTCATGGGTGTATACTTACCTCCAAATTCACCAAATTGTGTACGTTAATTATGCACATATTTTTGTATGTCAGTTGTGACTTGATGAAATGGTTTTGCAAACATGCAGACACACACCGATCAGAGGCTACAAAAATGATGGGGTGCCTGGGTGGTTCAGTCAGTTAAGCGTCCAACTTCGGCTCAGGTCATGAATGATCTCGCGATTTGCGAGTTCGAGCCCCGTGTTGGGCTCTGTGCTGACAGCTCAGAGCCTGGAACCTGCTTTGGATTCTATGTCTCCCTCTCTGCCCCTCCCCCACTTGTGCTCTGTCTCTCTCAGTCTATCAAAAATATATATATATAAACGTAAAAAAATCTACAAAAATGAATTAAAATAAAGAAATAAACAAACAAATAAACAAATGTGCTGCAATCCATTCTCTCTTGTTTTCTAAGGAGATGGATGCAAATGATAATAATTTTGCCTTTTCCATCTTTGATAGTGAAGGTTAAGATAAATTGAAAGAGTGGTGCTTGGGTGGCTCAGTCGGTAAGCGTCGGACTTTGGCTCAGGTCATGATCTTGTGGTTCATGAGTTCGAACCCCGCATCGGGCTCTGTGCTGACAGCTCAGAGCCTGGAGCCTGTTTCGGATTCTGTGTCTCCCTCTCTCTCTGGCCCTTTCCCTCTCGAGCTCTGTGTCTCTCTGTCTCTCTCTCAAAAATAAATAAACATTAAAATTTTTTTAGAAAAAGATAAATTGAAAGAGTGGTAATGGTAATAACAAGCATGCATGTATTTTAGTTTGGGGGTTTCCATCAGTTCCATGAATTGAGGTGTTTCATCTCCATTTCACAGACGAGTTGCTACAGTTCAGAAAAGTTAAGCAACTCACCCAAGATTATACGAGTCAGTAAAAGTCGAAGCCAGGAACTTAGTCTGAATCGATCTGATTCCAGGGTGCTTACTCTTAACCATTATGCTTTTGGGCCTCTTTACAATTTTTCTTGCCCAGTTGCATTGATTCACTCTTTATTTATTTATTTTTTTTAATCTTTATTTTTGAGAGAGAGAGAGAGCATGAACAGGGAAGGGTCAGAGAGAGAGGGGGAGACACAGAATCCAAAGCAGGCTCCGGGCTCTGAGTTGTCAGCACAGAGCCAGATGCGGGGCTTGAAACCACGGACGGTGAGGTCATGACCGGAGAAGTCGGATGCTTAACCAAGTGAGGCGCCCCATGCATTGATTAACTCTTAAGCAATTGTAGTGAGAATGAGACGAGACAGCATGTTTGGTTATTTGTTGGGTGGTGGAGCCTTGAGCATTTCACAGTGAGCCATGATGGGAGCTCTTTGTTCCACAAAGATCTGTTTGAACACATGTAGAAAGAACCATTTTGTTACCGTATATATACAAAGTAGTTTTTTAATCAAAGTAAAATTCTTAGTTAAGTTTGAAATTCACCGACTCTCCCAACCTCAATATGGACTGATTCTTTTTTTTTTTTCTTATTGACTAAATGCCCTTCAATATCTGTTTTGTCAGGGTCTCTACTAGGCATAGGATCTCATGTTATAAATTACAGCAGCAGAATCTCTATCATTGACACCCTATTTTGAGCTGGGAGATTATTTAACCTCTTCTGATCTCAGTTTGCTTGGACGGGAAATCAGGTTAGTTTAAAGGCTATTCTAGGTTCAACATTCCTTTATTCCTTTGGGAGTCTGTAGATGTGAAGGAGAGTCCACTGAGTTAATTCTCAGGTACCTCTCAGCTAAATTTGGAGGCTCTGACTTTTAGACATATTCCAGGCACCTGTCCTGTGCCATGTTCTTGTTTCTGTTCATGTTCATTAGAACATGGTCTCTGAAAATTTCAGTCTGATTACCCAGAAAATAAGAGATTACTTTCAAATATGTACATATGTACATGTCTCTTCCATAAATATAATTTATACATATATTGATGTGACTCTAATATATTTTCTGTATTAACCAAATTTTCAGTTGTTAAGGCTTGAAGTTATAACCATTTTCTGGGAATTGCAGTCATTGATAAAAAGGACTCTGGGATGCATTAAACACAGCAAGTAATGATATTTCAGTGCATGAATAGTTGTCGTAGGTATTCTGGAAGCTGCCTTTTCCCCCATTTTTATATTTATGGAGATTCTTGTCAACAAACACTTATTTAATTCCTGTAACTATCCATTACAAGAACCTAGGAAACTATCTGATGGTGCATCTGATATGCATTTTTTTTCTATTCAATTTCCCTGGAATTCGATAATTATGTGTATATCTGCTTATTCATTAATTCATGCAGCCTCTATACCTTCAGTGAAAAGGAGAACTGTAAAAGCTGCTATTGTGATAATTTGCATCTCTCTCTCTCTCTCTCTCTCTCTCTGACAATCCACATGTTTTAAACAAAGCATTATATACATGGCCAGGATGTGTTTTGTCTTTCTCTTTCTTTTAAAATTCAGATTATGAGCTGCATCATTTTATCTAGATTTAACCTTGTTTGCGACTCTTGGTACTTATGAAATTGAAAGTGATGTGAAACCTGGAAACAATTAAAGTTCATCTTGTAAGTGATAGAAAACATCACGGAGGCTTCAATTGCTTCTCTCCCACTGTTAGGGAAATAGAGTTGAAGATGTGCTTTTCTACCTCTGATTGGTGTGAGTAACTGAAAGTGAAAGATTATTTAGCATACAGAACCTTAATGGAGCAGTTCAGGATTTATTATGTAAAATGCTACCTTAAAATAGTATACTTTAGAATGGTTTTGCTTTAATAGGTGGGGGGAAAAATCAACCTCTAGGCTTTAACACTATTTTGTTTAAAAATATGCAGTCTTCCTGCCTCAGTCATACATGGCTTTTAAATTTTCCTTTAAAAAGGTGCAACTTAAAATATTGCATAATAGGATTTTCTTTGTTCCAGCTGTGTTATCAGGGAAGAAAAAGGAAGAAATGCATGATATGGCTTAATCCTTTTGCTAAGACAACATTACTACATCTGCCTAATTTTCGAAAGGTTCCATTCATGTTTCAGAATATATTGTCTCTTTTCCCGTCTCCCAGTAATCCTGAGGAATTCAAGTGGAGTAATCCTGAGGAATTCAAGTGGCGTTAGTCTGTAGGGAGGGTCCATAAACTAGATGTGGCTCCTTTGGAAACATATGTTGCATTCTTCTGCATGTGATTATGATAAAAATGCCAGACACTGTTCTAAAGTGGTTATAATAATAACTCGTTTAACTATAACAAACCTAGAAGAGAGGGACTCTGATTATCCCTCTTTTACGGATGACAAAATTGACGCTGTGGAGGTTAAGTGACTTGCCCCCAAATAAAACAACCACTATGTAACAGAATCTCACTTGAACCCAGGCTGCCCGGCTACAGCGGCTGTGTTCTTGGGCCCTCCGCCAGGCGAACTTTTCACCAAGTACAATTTTTATTCTATTTTTTTTAGGCCATCCACGGTTCCCTTTTCTTTCACTGGTTGGACAGATGCAATTTCTTGTAGAAGATCCGTTTGCTTTGCTTTATTTGTTGTTTATGTATTTGCTTCGTACAGTAATGGGAAGTAATAGTTTTCATTTGTTCAGTAGATGTGAGTTTTGGGCTTGGACAACTTGCTAAATCAGGGATTGTTCCTTCTCCTTGTGTTCAGGCTGTTCTAGGTCTTTCTCAGAGCTTCCTTTTTCACTGCATCAGCTGCCCGTTCCATCTGTTGTCCTTCTAAGTCACTTTCCTTCTGAATTCTTATTTCCCCTCTCCAGTGTCTCTGCAGTTAACTTTTGCTTAAATGTTTCCTTGAGGCCATTCGTTCCTGTCCAGTCAGTAGAAGGAAATGTGACACGTTAGGTTAGTTTCACTGGCATAAACACCAGGGAAATATGTGGGTTCTGAGCTTCAGAAATAGGTCTGATTGTGGACCTCAAAGAGAAATATATGCTGAAGTTGACTTTTGCCAAAGGCTGAGCTCAACATGGGTTTAATGATTTTTTGAATTAAAATATCAACCCGTCAAAAGGAAGACACATTTAATTATACGAGTTTAAATGAATGTAATGTTCTGGGGTGCCTGGGTGGCTCAGTCAGTTTAGCATCTGACCCTTGATTTTGACTCAAGTCAGGATCTCAGGGTTTGTGGGTCTGAGTCCTGAGTTGTGCTCTGCAATGACGGCATGGAGTCTGCCTGTGATATTCTCTCTCTTTTTCTCTCTCTGTCCCTTCCTTGCTCATTCCCTCTCTCTGTCTCTCTCAAAATAAATAAATAAACATTAAAGAGTTAATGTAACATTCCACTGTCGAACATTTGGGAAGATAAAGAGAATACAGATGGTTCTCTTTTAGTATAAATATAAGACAACCTCGTATGTTAATGGAGAGTCTGCAGAGTCAGAAGCATGAGAGAATGAAATGCTGAAACACAGAAGGAATAGCTAGCTAGCCGGTGGGATAGTAGAATCTGTTGTTACAGTGACAAATATAGGCTTACTCTGACAGCCAGATCTCGATCGTGCCCCAAATTTGGCCTTTAAGCCTCCACTGTTGTTCAGACTTTGTCAAAATCCCAAGGTGGTGATGCAGTGATATCTGAAGTGAGAAAAGGCAGTGAATTGTTGCAATGAATTCATGGGTTCTACAACACTCCAAAGCAGGCAAAATTATCAGGGATGATAACATTACAAAGGTTCATATAAGGAGTAATGACAGAAGGAAGGCCTGGCCAGCAGCCATGACTGCATAAGACAAAATCACCAATGGGCAGGGCTTTTACTTAAAAGGGTCAAGACGAGGGAGACAGTAGGGAAGCAGGGCATTAGAGGGTGATTACTTAAAGTAGTAAGTCAGCAGATAGGGAGGAGACAATCCTTGGAGGCCCCAGAACTCCTGGCTGTCAGAATCCCAACGTATCACATGGACCTGGCAAGTTACGTGGAGGGGCCCCAGTGACATCACTCTAGGAACAGAGCAAGAAGGGAAGTATGTCAGGAAGGGAATGAAGCCTGGGCTTCAAGTCTAAGCTCTGCCCTTGTAGTTTTGTGCCCTTGGGCAGGTCACTTGCTTTCTTTTCTGCAAAACGGGAATGTAAGAGACTATGTCAGAATATTTTTATGAAAAATATCTAAGGGTTATGTGTTATTATGCTTAGAATGTGCCTGGAATATCAATATCCAGTATAAGCAAATATATTTTCTTTGAGGCTGCAGTAACTATATATATATATATATATATATATATATATGCATATATATGTATATATATAGACGTATATATTTAACAATATATAACACATACATAATATATGTTAATATATAATATAAATTAATATTATATATAATATATATAACATATATAAAATGTATAATATATGTATTTATATATTTATATATGTATTTATCCCAATTCTGGAAGTTGGGAAGTCCAAGATTAAGGTGTCAGCATGGTGTTCTGGTGAAAGCCTTCTTCCTTCTTCCACCTTCATGGTCGGCTCCTCATTTCTGGGTCCTCACAGAATGGAAGGGGCTACCCATCAACTTGACATTTCTTTTATAAGGCACTAATCCTGTTCGTGAGGGCTCCACCCCCATGACCTAAGCACGTCCCAGAGGTCCTACCTCCTAATACTATTATCTTTGGAGGTTAGGATTTCAACATATGAATTTGAGGGGACACAGATATTCAAACTACAGCATATATGCTAGCATTATTGTAAACAGTAGGTTATGTGAAAATTGAAGTAAGGTGAGCTTCAATGTAAGGACTAGAGGTAGCTAATTAGAATAAGAAGTCAGCATTCTTCGGAGAAATGCAAGAGGAAATGCAAGAGGAAAGATACTGAGAGGGTGAAAGAGAGGGGATCCAGCGAAATGGAGCAGAGGCAAAGGGCACTACATGATTATTGTAATAAATATGATTTTCCCGGAAGTCACTTTTGGGAGTTGGGATGGTATACAAGACTTTCACTTTGTTAGAGTTATTTAAGGTAATTCCAAGTATTCCTCAAATACTTAGCAAAGCCTGGTAGCCATACAAAGGCCTTTTAGGGGTGTGTGTGTGTGTGTGTGTGCGTGTGTGTGCGCATTGTATGTGTATATAAATCAAATAAAGAAGGTGAGTCCACATCTGGGGTGATGGGATACAATGAGAACAGTACACTTTGAAGAAGAAGGGCAGAAATAACTACTTCATCCTAGGAGGGAACTCAGAGACAGCAAAGACTTTCAGTTTATAAAATTCCAGGAAATGGAAAGAAATTTTGGAAAAGGCATTATATTTCAACATTATCTAGATCTGAAAGAGCAAGCAAGGTGAGCCTAGATAATATTTGGGCCATAATTAATTTAACAAATATTTATTAAGAGCATCCTCTATGACAGACATTTTGTTGATCTTGGTAATAATAATAATATATGTAAATATATTTTGAATACTTTATCATGTATGAGGGAGAGAAGAAAATAGACATTGAGAATACAATATAGTATGAATAGATGAAAGATAATTTTACTCTGCCTAATGAAGGAAAGTTGACCTTCTAGACCAGATGATAAAATGCTGACTTTTTTATCTGAAATATGGAAATGAGTCACTCTGATGGGTAAAGAGAGCAAAAAGGATATTCAAGGACTAAAAATCTACAGATGAACATATGTGAAAGGAAAAAAAGGAAAAAGGGAAAGAAAGAAAAGAAAAGAGAAAAGGAAAAAAAGGGAGAAAGTAACAAACCGTAAGAGACTCTTATGATGGAGAACAAACTGAGGGTTGATGGAGGGAGGTGGGTGGGGGGATGGGCTAAATGGGGGAGGGCACTTGTGATGAGCACTGGGTATGGTTTTTGAGTGATGAATCACTAAATTCTACTCCTGAAACTCACATTTCACTATATGTTAACTAACCAGAATTTGAATAACAATTTGAAAAAAAAAAAATAAAAAGTTGCCATTCTAGGAATGGCAAATGATGAAAAGCTGTTGGGAAAGATGCAAAAGAAAAATAGCAGCAGGAAATGTCTTATGTTGTAAAGAATCTCTTGTAACACGGGAAGGAATTTAATTCAAAATTTTTGACTGGGGGAGGCCAAGGCAGATACCGACCTGGACAGTATCTAATTGTCCTATAGGATAACCTGCTGTTTCAGGGTTATTGGCTTTCATTGGCCAGGCAATTCCAAGGTATGATGCTTAAACGAAATGGATTCAGATTCTGTAGACTTAGCCTCCTTGAAAACATGTCGATTCCTCTCTCTACCCCTCTCCTTCCAAGTGATATTTTCTGGGAGCTGGACCTGAGCGTCTGCACTATTGACAAATACCACCATTGTTCTTCGTGCGTGATAAAGTTTGAGGATTATACTTTCGGACTATTCAAAGAGCAGACCTGTCATCTTCACTCCCTGAGTGAGGAGTTTTCTGGAGGGAGGGAGCAGCAGGGGGTGCCGAGCTGAGCTGTGAGATATGACCAGTAAGTGACCTGGTCAGTTTTGCCCATTTGAAACATCACTGCTCTGTTGAAACAACACACGCCTAGAGGCAGAGAAGCAGGTTGGCTGATAAAAATCATATATTATAAGGGTTTAAATGAAGATGTTTATGTGTTTGCTGAAATATTCAGGTCTTTTCATAACTGATTAGTCCGTAGCATATCTTTTCATGATGGAAAATAAAGATTGATTTTATAGCATTTGAAAGAAAGTTCCTGAAGTCACCTCTTGTTTATTGATTGTATAATAATTTATTTAGGGTTGTCGGTGGCTATTTCAAAAGTTTATACAGTAAAGCTCAAGAGAGCTTTTCATATTTTTCTAAGGCTTCCATAATCCTAGAAAATGATTTCTAATTTTTATTAATAATAATAATATGTAATGTGTCACTGTGACCACCATTTAGTGAATTCCTAAAATGTTTATCCTTAGAAATAGGCTAAATACTTTAACAATTAACATTAGTTCTTGTGTCATTTTAATCCCACGGAATGATAAACCGTGATATTTTTCTCAAGTAAGATATGATTGTTAGTTTTAAGTCCTATCATAATCCATATCGTATATAGCAACTAAAGAATGAACATTTACTTACACAGTCACCATTTAAGCAAGGAGTGGATGCTTCTGAAAATTTTATACTCTTTGTGGGAAAGCATCTTCCAAGAAACCTAAGATGTTTAAAAGCCTGAATTTTTAAAACATGGCTGGAGATTAACAAAAAATAATTGGAGGCAGAGAGCGTGAGTTGTTGGGATAAACTGACCTCAGACTGTTCTGAGCACATCCACTGAACCTGGGAGACTGTCATCTGAATGGCCAGCTCATCTGAATGTGTGGGGTCATGAGACTAAGCCAAAGATCTTGCACGATGAGAGACCAAAGAAGAAATCCGTCCATAAAGTTGGAACCAGAAGGGTGATGTCTTTAGCGGGTGAACTTGGCAGAAAGGGGAAAAGAGACCACATATACATGGGAACTTGATATATATGAGGGAAGTGAAATTTCTAATGAGGAGAAAAGATGGCTGTTCAGTAAATTGAGATGAGTATTTGGCTACCCATACTAACAATAAAAATAGATCCCTACCTCATGCTACACACAGAATTAAATTAAAGACGGAGTAAAACAAATGTAGAAAGCTAACTTTCACACATTTTAAAAGAATATATAGAAAAAGAGCTTGATAGTGACCTGGGTAAGGATTTTTTTTTCAAGAGAACATAATAAGCAAAACTGATCTAAGTATAAGATTGAATAATTCAACCATAGTAAAAGTAAAAGTAAAAAAAAAGTAAAAAAAGTAAAAAAGATTTTTAGTATCAAAAAAATGCAGAGAGCAATAAAACAAGACAAACCCTGAGACTGTACTTGCAACAGATGTAATGTATGGATGTTTTATAGGTTTAATAATTAGAATGTATTTTTTAAAAACCACAACAAAAAATTCTTTGCATCAACTCGATGGTTCAAGAAGAGTCATTTCAGGTAAGAACACACATCCCCAGGCAATACACTTATTAAAACAAGCCTAGTTTTATTAGTAATCCAGTTGATGCATATTAAATACAGATTGGGATAACATTTTACACCAACCAGACTGGCAAATATTGCAAAATCGGACGACAGTAGGTGTTGGAAAGAATGTGGAGAGACAGAGACTTGTTAAGAAATGTTTACTTATTTATTTGGCGGTGAGGGCAAAAAGAGACAGGGAGAGAAAGAATCCCAAGCAGGCTCTGCACTGTCGGTGGGGACCTGATGTGGGGCTTGTTCCCAGGAACCATGAGATCATGACCTGAGCCAACATCAAGGGCTGCACATTTAACTGACTGAGCCACCCAGGAGCCCTGAGAAACAAACTTTCATACGTAGCTGGCAGGAGGGCCCCTTGGTACAACCACTTTGAAAAATGTGTCTTAGTGACATTGAACACACACAAGCCCTATGCAGCTACATTCCTGGGCATATATGCACCCTGGATACACTATCCATTTAAGGACAACTGATCCTGTAGGCCAATATTAAAAATCCCGCTGTCGTTTAAACTTTATCCATTATAATTGCTTATTTTAAGCTAAAGTTTTCAGTCCTCAGAGAAAGGTGTAGTGCAGTATTAAATTTTATTTTCATGCCACTTTATTATTGTATGACTTTCCTGGAATTTTTTTTTTTTAGTAAGTTAAGCATAAGAAGAAACCTTGAATTTTTAATTGTATCGATTTTGGCTTAATCACATGCCATGTTATACACTTGTAAAAATTATTTAAATGATTAATGTGGACCTATTCGAAAACAAATTTCTTTC
Source organism: Lynx rufus (assembly GCF_022079265.1). NCBI lineage: Eukaryota > Metazoa > Chordata > Mammalia > Carnivora > Felidae > Lynx > Lynx rufus. The sequence goes on along the minus strand of NW_025814896.1, from coordinate 56,772,207 downwards.
CTTTCCTCTTCCCCTACCCAGAGGCATTTTCACAAAGTAAATTTCTGGAAATTCATCATTATTTCCTTGTTTTTTATTATTATTGCGGGGCTTTCACATTTTTCACAGTGATGCCAAAAAAATGAATGTCGTTGTAATCAAGTTATCAGGTAGGAACACTTATGAAAACTATCAGTGACTTTTCAGTCCTGCAGAATGTAAATTGATAGTGAAATGCGGTTCTAAGGGAGCCCGCTAGCGGAACAAAAATACGACGACGCCGTACTTTCATTCAACAACCATTAGTTCTCATTTCATAATATTTACCTTAGAGATCTAAGTCACAATATTTTTCTTGAGTGAGATTTCATTGTTAAACACACCGTAATGAGAAGTGTTGACATTTTATGGAAAACCACTCTATATTGCTAATCTGCTATGAATATTGCTATGGCAGTGGGGAAAATCTGTCAAAATGCGTTGGACTGTGTTCTGTCTTGATGTAAAAGAATAACTTCCCACGGTTCAAGCCCTTATTTAATTACAATTCCACAATAAGAATGGGTTGTCTTTCCCCCTTTGCCTTCTGCCACTTGACTCGTTTTCGTTCTTTGAATCTCAGGTAGGATGTCTGTTCCTTCCTCGGAGAAGTCTCCTTTGTGTCCAAAGTCAACATCAGTTGCTGTGTTTCTTGGCCACCTGTCCTCTTCCTCCAGGACATTTCTAACAATTGTACACTGCTTTTCCAGGAGTCTACATTCCATGATAAGTAGGGCCACGTTTATTTGTTTACTAATATGTTTACATATTTAACTTACAATGCCACTTACGCACGGTTGAGTTAACCACTTAAAATCCTGGGGTTCATTCTTTTATAAAAACCTGGGCAGTTGAAAAAGATAAAATGTGAGATTCCATAGCACTGAAATCCGTTAGGTATTTTTTTAATGTTTTTTTAATATTTATTTATTTTTGAGAGAGAGAGAGAGGGAGAGAGATCGTGAGCAGGGGAGGGGCAGAGAGAGGGAGAAACAGAATCTGAAGCAGGCTCCAGGTTCTGAGCTGTTGGCATAGAGCCTGATGTGGGGCTCAAACTCATGAACTGCGAGATCATGACCTGAGCTGAAGTCTGAGACTCAACCGACTGAGACACCCAGGCACCGCCCCATTAGCTAATTTTTAAGTTTATTATTTCTACACAGACTTTAAGAAATCAAAAACTTGAAATGGACTGTTCACTTCAGAAGCACAGGTAAATGAAGTTTACAAATACTTTTCCATATTTTATATCATCAGTAAATGTGTTCCTTCAACTATGCATCTTACTTTGTACACCAGGAATAAACTCGTCCTCAGATTTCACAGTTGAGAAAAGAATAAAAATCTACAAACACAAATAACTTCAACTTTGTTAAGCGAGATGTCTAGTTTGTTTGAAGACATACAAAGTATTCTAAGAATTCAAGTGGTTCTGTTGCTTGCTCGTCATGGCGCATTCCATGGGGCAGTGTTTGCAATGTGCTTTGAAGAACAGGGAGACTATAGAACAGTCAAGAAGAACCAAAACTGCATTTCTAGGAGGGAGCCACATTGTCAAAGGCAATGGATACTGGTTTCGGTATTGACTAGTAGGCCAGTTGCAATGGCTAGAAGTGAAGTTATCAAGCAGGTGGGGACCCTAATGGGTGCAACAGTTCATTGCATCTAGGGATATGCTGCCCTAAACGAGGATGTCAGCAAGTTGAAAAGGAGGAAAAGGAAGGGTTTCATACTTCATGCCCATAGCACACCCACAATTTCCACTGATACACTACTCCATGGGACACGCCTCCCCAAACGCCCTACTGACTACAGTGTGTTGTGTTTCCCAGCTACATGTTGGTGCAAAGACAAAAGGAAGGAATGGTGTTTGAGTAGCACTGGCTAATACAGTCAACGTTACCAAATTTAATTATGTACGTTGTCCATTAAATAAACAATTATTGAGCTCTGTGTAAGTGCCAGGATAAAGAAACACAAATGAAAACTGCCACCAGAAAGCAACAACTCAAGAAATTCACAGACTCCTAGGAGAAAAAACTTTATGACCATGATGGTAATGCACATGATAAGTGCTTATGTAACATAATGATTCCGTGGGTACAGTAACCACTCGAAGTCCAAAAAAAATTTGACTCGTGATATTTAAATAAGTTTTAATTCTCACTTATGATTTAGTCCCTAAAAACATTATGGGTTTTCATTTTATAAAAGTCTGGGGAAAATAACCTTTAGTTCAGAATTGGCCATTACTTAAAATAAATGCAGGGTGGAGGGATGGGCGAAATAGATAAATGGGGATTAAGAGTACACTCCTCAAAAAATTAAAAATAGAACTACCCTAAGACCCAGCAGTTGCACTACTAGGTGATTATCCAAGGGATACAGGGATGCTGTTTCAAAGGGGGCACTTGCACCCCAATGTTTATAGCAGCACTATCAACAATAGCCAAAGTATGGAAAGAGCCCAAATGTCCATCGACGGATGAATGGATAAAGAAGATATCTATCTACAGATATAGATATAGATATAGATAGATATAGATATAGATATAGATATATAGATATATACATATACACACACACACAATGGAGTATTACTTGGCAATCAAAAAAAATGAAATCTCACCATTTGCAACTACATGGATGGAACTGGAGGGCATTATGCTAAGTGAAATTAGTCAGTCAGAGAAAGACAAAAATCATATGACTTCACTCATATGAGGAGTTTAAGAGACAAACCAGATGAACACAAGGGAAGGGAAGCAAAAATAATATAAAAACAGGGGGGGGACAAAACTTATATAAGAGACTCTTAAATATGGAGAACAGACAGAGGATTACTGGAGCGGTTGTGGGAGGGTGGATGGGCTAAATGGGGTGGTAAGGGGCATTAAGGAATCTACTCCTGAAATTGTTGCACTATACGCTAACTAACTTGGATATAAATTAAAAAAAAAAAAGATTTCACTAATGGTTATACTCAATGAGCGATGTACAGAATTGTTGAATCATCGTATTGTACACCTGAAACTAAAATAACAATGTATGTTAATTATACTTCAGTAATAAAATAAGATAAATGCAAAAAGCCTAATTCTTTAGGAAAACAAATTAAAATATATTGAAGTAATGTTTTCTTTTTATTAAAAAAATTTTTTTTAATTGAATGGAGTTGACACACATTGCTACATTAGTTTCAGATGTACAACATAGTGATTCACATTCTCTCTCCATTCTGCCCACCCCTTCATTCCCCTTCCCTCGGGCAACCATCAGTTTGTTCTCTGTATTTACATGTCTGATTCTGTTTTTTTGTTTATTCATTTTTTCTTGTTTTTATTTTCTGCATATGAACGAAATCATGTGGTACTTGTCTTTCTCAGTCTGACTTATTTCACTTAACATAATTCCCTCTAGGTCCATTCATGTTGTCACAAATGGCATGATCTCATGGTTTTTTATGGTTGCACAATATTTCATTGTGTGTGTGTACGTGTGTGTGTGTGTGTGTACACAATGATACTATATATATATATGATACTATAAATTATATAAATTATATATAAATTATGTATAAATTATATATAATATAAATTATATATACTATATATAATTTATATACACTGTATATTATATATATAATATATTATATATACTATAAATATAAATTATATATAAATAAATAAATATATATTTATATATTAAATATATATTATATATTTATATATACTATAAATATAAATTATAGTATATATAAGTTATATATACTATATATAAATTATAGTATATATAAATTATAAATATATATATTATAAATAATATATATATAATATATATTATATATAAATATATATAATATATATTATATATATAAATTATATATATAAATTACAAATATATATATATAAATTATATATATTTATATAATGCATTTATATGTAATATATATGCATTTTATAAATTATATATATGTATGCATTATATATATAGTATCTTCTTTATCCATGCACACTTAGGCTGTTTTCATATCTTGGCTCTTGTAAATAATGTTACAATAAACATGTGGTGCATATATATTTTCAAATTAGTGTTTTTGCTCTTTGGGGGTAAGTATCCAATAGTGGAATTATTGAATCATATGGTATTTATATTTTAAGAGGAACATCCATACTCTTTTCCGTAGTGGCTTCACCCACTTATATTCCCTCAAACAGTGCATGAGAGTCACTTTTTATCCAGATCTTCAACAACACCCATTATTTCTTGTCTGTTTGATTTCAGCAATTCTAACAGGTATAAGGTGGTATCTCGCTGTGGTTTCTTTTTTTTTTTTAATTTATTTTTTATTTTTTTTAACGTTTATTTATTTTTGAGACAGAGAGAGACAGAGCATGAACGGGGGAGGGTCAGAGAGAGAGAGACACAGAATCTGAAACAGGCTCTAGGCTCCGAGCTGTCAGCACAGAGCCCAACACAGGGCTCGAACTCACGGACCGCGAGATCATGACCTGAGCCGAAGTCGGCCACCCAACTGACTGAGCCACCCAGGCGGCCCCTCGTTGTGGTTTCAATTGGCATTTCCCTGATGATCAGTGATGTTCAGCATCTTTTTATGTGCCTTTTGGTCATCTGTATGTTTTCTTTGGAAATTATTTGGACCTATTCAGGTCCTCTACCCATTTTTAACTCAATTGTTTGGGTTTTTTGGTGTCAGTTGTAGAAGTTCTTTATATATTTGGATATCAACCCCATGTTGGATATGCCATTTGTAAGTATCTTCTTCCTCTCAGTATATTGCCTCTTGTTTTGTTGATAGTTTTCTTTGTTGCACAAAAGCTATTTTGATGCAGCAGTGAGATTTAGTTCAATTTTAAGAATTTTAACAGCATACGTTTTGAGGGAAATTTGATAATTTTGACATTGACCCTACTTCACTGACATAGTTAAAAGAAACGTTTACATCTCTTTCCATTTACTTGAACATTTCTCCATTCATCCATCCCTCAAACGTTACTATCTCCCACGTATACAATGAATCGCCTTTCATCTTAAACTTGGTGAAACAAGCATCTGAAGGGGGTGTATTTAAGAATACTATAACATTATTATGAAATATTAAGCTCAGTTGCAGTTTTATTAAATTGAATAATTCAAGGAAAAAATTCTCAAGCTATTCTAATTATTTGATATGTTTTGCACAACATCCTATAAACCACATAATTATTTTGTCCCACTTCCCTTCACAAATAAGGTCTCATTATCTCCATAGAATTTAAAGTAATAGTGGTAATAATAGAGTAACAAGTGTGTTGAATGTTGTGTGTCAAGCAGGGTTCTAGTTATGTTTTAAATTTATACTCCCTTAATACACAAGTCATCTCTGAAGTAAGTTCTGTTATTAGTGGCATTTTACAAATGAAGAACGTCCAGTTACACACATTTAGTTCATTTGTCTGGTATAACTCAGGCCGTGTGTTAAGCTGTGCCAACACCCCAACCATTCTGAGCCAGAGGCACCTCAGATCACACCGTTCTAGCTCTCGAAAATACTTACAGTAAATCCTTGTTTACGACTTTTCTCTGTGAAAGAGGTACTTACTGAATTCGTAATATGTGGCCAGCATGGTGTTCAGCCTGTCACAAAAAAACTCAGTACAGTCCTCTTCCAACAAGCTTTGCCAAGAGTAGTGAGCTAACTTCTGATCGCCCCGGGTCCGCTTGTTTGGATTCCTCAGACTAAAGGTCAGTTCCTAAGATGTCTACTTTTCAATTCTTCAGTGCACCCTTAGCTTACTAGGTTGAGTGCAGTAAAAATCCACAAACATGTTGAAGTGTTTCTGGTTTTAGCTTGTGTGTGTGTGTGTGTGTGTGTGTTTTAATGAGTGCAGAGCCTTATAATTTTTTGCTAATTTTGAAATGGCCCTCATACAACTTTTGAACTAGGCCTCATCAATGTTTGGGACTGAAGGTTATTTTCCTTGGAGAGACAAATAAGGAAAGTTAGAAATAAGGTCAACTAGACCGTGCTCTCAGAGACATGAAATCTTGTTTGCCTCCCTAACAAAATACCCCTCCACATGCAAGTGTCTGTAACCTCAGAGATTAATAATTTTTTTTCTTTGATTGTTTGTTGTGGTTGCTTTTATTCAAGTAATGAAAACAGAACAAAGCTGGCTGTGTTCAAACAGCAGTGATTCCGTAGTCTCTACAGATATTGTCCGAATCTAATTGGATTTTAATGAAATGATATTTCCTTTGTGATAAGTACATAAAAATTATGTTTTTAATTAACATCACAAGGTATAAGCTATAGATACCAAGTTTCAACAGAAGGAATAATTCTTTAATGTTTTCTTCATTTAAAAAAACACAGAAGTAGTAACAACTTGGGAGGAAAAAATGAATAAATTAACTGGACAATGATTAGCCCAGGCCTTTTCATCCTGGGGCTTGGGCCAGATTGACAATGTCTATTTCTTTTTTCATTTAAAACCTTATTAGTTAGTTTTGTTTTGAAATACTTTCTAAAGGATTTTTTTTCCTTTTAATCTTTGTTGCCCAACTTTAACTGTGTTTGTATAGGATTGCAAATAAACTGAGTTCAGTTTCCATTGTGAAAATCATTTTCAGCAATGTTCAATGTATGTAGTTAACCCTAAACCTTGATAATCAAAACTAATCTGTAACGGAACAGTGTGTTTGCCAAACATACCCGATTTTTCATATGAAAATGTTATCAATTTGAGAAGAAGAATATTTGCTTCTCAGTGAAAAAAAAATGTGAGGAGGGAAGGCTGTTCTAGAAAACTCAGGAGAAAATAGGAAAAAAGGGCTTCTCATTGGTGTAATTTCAAAATGGCAGGAAAAAAAACCCAACAACCCTGGGAAGAAAAAACAAAGGGCAAATTACAGCAAATCAAGTTCAGTCAGTCCTGTTGATGTTTCTAGTAGGATGGATTGCTTGTTTCTGTTAGTTATTAATTATATTTTCATTACCTATTGGTGACCTGTATGAGTGATTCATATGTGATGTATGCATTTAGTCAGGTATTAATTAACAAAATGATCACATTGCTTCATTTAATGATTGATTATGGATTTTACCTCTGTTCGTTGCATTTAAGTATACCTTATGGATACAAGTTGCAAAAAATATCTCTGATTTAGTTAATCATCGGTGCTTCTTGAAACATAGTAGTGGTTTTCAATAGGGAGGAATGTATAAGAATTTAAAAGTTTTCTCATAAAAGTGAAATGAAGAGTGTGTCTCCTATTCCACAGCACCAAACAGATGGTATTCTGATAAGCTCTTTCTTGGATTAACAATTCTTCCCCCTCAGTGTCTACACCGTTTAAGAAAACTAAGTGAGCATGTGGAATCAGAACATATCATGAGCCTCCATAAGGCTGAAAAGCTCAAACTTTCAATTAAAGGAGACTTCCAAATTTTTGCACCCACTGGGAATATCTGTACTTTCCTTCACTTTCTGTACAGCTGAAGTAGGCACAATTACTCAACTCTAAAAGATTCTCAGATGTGAAAGAAAAATAAACAGAAACATAATTCACATCCAAACAGTGAGAATCAGTCAAGTTCAAAGGGTTCTATTAATGCGTGTTCCAAGTATTAATGTGCAAAGATACAGATTTGTGCTTTACTTTTTTCCATAACTTTCTTAGCTAAATATTTGTCATTTTATAAACATGCCTATGCACCATAAGTTATTTTGTTTGTTTGTTTTTTGGTTATAGTTTTCTTTAAATAAAGGTATAATCTATATAAGTAAAATACATTAATCTTAAAGGCATAGGTTGATGGATTTTAATCTATTTGGATACTGTATAACCACCTACCAGATTGAGATGCAGAATATTTCTTGCAACACTGGAGGCACCCTATTGTCTTCCTCCAACCAGTAATCCCAAAGTAATAATATTCTTACATTGTCATTGTGGATTAGATTTGCCTTTTGTGGAACTTCCTGCAATGAAATAATACAATATAACCCTTTTGTATCGGGTTTCTCTCACTCAGCATATGTAGCTGATATTCATGTATCAGTGATTTATTAACTTCATTGCTGTATAGAATTCCATTCTGTGAACATACCCTTATGAATTTATCCATTATCCATTGATGGGTATCTACATTGTTCCAAGTTTTTCCTACTATGAATAAAATTGCTTTGAGCATTCTCGTGCAGGCTCAATGGTAGACAGAAGCACTCACAGCTTTGGGAGTTGAATTGTTGGTTGAAGAGTTATTGGGAATCTCCAAGGACCAGAAAAAGAAGAAGGGAAGGAAGAAGGGGAAGAAGATGTGGAAGAAGGGAACAGAAGAGGCAGGAGCAGCAACAGAATGAGCTAAAGTTGATGGGCAGTATGGGGATTGGGTAGGGGAATTATAGATAATCACTCCATGTTGTGGACTAAGCCCAGGGCTCATCCTTAGAGGTGAAGGAAAAACACAAACTGTCCCATTAAGTTAAAACTCAGGAAATGTGCTGCCTTGGAGATCCCAGGCCTGGGTTACTAGCAAATGAGAAATGTGTCTGGAAAATGGAAAACAAAACAAAACAAAACAAAACAAACACAAAAAAACCTACAATTAAAACATTATACTAGCAATAGCAGCCTTACAAGGCAGTAGTAGAAGTAAGAATTGGGAAAAACAAAAAGGATAAAATTAGACTTCTTGAGAATTCAGATATCAAAAGAATATCATATATGGAAGATAAAATAACTATACATGAAATGTTTAAATATGTAACCAGATGAGTTTACTATAGCCTTTTATTGTAAAAACATACATTTAAAAAGAAATTTATAGACAGGATATGACAGTACATTGCTGTTGGGTTGTAAAATGACACAGCCACTTTGGAACAAATCTTTACGGGGTCTTAGAGCTAAATGTATTCATCTCCAATGACCCAGCCATATCGCTTCTCAATCTGCCCCCTGAGAAATGAAAAAAACAAACAAACAACAAAACAAAACAAACAAACAAAAAAAAAACCCATTGAAAGCTGGAAACAGCAATGTATCTGTCAACTGGTACATGAATAAAAAAATGGCACACATCCATCCAATGGAGTACTACTCAGAAATATAAAATAAATGATGATTGATAATTCAACAACATGGATGAGTTTCAAAAGTATGATGATACATGGGGGGTTATCTGCGATCAGCACGAGTAGCTAGACATTTATGCAGAGGTTGGAGTAAGAAGGACTTGAGGACCCTGAGTCAGTCAGGCCAATGCTTTCACAAGTTCAAGAGCTTCTGACAAAAGACTGCATATTGGATGAGCCCATAAAATATCTCTACATGGAAACCTAGAAAATACAAGGTTATAGGGATACAAAACATGTCAATATTGCCAGAGGCTGGGGTTTTGGAGAGGGTATTCACTACTAAAAAGTCATAACAAACTGGAGAGGGTGATGTAAATATTCTATATTTTGATTGTGGTTAAGTGATTGTATACACTTGTCAAAACCCATAAAACTGAACACCTAAGAAGAGTGTATTTTATTATTTATAAATTATACCTCAATGAACCTGACATAAAAAAGAAAATTACAAATCTTCCATCTGAGCTATGAATTTAAGTTTATCTCAGGATATGAGTTTGTAATAATAGTTTGAAATGAATAATATAGATTTTAACATAAATCGATTATGACAGGAAAAGTATAATCTTTATAATAGATACAACCAAATCATTTGAGAAAAGTCAACATGAATTCATGATATAAACCCTTGTCAAAGAAGGAATAAAAGGAAACTTCCTTGATGAGATTAAAGCATCTTATTTCAAAAAATAAATAAGATCATATGCCAACATGACTGTAAATATGGTAACATTTGGAGCATCTCTTTAAAAGTCTCTTTAAAAGAATAAGCGGGGATGGGAGGGCATCTTTTGGGATGAGCACTGGGTGTTGTATGGAAACCAATTTGACAATAAATTTCATATATTAAACATAAATAAACAAATAAAAGTTAAAAAATTAAAAAATAAAAGAATAAGAACCCAAATTAAAAATATTTAAAAAAAGGGGTACCTGGGTGGCCCTTGAGCTCAGGTCATGATCCCAGGGTCATAGGATAGAGCCCTTTTGGGCTCCATTCTGAGCATGGAGCCTGTTTGGGATCCTTGCTCTCTCTCCCTCTGCCCTTCTCCCCCACTCACATTGTCTCTCTAAATTAAAATAACATCAAAAATTTAAAAAAAAAGAATAAGAAAGGGATGACCCCTTCTTTTTTTTTAAATTTTTTTTAACGTTTATTTATTTTTGAGACACAGAGAGACAGAGCATGAGTGGGGGAGGGGCAGAGAGAGAGGGAGACACAGAATCCGAAACAGGCTACAGGCTCTGAGCTGTCAGTACAGAGCCCGACGCGGGGCTCGAACTCACGGACCGCGAGATCATGACCTGAGCTGAAGTCTGCCGCTTAATCGACTGAGCCACCCAGGCGCCCTGACCCCTTCTGTTTAACGTTGAAATGTAGGTCTTGGACAGCAGGTGAGAAATGAAAAGAAATAAAATGGAAGGACTGAAAAGAATGGAAAAAAGAGGTCATTATTCAGAGACGTATGACCATCTACCAAGGCAAGTCCAAATAATATACGAAGAGATTACTATTATTAACAAAAGAAGGCAACCCGTGAGCCAAGCAGAAGTTCTGTTAAAAAAAAAAAAAAAGTACACTGCATTGCTCTATATTTCATTTTAGGAAGTCCAATGGCTTTTGCACTTCATTCCTTTAGAAATACGAAAATAAGCATACCACTTCAGGATGGAGGACAGAGATAATCAGAAAATATATTCAATTAATTGAGAGATTCATCTATTTGTGAATGTCATTCAAATCCAAATATCTGTAAGGAGACTTTTATGGATATTTCTTGGACAATACAGCAGTAAAAAAAAAAGCCACAACACGATTCAGTTTCACTGTGAAACATGTGATCTGTGACGTGGGGGGTTATCTGTAATCAGCGTGAGTATCCAGGCGTTGACGCAGAGGTCACAGTAAGGATGGCTTGAGGACGCTGGGTCAGTATGGCCAACGCTTTCACAAATTCAATTAAATAGCTGCAAGCTTCACTTTAATCATACCTTGAGAGTAAAATATAGAGAAACCTCATCTTTTTTTAAAGTTTGTTTGTTTATTTATTTATTTATTTATTTAGAGAATCCCAGCAGGTTCTGCACTGTCAGGGTGGAGCTCAATGCAGGCCTTGAACCCACGAACCATGAGATCATGACCTGAGCTGAAACCAAGAGTCTGGTGCTTAACTGACTGAGCCACCCAGGTGCCTCTATAGAAGCCTCATTGTTTACATGACTTTTTTACTCCAACAAAAATCTTCAACTATTATGAATGCTCATTTCTTTCTTGAAAGCATTTTAGCAAGAAGAAGCATTTCTTGGGCATCATGTTTTCAAAGGGAAAGAGAGTTATAAAAAGTGAAAAATAGAGTTGGTTAAGTAAGCATCCCTACAGCCCTGAAACATGGTAAGTAAACTGATTCCTCAAAGCGTTCATAGGACAAGGTGCTTACACGTAATTAGAACCATGGAGCGCGGTACCCCACCTGCCTTGCTAATGTCAGCAATGACTTGCAAAAAATACCTTTGCTTAACTAGGTAACACAATGTAGAGATCAAGCACGGGTGTCAAGAAATAGACTTTCAAATTAAAATGCGTCTTTGGAAAATAGACAACCATGCCAAGGAACATACTGGAAGAACGCGGCTGGCATCTTAGAGACCTAAGGCAGTGTCATCACCTGTAACATACTAGGAAGCAGACAGAACATTAAAAGGATGCCTTCACCAACAGAATGAAAACATGTGACTGTAGGCATCTAATACTTGTTTGTTGCATGCGTTGGAGAAGTGTGTAACACCAGGAATGCGTTTATTCTGGGAAATCCTTTGGCCTCATAAGAAGAATGATTTGAATTTGAATGAGCTGCTCTTGAGAATTTTGGAATGAGTGTAATTGCTTATTTAGAATCATCACTCATAGTTTGTGATTTTGAAAGAGGCCTCGAAACTCCTCAGCTTGGCATCCCTGGCTTTCCATCACCAAATTCAACTTGGCCTACTTGTTCTTCCTCTTACGACCCCAGCATCAGCTCTTATCCCCCGACTGTTTCTTGATTCTTCTGCTTAGTGCTTTGCCCAGAGTAGACTATACTGCTCCAGTTCCAATCACATTTCCCTTTTGAGGACGTGGTCAAGGTTTAGTCCTAATTCTTGATGACCTTTCAATGGCCTTTAATGCTCTTCTTACGTGCAAAAATATATTTATTTCTCATCCACATGATCCACTGTTCCGGACACTGGACAGGCAGCAGTAGTCAAAAGAGAGAGAATTCCTGTTTTCAGGGCATTCTCCCTAGCGGAAGCAACAGTGAACACGTAACAAGTAAACCACCACAACACGTCAGTGTGGAAGAACTTCGGGGCAAGTAAAACAGGGATAGGAGTCAGAGGGAGAGCGTAGCAGGGAAGGAGGCCTGCTTTTTCCGGCAGTGATCAGGGACATTCTGCTGATGAGATTTGAGCGAGTAAGTGTTTTGATGGAATTGAAGGAGTACTCTTGGGAGATTTAGGCCCAAGAACATTCTGGGCATAGGATGGGCACCCACAAGAGAGCTTAGCCAAGTGACTTCAAAGGAGTGAGGAAAGAACAGCATGGTAGCAGGAGGTAAGGTCTGAGTTGTGAGAAGCTCCGCCATGTGGGATCCTCCAAAACTTTTTAAGGACTTTAACTTTCAGATAAAAAGTGTTGGGGGGGAGGGGGCATTAGAAAGTTGTTGCAAATGCAACATGCTACAAACGTGACTTGGTAACATGCTTCACATCTCATGAACTCAAGCCAAATTCACAAGACGATATGATGTTCAACTATTAAATTAGCTAGGGTATTATTGGCGAGACCCTGTGTTTGAACAGTGAAAAAATGATGTTTGCACTTAGGGTAGGAATACAGATAGATACACCTTTTCTAAGGAGGAAATTCTTAAATGAAACAAAATTCTCTTTTGCATAAATTTCATAAACATTTTCCTAGAATTTCATCTGCTGTGAAGTTTTTCTAGGGATAAAGTATAGGCTATGATTTATCGTCGGTTCAACATGTTTTCTACCGATTACTTAAAGGGGGGAAAAACCTGAAAAATTAAGTGCCCTGTAATCAGTTAAATAATTACCACTTAATAAATTAAACAATAAGCTTTCTCTAGATGTATTGTAGAAAAAGATATTTCAGTAATTTGACAGAGTGTCCCCTATATGGTAGTGAGTGAAAAAAAAATCAAACTATGGGGCGCTTGGGTGGCTCAGTTGATTAAGCATCCGACTTCGGCTCAGGTCATGATCTCAAGGTTTGTGAGTTCCAACCCTGAGTCGGGTTCTGTGCTGACAGCTCGGAGCCTGGAGCCTGCTTTGGATTCTGTGACTCCCTCTCTCTCTGCCCCTCCCCCACTCACTCTTTGTCTCTCAAAAAATAAATGTTAAAATTTTTTTTTAAAAATCTAACTGCAAATGACAATTGATTCTAATTAAATAAAAATCAAAAAAGAAAACTTTCTGAAGGAAAATAAAATCAAACACTAATACCAAGTACTAAGACACAATCTTGGGGTGCCTGGGTGGCTCAGTCAGTTAAGTATCCAACTCTCAGTCTCTGCCCCACATCAGCCCTTGGTCGGACCCTGCTTGGGATTCTGTCTCTACTTCTCTCTGCCCCTCCCTTGCTTGTGCTCTCTCTCTCTCTCAAAATAAATAAGTAAACTTAAAAAAAAAAAAAAGACATCATCTTACCCCCTCCCAAGATGGAAAAATTTGAGCTGGGAATGTAGCTGCCCAACTAGCTAGAGGTCACTTTGCAGTATACTTTACAGCAAGGTATTGCTATATGACCAACTTCTGGTCAATGATTAGTGAAGAGAAGTGATACTTGACTATTGTTTTAAAAGCAATCCACCTACGGGTACCTGGGTGGCTCATTCAGTAAAGCGTCTGACTCTTAATTTTGGCTCTGGTCATGATCCCAGGGTCATGGGATTGAGCTAAGTGTTGCACTGGGTGTGGAGCCTGCTTGAGGTTCTCTCTTCTCTCTCTCCCTCTGCCCCTGTCCCCCGCTCACACACTCTCACTCTACAAAATAAAAAATAAATACATAAGTAAAGAATTAAAAAATAAAAGGAATCGACCTAATATCTCTTCCTCTCCTCCAGTTCACTGGAATTAAAACTTCATGGTGGCAGGCAGTTTAGCCAACCTGGAAACAAGATGGAATCTCCATCTTGGGTGGAGTGTAGATCAGAACAATGTGATAGAAAGTTCTCTGATGACTGGGGAACTACCACAGCAGCCTTCAAGTCCCTACCCAGAATTTTACGTAATAAAAACAAGACTTTCAACTTGCTTGAATTACTGCCATGTTGGGTCTCTCTTTTAAACAATTGACCTTATCTTCTAACAAATGCACCTATCTTCTTGTTGCTTCTGTACATTTTCCAATGTTTCCACAATAAACGTGAGTTCCTTAATGAATCTAAAACTAGTGCAAAGTCAGAACAATGTTAGGATGCATGTATAGAACCACAATACCCAAAGAAAGAGAAGATATTTCTGGCCTTCAGTTTAAAAACATAATAGTATTGGCCGGATGGAAAGTAATCAGAACAAAGAAACAACAGTAAAAAAGTGCAATACATCATAATCAGATATCATGTGAGATGCTATTGAGGGAATTGAGGTGTTTTTATCTGAAAACTTAGGGAAAAAGGAAAGACATGATTGTTGTTCATAAATTTTGAAGGGGTGTCAAATAAGAATCAGTTAGGTGTTAATTGTACCCAATGCCCCAAGTTGAGATAAAAGGTAAGGTACCGTGACCCAGAAGGCGACACAGACAAGGAAAACCATGAGTTCCATTAGTACTACTTCACAGAAATAGAATGTCTTACCCGCAAAGGAAGTGAGAGCTGTGTCACAGGAAATAATCACTAAGAAATCGTTTGCCTGGGGCACTTGAGTGGCTCAATCGGTCGAGTGTCCAACTCTTGATTTCGGCCAAAGTCATGATCCTAGGGTGGTGGGATTGAGCCCCGTGTTGGGCTTTGCACTGAGTGTGGAGCCTGCTTAAGATTCTCTCTCTCTTTCCCTCTGCCCCTCCTCCCCTCGTGCTCTCTCTCTCTTTCTCCGAAAGAAAGAAAAAAAAAAAAAAGAAGTTGTTTGCCTGATCACATGGATTCTGTACTTAGTAGACTGTGTGAAAAATAGGCTGTGATTCCCCAACAGATTTCCGGGCATTTCAGTTTTAGATTCTCTGACTACATTAACGGAAACCATATTTTGTACTATATATGGAAGTGTAAGCTAGAGTGTTTCCTTATTGATTTGAGTATATGAACAAGTGAATTCTTTGTTCAATTTCATTGGTTTACACAAGTTGACTTTGAAAATCACTGTGCCATTAAATAATCCATTTCGTCGAGTTGATTAAGAGAATATAAAGACACTGTATTGCCCTGGACAATGTAAATAATTCTAAACCAAAGTCTTTATGACATATGACACATCTCACTCTGTCTCTGTGCTCTACAGTAACCTACTTAATCAAGAGCTGCTAAGAAAACCGGAAGTGTGGTCACAGAGATGCCGAAAACAAACTCTGGAAGAGCCTGTGACTTGTTATCTCAAAAGAGTCGCTTGTCCCCATGAGAGCAGGGCTCTCTCCGCTTTACTCCTTTTTGACACCTTCCTCTCCAATCCTGGAAAGCATTTGTCTATAAAGGGATACTTACGTTGGGGAGACCTTGCTAAGTCCTTCTACGGCTAACCAGGTAACACGACCTCATGACCCGTGTTTGGATATTACTCCCAACCCTCACACCTTACTTCTACAGAATTCTCCAGCTTCTAGTGGCATTGGTATGAACACATAACGATTATCAAACATATTGCAATGGCCAAGTATAGTTATTCTAAAACTGGGGAGGAAAGAGATAATGACTGAGCAGCTGGGTGAAGTATCTTCAGCTTCTCTGTTGGAAGAACCATTAAAGAAGGAGGGTGGAGATTAAGCAGTCCCTTGAGAGACCCAACAGAGGCAAGAGAAAACAAGCTTGGCGAACCCTGCCCTAGACATGTACCCCAGTCTCGCATTTTTATGGGCATGCACACTGAGGCAGTGACATTGCTACCACAGTCACCAGCTGTCTCGGGAGGCTCTTGGGGGAGAATTGCTCATCACCCCAACTGGCTACACACCATGGAGGAAACTGCCCTCTGCTAGTGTGAGAAGTGCTGAGACAAGACTTTGCTTCTGGGCTGGTGCTGGGTGAATGCAATTTTCTCGTAGGGTGTCTAACCCGTAATTGGATACTTGCAAAAAGCTTCTGCTGGGGATGGTGTCCATGTTGCTGCTGCTGGGCCTCATGAGGAGTGAGGAGTAATCTCGACGGGAACCAGAGCGCACAGAAGACTCCACAATCCAGAGAGCTCACCACCATGTCGCCATAACGTGGTCCTTTATCCCGCCTGCTGAGTAGAAGCTGGTAGGAAGAGATTAGAAAGCCAGTAACTATAATGGAACACAAGAGGTCACCAGGAGGAGAAAAAGACTAAGGTCTAGACAAAATAAGGTCTAAACAGAAGAAAATAGAATCATTTTGGAAAGCTTTGTTAGGAAGACATTCTTAGTTTAAATTTACTATCTGTTTAAGAAACGCATCCTACCTAACCTTGCCATTTGTGACAACATAGATGGATCTAGAGGGTGTAATGCTGAGCCAATTAAATAAGAGAGAGACAAACACCATATGATTTCACATCTACGTGGACTCTAAAAAACAGAACAAATAAATAAACAAGCAAACCGAAAGCAGAAACAGACCTGTAAATAAAGAGAATAAGCTGCTGGTTGCCAGAGAGAAGAGGGGTAAGGGAATGGGCACCATGGCTCAAAGGGAGGGCAAGATACAGGCTTCCAGTTTATGGAATGAATAAGTTACCTGAACAAAAGCTACAGCAAAGGGAAAAGAGTCAATGGTGTTGTAACAGCAGTTGATGGTGATGGAAGGTAACTACATGAGTGGTGAGTACAGCATAATATTTAGAGATGTTGAATCACAATGTTTTACACCTGAAACGAATTAACATTGTGTGTCACCTATACTCACACACACTGTCACACACACACGCACACACACACACACACACACGAAGCGCATCCTAAGACCAAAGCTTGCTGTAGTCTATACAGGTGTATCTGGTGTAGAGTGAGAGCAGGCACGGAGCCTTCAGAGGCTCTGAGTGCAGAGTCCAGCTGAAATCCCCTGACCAAAGGACACAGTGGAAGGAAGTGTCCAGTGTGGTTCCCATGCTGGGCCAGGGACCATGTGAGCTCTGCATACAATTTTCTCTGGCCAGCCTGCCTCCTACGCGGGATGGAGCATGATGGGGATCCCACCCATTGCGTAAAGACCCTCCCAGGCCAACTTATAAGCATCCTTTGTTAGACAGAACAATCATTCAGCGAGAGAGAGAGAGAGAGAGAGAGAGAGAGAGAGAGAATGCAAGGTGAGGAATGTCATAACAGGAGTAAAATGACTTTCATGAGGAATAGTAGAAACTATCCATCCGAAGCACTATTCCTCTACTTTGAGATGTTTTAATAAACTGTAAATGAGAATGTAAATGAAACCTCTCTAGTTTGGTCCACCTCACTCCAGAGGAGCTTGGCTGCCTTCATCTCTGGTGGTGCAGCACAGAGGTCCCAGGTTTTAGCGTTTGAGAGTCCAGGCATGCAGATTTAGTTCAGTGTTGTTTGACGTTCAGATATCCACTTTCTCGACATGACATAGGGGAACTGTAGGGCTGTGTTTCCTCACTGAGTGTGCGTCGACTGTCTCAGAATTCTGCCTGTGGTTGTGGCGATGAGTCCTGTAAGGGAAGGGATGGGAGGGAGCTTCCACTTACCTTTAAGCTTTTAGAAAGCATAGGTTTGGGCTTTCCTATTATTGCTGTGATTTTTGGCGACCTTTGTGAGAAATCAGATGCTCAAACTGTATTTCATTACAGAGATTGTAGTCAACAGGACAGTTCCAAGCAAACCCATCAGCTTTACTGGCCAAACCAGGGGTTTCACAGTCTAGTGGTGCCACATGGCAATTAGCTACAACCAACGTCACGTTGGTACCCCCACTGTGGAGGCCAGTGGGACGTGGGGTGTTTGCCAATGGCACATACCTGGACTCCTTGTTTCTTCTCTTTTATAGAAGCCCAAAGACACTGCGAGTCAGAGGGGGATGATGTTTAGCTTTCCATGTGGTGCCAGATTTGTCAAATGAGTCAAAACTGCCTTCCATTATGACCCCAATGGTGACATTTGAGTCTGAATCACATGTTAACAGATTGGCCAGGATACTGCAAGGAATAAGTTTTATCTGGTTCCAAAGGCAAAAAGTCCCAAATCACACCAGATTCATCCACTTACAGGGGTCTTAAAGACTGACCGTGTGTGTATCATACCTCTGTGACAAGGTGCCAGGGTTTGAGCCTCAACACCATTAACTTGGATGAATTTGTGACAGATGCTTGTCACTCACAGCTGTTTGTGCCTTCAAAACTGCTAGTAAATAACTGTCAAGGAATTCATGTCTGGAGTTTCAGAGAATTGTGTGTTCTGTACACTCCAATGATATCCTTCAAGGGGGACTATTTTTCCTTTGAATCACATAAACTCTCATGAGGGGAAAATCAGTCTGCACGAAAGTATATAAAGAGTAACTTAAAATAGGGAATAATCAACTGGCTTCAGAGTGGCTGTTCTGGATTCCAGCTTAAGGGCAAGTCCAGAGCTAAAAATCCTTTCCCATTTTTCTACACTACACCCACACATTCTTCAGACCCATAATTTACAGCTCTTTTCTATACTATATTAATTAATGTCTTTATCTATTACAATCACAAAATAGTGTGTGTGTGTGTGTGTGTGTGTGTGTGTGTGTGTGTGTGTTCCGTTTTGGCCTCAAGGGTATGCTTCACTCTTCCCTTGTTATATTTGTCTGCTCAGGCCGCCATAGCAAATCGCTACAAAATGGATATCTTAAAAACAACAGAAATTTTTTCTCTCAGATTTCTGGAGGCTGAAAGTCTATAATCAGGTATAAGGAGGGCCCTCGTTCCCCTAAAGGCTCTAGAGAAGAATATTCCCTTGGGTATTCCAGTGTCTTCTGGCTCCAAACTTTCCTCCACCCATAGTGGTATAACTCCAATCTCTGCCTCTGTGTTCACATGGCCTTCTCTACGTGCTCTCTCTTTTTCTTATAAAGTCACCCACCATTGGATTTAAGGCCCATCCTAATGCAGCATGACTTCATCTTTACTAATTAATTCTATCTGTACAATTACATTTCCAAATAAGGTCATATTCTAGGATTCCAGGTAGACATGACATTTTGTGGTCCAACATTCACCTCCATGACGAGAGTTGATATGAGGGAGTTGCCTACTTTGGGTGTTCATTTGACCTATAATTGACAGACATGAGGGGAGATAACAGTGATCCTGTGCTGCCATGATGCGATGTTGCTAGAATGTGCAAGTCAAAAGATTCCAGGATCTCATAAAGAGACCTGTAAGTGCACTTGAGGAGACTCTTGAGGACAGTGGTACCTCTCCAGACTCACAGCTCCTGCTCATGTGAAATGCTGTTGAGAAAAATCTGAATTTGGAGAACAGTGTGATGTTGGAAGGTGTTACCTCTTGAAGCTATTACATTCCAGTCCAAGATGTGCCCCATCCTGGTGTAGCACTGAAGAACACCCTTGTGGTCTATTGACTTTGCTAAGAGCAGGGGTTGGGAAATACGCGCGCGTGCGCGCGCGCGCACACACACACACACACACATCTGAAGTTTCTGGAAGCCAAGTTTGACTTTATCTGTCTTGGGCTACCCCATTAAGAGAGAGGGACAGTAGCTTCTAGATGTGAACTTCCGTGCCGGTAACCAAATTGGTGCAGCCAAACCTCTTTATTAAAAAACAAACAAACAAACAAACAAACAAACAAAAAAACAAATGGAAAACCTCACAAAGATCGGAAAACATGAACATGTATTCAACTCATGCAACTAATGTGTTTCATTTTATATGGTGTCATGTTCTGATTAAGAGGGATTGGGAAATGGGGAGAATAAATAAAGAGGAAGCTCAAGAGAGAAAGCACAAACAGAAAAGGAAAGAATAAAATTTAAAAGATGGAGAGAGAAATGCCTTAACATCAACTTACGCTGGAAGGATTTTAGTTGAAAAACAAAACAATTTACCATATTATCATAAAAAGTAATATCATTATATGAGTAAAATTTTACCTACACATGAGTCCATGCACGCACACATTTTCTCTCTTTCTGTCTCTAATTTAATCCTTGGGGCGCCTGGGTGGCTCAGTCGGTTAATCGTCCGACTTCAGCTCAGGTCATGATCTCACGCTTCTGTGAGTTCCAGCCCCTCACTGGGCTCTGTGCTGACAGCTCAGAGCCTGGAGCCTGCTTCAGATTCTGTGTCTCCCTCTCTCTCTCTCTCTGCCCCTCCCCCACTCACACTCTGTCTGTCTGTCTCTCTCAAAAACGAATAAAGGTTAAAAAAATAATTTAAATCTCACAACACCCTGTGACCTACTTTATGTATCAGGAAATTGAAGCATGAGATTAACTTTCCCAGGGAAACCAAGCAGGTTTTCTTTCCTCATATTCTAGACTTTGTTTTTCATTACAAAGTGCTAGTGGGGAGGTAAAACATCTACTATTCAGTTCATGACCACTAGTTATATTTTATAACAGGTACTTTGGAAAAGAGTTTGGTGTTACCTGGTCAAATTGAACATTCACCTTCCCTATTATCTAGCAATCCTGTTTCTAGGAACATTCTCCAGCAAGAATATGCATAGCAGCCTCGGTCATAATGGCACCTAAGTTGAAACAATCCATAATGTTCATCAATTAGGGTAACTGAGGTATGATTTGTTCTCACAGAATAGGTCTAGACAACTGTGGAAAACACATGATCTGTATTTTATGTGCATGAGAATGGATAAGTCTTAGGGATATTAAGTTGAGGGGAAAAAAGGCCAACGAGATTTTATAAAGTTCAAAAATGAAGTCATGACTAAGGATGTATTTTTAGAGTCATGTGTACTCATCAAATTATGGGAAAAAAAGGAAAGAGAAGAACAAAGTGCCTTAAGTGATTACTTTGTGGTGGGGAGGTAAGAGGTAGAATTGGAAAAAGACATGGGATGTTGCAGACTGTTAACTTTGAGTTGAATAGTGGGGTCTTGGGTACTCTATAATTTTTTTGATTCTTATATACATAAAATTGGTGGAGGTTTTAGTCCTTCCTATTTTAAATAATTAAAAAAATTGAATAGAAGAGAATGGAGCTGACTGAGGCCACTGAAGAAACAAAGGAAGTGAGAAGGAAACTTTTTAGACTGAAAGTGTAGGTTGGACACAACCTGCTGAATGAACATTTCAGGAATAAAGTAAGGGGTGGAACGCACTACATTTTTTCCCCTGTTGATCCAATTATCAGATTATATGTTCAATTCTGAAGAACTCCAGAATATTCAGTTTTGACTTCAATATCTGGTGAGAATAAAGGGTTCTAATCCCAAGGGGAGATAAAAAGAATTATACTCGCAAATGGGATGCACTACAACAAACCAAAATTTAAAGTAGCTACAAAAAGGAACACGAGTATGACATCCATGAGAAAATGATTTGGGCTACAAGTTTGGCTATAAAGTTAGTAAAAACTGGTGCGCTCAATGAAAAAGCAATTTTTAAAGTTGAAATTCTTTGTAGAGAACACGCAAAAATTTCACACAAGGAGCTTAAGGCATCTTGAAGCTTTTATTTAAGAATGTGTGGAATGAACATTCATATGGCTGAAACATACCAGGCTGTGTTTGAGAACTGATTTCAACATACATTCTACTTATCATAAAGGAAAAAATCCAATAAATGTTATCTAATTTATTACCTAATTTTAGTACTTAGCGATGCTGAAATAGTCACAAAAATCCCTTGCTCTACATTTTAATTTTATTTTCAATAACTGTACTTTAAGATACCTACGCCACAGTTATCACATGGTGTATATGGCACAAGAGTAGCTAAAAAATATTTGTCAAGTAATATTTGTCAAAATATTGAATAAATGTGTCAAGTAAATAAAGGGTCTATGTTATGGAGAGCTCCATGTTACTCTGAATCTTGGGCCTGTGGATTTGTGCACTTTTTGCTTATTTTTTAGTATTTGCATCTTATTTAAAATCTGAAATTCACAAACTTATTCCCTTAAATTTTTGAAACACAGTGTTCTCTCTTAAATGTCAGTATGTACTCAGTTTTCGAGAGCATAGACCTGCCAGTGAAACTTAGGTTTCCCGGATGATGAGTGATATTGAGCATCTTTTCATGTGTCTCTTGGCCATCTGGATGTCTTCTTTGGAAAAGTGTCTATTCATGTCTTCTGCCCATTTCTTCACTTGTTTTTATTCATTTGTTTTTTGGGTGTCGAGTTTGGTAAGTTCTTTATACATTTTTGGATACTAACCCTTTATTTGATATGTCATTTGCCAGTATCTCTTCTCCCATTCCATTGGTTGCCTTATAGTTTTGTTGATTGTTTCCTTTGCAGTGCAGAAACTTTTTGTCTTGATGAGGTCCCAATAGTTCATTTTTGCTTTCATTTCCCTTGCCTTCAGAGATGTGTCAAGTAAGAAGTTGCCACAGCTGAAGTCAAAGAAGTTGTTGCCTGTTTTCTCCTCTAGGTTTTTGATGGTTTCTTGTCTCACCTTTAGGTCTTTCATCCATTCTGAGCTTGTTTTCGTGTATGATGTAAAAAACGTGGTCCAGTTTCATTCTTCTGCACGTCGCTGTCCAGTTCTCCCAGCAGCATTTGCTAAAGAGACTGTCTTTTTTTTTTTCCATTAAATACTCTTTCCTGTTTTGTCAAAGATTAGTTGGCCATATGTTTGCGGGCCCAATTCTGAGCTCTCTATTCTATTCCATTGGTCTATGTGTCTGTTTTTGTGCCAATACTATACTCTCTTGATGATTCCGTCTTCGATACCACCTCACAGTGGTCAGAATGGCTAGAATTAACAACTCAGGAAACAACAGATGTTGGTGAGGATGTGGAGAAACGGGAACCCTCTTGCACTGTTGGCGAGAATGCAAACTGGTGCAGCCACTCTGGAAAACAGCGTGGAGGTTCCCCTCCAAAAAATTAAAAATAGAATTACCCTATGTCCAGGAATATCACTACGAGGAATTTATCCAAAGGATACAAGAGTGCTGATTCACAAGGCACATGTACCCCAATGTTTATAGCAGCACTATCCACAATAGCCAAATTGTGGAAAGAGCCCAAATGACCATCAACTGATGAATGGATAAAGAATATGTGGTTTGTATATACAATGGAATGTTACTTGACAGTGAGAAAGAATGAAATCTGGCCGTTTCCAACAACGTGGATGCAACTGGAGTGTATTATGCTAAGTGAAATAAGTCAGGCAGAGAAAAATAAATATCATATGTTTTCACTGATATGTGGAATTTGAGAAACTTAGCAGAAGACCATGGGGGAAGGTAAGAAAAAAATAGTTTCAAACAGAGAGGGAGACAAACCATACGAGATTCTTAAATACAGAAAACAAACTGAGGGTTGATGGGGGGCAGTGAGGGAGAGGGGGAAATGGGTGATGGACATTGAGGAAGGCACTTGTTGGGATGAGCACTGGGTGTCATTTGTAAGTGACTAATCATAAGAATGTACTCCCAAAGCCACGATCCCACTGTATACACTGTATTTTAGCTAACTTGACAATAAATTATTTTAAAAGAATAAAAAGAAAGAAACTCAGGTTAAGTGGGAAACACTGACAAGGACAAGAGAGGCTGTCTTGTGAACAGGGAAACTCTTTTTTGGCAGTCAGTGTCATCTTTTTAGTTAAGATAAGGTCACGTATTTTGCTCAATTGTTTTATAGGTGAGCTATATTACCTATGGCCAAGAGACACATGAAAAGATGCTCAATAAAGATGCTCAATATCACTCATCATCAGGGAAACCTAAGTTTCACTGGCAGATCTATGCTCTCAAAAACTGAGTACATACTGACATTTAAGAGAGAACACTGTGTTTCAAAAATTTAAGGGAATAAGTTTGTGAATTTCAGATTTTAAAGAATTATAAAGATTTAAAGATTATAAAGAATAAAATAAAGAATAAATACCTGTGCAGTTTCTCAAGACACAGACAATAACTATAAAAACGTTTGTATTAGTGTTAGAAAAGAAACATGCTTTTTCAATAATGTAAATATTATTTAAATAAAAAGTATAAAATGCATTTATTTGAAATTGAGACAATATTAATTTAAAATAAAAATATTTATTTAAAATTTGCTATTTCATAATATCATAGCTCATTAATTTAAATAAATCTTTTGAAGTCATAATTACCAACATAAGAATAGACTTTGTGTCAAAGCACAAGATGTTGATCCTGAGAAACTTAACAGGAACCCATGGGGGAGGGGAAGGAAAAAAAAAAAAGACGTTAGAGTGGGAGAGAGCCAAAGCATAAGAGACTGTTAAAAACTGAGAACAAACTGAGGGTTGATGGGGGGTGGGAGGGAGGGGAGGGTGGGTGATGGGTATTGAGGAGGGCACCTTTTGGGATGAGCACTAGGTGTTGTATGGAAACCAATTTGTCAATAAATTTCATATATATTTAAAAAAAAAAAGAATGCACAAGGAAATGAAGAAAGGGAACTTGAATTTATTGAGCACAAGATATATGTTAGTCCTTCTCAAATGGATTATTTCTTGAATTATCCCAACAGATCTTTGTAGGATATATTCTCCTTATCTCAACCTGAGTTTCAATAACACTAAATAACTTGCCCACAGTCTCACAGTTAGGCACAAACAACAAAGATTCAAATTCTCTTTCAGGGCAGACTCTCATTCTTTATTTTGTGACAAATGCCTGACTTCTGTAACTAACTTCTGAAGAAAAATAATGTGTTTGCATCCTTTCTATCCCCCCCCCAAAACCCCACATATTCATGTAAATCTTTTTTTTTCTTATCAATTTTGTTCCCAATTGGAAAGATGAGACAAGGGAGAGAAAAAGAGTGTTTGTTTGAGAGAGAGAGATATAAACAGAGTGGCTCCAAAGGCAATTGAAAAAATAGATTATCTTCTGATCATACAATATTAATGCAAAGCCATAATTGACTGGTATTGTTTCTAGTTAAATGGAAAATAAACATATAATTTCAAATTATGATTCTGTTACCTTACTGGTAACATGTCCATCCAAGACATGATTTTAGGAAGAGGAGAGACAAAGTAAAAATAATAACGATAAAGAAAATTAAAGGTCAGAAAATTTGCACAATAAACAACTTCAGCTATATAAAATTACGAAGTTCCAGCAAATGAAATGAACAAAGCTAAGAAGGTTGAAAATCACACGTGCACACACGCACACACACACACAAACACACACACTAGAGCTAGACCAAGAAGCATGAGTAAAGTGAGAACCATGAGGAAGGAGCTCACCAGAGCCAAGAAAAGGAATACTGGTTTATGCACCTGGGCTGAAGGCTTAAATCATGGTGACAGATGAGTTATTCCAACATCGCTCAGCGAGTCAAGGAGTAAAACAGTGTCAAGGAGTAAAGCATTGTGTGTTGAACCAACAACATTGGGCATTTGGAGGATAAGGGAGTAAAAGAGTAGAAAGTGTGGGCAAGAGTGGTTTCACTGGCAAATCATGTTATACAGACGGCTTAGGGAAGGGATTGAAGGCAGCCAACAGTACATAAGTTTATGTGGTCAGTGGCCTTCCTAATTTTGCATGGCATTTTGGTTGTGAACATAGTGCCCACCACATATTTGACATTTTGTGAACGCATGTCAAATCAAAAGAAAAAAATGAATCAGAAAATGAAAGATTGCATACATTTCTTGATGGTAAGTTACCGATGTACAATTCATATTAAAATCCTACACTGTAAAAATATTTTTATGGTAAAATTATCATGGACAAAATAACTCGGTTTAAATCTGCACCCTAATTTTTGTATTTGTGCCTTTCAGTGCTGTGTGTGACTGGTTGGAAATATCCATCAGTACAGTGATTACAGTAACACTGTAGTTGTAAAATATATTTGGTTAACACTTTTGAGTTATCAACCTCCATTATATATTTTATCCTTAAATAGAGAATTATCTAGTTTTTTTTTTCTCTGTACTTGGTTGACACTTTTCCCAAAATATTTTTGGTCAAAAATTAAAACACTTGTCATGTTAAACTTAAATTATTTTATTCTTTTAAGTTTGAGCCTACTCTGTTTCCTTAGCAATATTAAGATGGTTATAATTTACTAGATCATCTACATTATCTATACTGCTAAAAATAATTATATTTATCATTGAATGATTTTCTGCTAAATCCCTTGTACTCTCCTAAATCTTTCACTTGACTTATGTCTAAAACTCATATCCTATCCTACCATATAACATGTTATTTCCAATTTATAGACATGGAAACTGAGACTCACTCAGGCCTAAGGTACCATAGCAAATAATGCACAGACTATATCAAAGCCCATTAAGTCTTTACTCCTTACAGATTTTTTTTCTAATTCTAAAATAGTTTGAGAAAATGTGCAGTTGTTTAAAACATGTGTTACTGGTTTAAATAGTAACACGTTTTATGCGTGTTAATTGCTTTGAATCAATATATTTTAAATAGCACTAAATTTGACTTCAAAATTTGTTGATGGACAATAAAGGTTTTGCAACCCCCCGTTGTACACTGAGATATGAATGGAGTCCTTTCAACCATTCACATGCAGAAAGCTCTTGGCAACTCTTCTAAAAGTTTGGAATATCAAGATAATTTCTCGATGAACAGCTGTCATTACATTTGGCCTCATTCCTGGCTTTCTGAAAGCATGAGCAGGGAATGCTGACCTCTTGATCACTTTGTTAATGCATTAAAAACAGATCTGTCTAGAAGGTCAATAGTCTAATAGTTCCTAGCATAGGATTGTCCAATTAAGCAACGGATACGGAATACTCACTCAAATTTGAATTTCATACAAAGACTGGAAATACTTTACATGAAAGTCTAAGTATACCCTATTCAATATTTGGGACATACTTATACTAAAAAAAGTATGCATTGTTCATCTGGAATTCGAATTTAGCTGAGTGTCCTATATTTTATCTGACAACCCTATCCCGGAAGCACTGTTTACCAGGATCAGAGGAGCAGGGAAACATAAATATAGATTAGCAAATGTCTCCTAAAAAGGGTCCAGGGAAACATATTTTTAAACGGACATGAAATTCTTCCAAATTCTTAGGTGAAATGCTTCTGATTCCACTGGGGCAGGGGGCAGGGGGAAGATACTGTTGCACGGGCTTGTGGCAAACAATTCTTGATGAGTAGTTATTGGCCAAAGGCAGTATGGAGAGATTGGGAAAAGGCCAAGTAGAAACTTAATGAATCCTTAAATGAAGAAGGGGTTAGGAGAAAGCAATTGACAGGTTATTCTGATCCATGAAACTTCTACGCAACATGAGACCAAAGCAGCTTTTCTCTAAGCCTCTTGTCACTGGGTTTGCTACCATCCAATCTTTTTATTTTTAAAAAGTGTTGCCTGGGCTAATATCTCTTTGCTGGGATTCTCTACAGTTTTCTACTGTTGATAGTTTCTGGGGAACTTGTAAATTAATACTTTAAAATTAAGCATAGAGTTTTCTCATTAGACAGATAATATGAATGATAAAAATAAAATTGAATTAGCGTGTAATAATGAAAGTGGATTGGTTTCTTTTCAACCCCCCCAACTGAACTGCAAAGTATCAACACAACATAGCCTCTAAAGACTCATACGGGGACAGATACTATCACATTGTGCTATCTGTCTTTAAGAGATCTACTTTTAGCATCTACTAAAAAAAGCCACCAGAAAAATTGAATTAAAAGGTAAAAACATTTGGGGCGCCTGGGTGGGTCAGTCGGTTGAGCTTCCGACGTTGGCTCAGGTCATGATCTCATAGTTCATGGGTTCAAGTCTCATGTTGGGCTCTGTGCAGACAGCTCAGAGCCTGGAGCCTGCTTCAGATTCTGCGTCTCCCTCTCTCTCTGCCCCTCCTCACCTGTGCTCTGTCTTTGTCCATCTCTCAAAAATAAATAAACATTGATTTTCTTAAAAGGTAAAAACATTTATAACTATTACTGAAAATCTGTTACCTAAAATATAAGTGAATTCAAAATACAGCAAAGCAGCAAATACCAGTTAGAAGAAGAAGATGAGCTTCATTTGAATTATACCTGGCCATTGCTCAATAATGCAGACATTTCAAGTTTTGTATCTGGATGTTGAAATAAACATTGTATTGAGGGCAGTGGAGTGGGTGGTATGTAACAGATATTTTGCTCTACTCACTTGGTATTCTGCTGGAAGCTAGTAGAGGCAATTAAGGGGAAAGCCACTTTAAATCTTTTTCATAAAGCTCCATGGGGCGTCTGGGTGGCGCAGTTGGTTAAGCGTCCGACTTCAGCCAGGTCACGATCTCGCTGTCCGTGAGTTCCAGCCCCGCGTCAGGCTCTGGGCTGATGGCTCGGAGCCTGGAGCCTGTTTCCGATTCTGTGTCTCCCTCTCTCTCTGCCCCTCCCCCGTTCATGCTCTGTCTCTCTCTGTCCCAAAAATAAATAAAAACGTTGAAAAAAAATTAAAAAAAAAAGCTCCTGATAGCATAATGTGGATATGTTTTTATAAGTAAATATAATTAAACTGAAAAAAACTTATTTAAAAAAATGACTAGGGTTTGAAAATGCATAAATGAGATTACCTAATTTTGCTACATCACATGCACTTGGCTCTGTGATCTACTCTGTCTGCTTCTTGCTTTGTCCCTAATAAACCCATCAGACAGAATGTGGCCAGTCTTGGGCTCTTTTGCCTGGTACTTAACAAGTCCCCAACATGTTGCTCGATATGCTAGGAGCTCTGTAGGTGTTGAATGAATGAATACATGAATTATTAACTAAATCAATTAAATGCTGACTGTGCTCCTTTGCCAATACTGACAGTGTTTTCCAGATGAACTCAGGACCAGTTAAAAAGCAACTAGATACACAAAGATCCTGCGCATGGAATCCATATTGTTGGTTCAATATCCTTTTGTAAGATCCAAACTTGAACTACAAGTATTTCCAGAAGAATTCATTAATAATGCTTTTTTTTTTTAGGTGTTTACCTCTGATTCTATGATGTTGATAAAGGCCAGAACCTCAGGAAAATTTCCTGATGAACAGCTGTCATTGCATATGGCCTTCTTCCTGGCTCTCTGAAAAGATGAGCAGGAATTCTGGCCTCTTGACCATTTTGGCAATACACCAGAAACAGACTGATCCAGGATATCAGTAGTTTAATAATCCCTAGAATAGGATTGCCAGATTTAGTAAATGAATACAGAATACTCAAATTTGAATTTCAGATAAATAGTGGAAATGAAAGATAGATAGATAGGCAGATGATAGGTAGATAGATGATAGAGATTAGATGTATGATAGAGAGATAGATAAAGAGATAGATAAACAGATAGATTTGCTGTAAATACACTATCTGAGGTCACAAGTGTTTTCTTGAAGGGTAGTTTAGATGATTGTTCACTAGACTGTAATAGGACACTTAATGACTCAAATATATTTGTATTTACGTTAGAAGTCCCAATTGTCCCCAAGTACACATATCAGATCTCATCCTTGGGCTTACACTCTGAGAGATATGAAATTCATTTGACTATTCCCTCTTTCTTGAAATACTTTTTCACTTGCAGGTGACAGAGGAATATTTGGTTGTCTACTTGTATTTATTCTTAGGTCAAAGGTTATGAGTTTTTCACAGTTTTTATCCTTAGTGTCTCAGTAGTGTTTTTCAGAATCCCCAGGTCATCACTTCTTGGCCCTTTGGCTAAGATCAAGTGCAGAATGCCCCAGGCCAAAAGAAACACCTACTAGTTCCACTTTTTAAGTAGTTAGCTCCTGAAAAATTACTATGCATTTATGCCCTGTGGTAGGTTGAATAATGACCTCCAAGGACACCCAGATCCAAATCCCCAGAATCTGTGAACATGTTACCCTATATGGCAAAAGAGACTTCGACTATATGAGTAATATAAGGATCTTGAGATAGGCAGATTATCCTGGATGAGCTGAGTGGGCTGCTATAATCACAATGATACTTACAAGAAGGAGGAAAGGTCAACGAAGACAGAAGGTAATGTGATGATGGAAATAAGGAGACTTGAAAATGCTTCATTCTTCATTTGGAATATGAGGCAGGGGCCATGAGTCAAGGTCTACAAAGGACCCAGCTATAGAAGCCAGAAAGGGCAAGGGAAGGAATCCTTGTCAGAGCCTTCAGGGGGAGTATGGTCCTCCTGACATCCCAGTTTCAGTTCACTGAATCAGTTTAAGACTCTGGTTTCCAGAATTTATAAGAGAATAATTTTGTGTTGCTTTAAGTAACTAAATTTGTGGTAATTTAGTACAGCAGTAGCAAGAAACTAATACATGTTCTAACTACTTCATAGTCATGCAGCATATTTGAAAGAAAAATAAGATGCTTGTTACCACTGCGATGTATGCACCTGTTGAGCACTGCACAACTTCTCATATCTTAAAACCCAACTGGACACTACCATCCTCTCTTCTTGTTCCACATTGGTTTTCATGAAGTACTTACTTCTATATTATAGTCAACAAAAATATGATGGCATTAAAAGGAATGTGGTTTGATCCAACTTTGAAACTCTAAACTACCTTATATTAGTAGTTCGGGTACCGTATGACATATGGTAAGAGTCAGTATATTTTCCTCAAAAATTTGAATGTCCTGTGGAAGATTCTGGAACACATTTTTGCATATATGCTTTTATGAGGATCCTAGATGATTAAATTAAATATGCTCCCATGATCTTAAATGCATCCAATACTGATTCTCAATTTTGTTGTTCTGCCCCAAATTACTCTCTTGAAACTTCAACTTGTGTATCCAGCATCCTACCCATCCTACCCATTGTCTCAACTTGGATAGTTAAAGAACATCTCGAATATGTCCAATACAGAATTGTTATCTCTTTCAAACTGCTCCTTTTCCTGTCCTGATAGTCACCCTATAACCCCTCACTCTGTCGAAGGTTTCTTACCTAAGTCAATGGCTATATTAAAGTTGTCTAGAGAAACAGACCAATAAAATAGATAGATAGATGGCATAAGAGAATAGTTATTCTAAGAATGGGCTCATATGATTATTGAAGCAGAAAAGTTCCATAGTATGTCATCTGAAATCTGGAGAATTAAGAATTCAGTCTGAATCCAAAGGCCTGAGAATCACGGAGCTGATGGTGTAAGTTCTGATCCCAGTCTGAGATCTAGAGAAACAGAAGACCCAAGAATCAGGAATGCTGGTCCAGGACAGAATAAGATGAATATTCTAGCTCAAGTCAAGAAAGCAAATGTATCCTTCCTTAACCTTTGTATTCTGCTCACATTCTCAGTGGATTGGATGATGCCCACCGGTACTGTTGAACGTGGATCTTTTTTACTAAATCTACTTATTCAAACATTAATCTCCTCTGTAAAAACCATCACAGACACACCCAGGAACCATGTTTTACTAGCTATTTGGGCATCCCTTAACCATGTCAAATTGACACATAAAATTAACCATCAAAATGACATTATTCTACAGTTATCCTCGCCAAAAATTGAAGTCTTCTTTGTTATCTCTCCATCACTTCTTTCTTCTCACCCATTACTAAGTCTTACCAATAAAGACTTCAGCAGCTCCAGCCCATTATATCTCCCCTGGATCTCCACCATTGTCTCCTCACTGGGCCACTGACCTCTCTGTCTACCGTCATATCCGGCATGGTCTTTTACATAATGTCTATCATAGCCTGCAACTTCCTTGCTCAAATCTCAAACCCGACTTGGATAACCCAGAGAATATATACAGAGCTCTGTGTATGGTCTACAATAGTGGTGCTCAATGGGGGCAACTGTGTCTCCTAGAAAATATTTGCCAAAGTGTGGAGAGAGTTTCCATTGTCACAATGGGTGGGAGGACGGGGGTGCTGTCGCTAGTGGGCAAAGGTTAGAAATGCTGCTAAAAAATCTATGGTGAACAGAACAACTCCCTTAAAAAATTATTGGGTTCAAATCACAATAGCTCTGAGACTGAGAAACCATGGTTTTCATGAGTGAATGTGATCTGGTCCTCGCCACAAATTCTACAGTTATCCTCCACTTGATTACTACCACTGCTTCCCCTTTGGCCGAGTGACTTTTTTTTTTATTCCTTCAACATAACAGACACTTTCTTCCTTTGGGGATGTTGCTTTGTCGTTTCCCTGGCCTAAAATATTCTCACCCCAGATATGCACATTTTATTTTATTCAGGCCACCCAAATGTCACCTCCCTAGAGCCAGGGAATTCAGCGCACATCTTGCCTGAATCAAGTTCCCACACAACGAATTGTGTAGTCTATGGGGTCTGTCCTGTTGCCCCACTATGGCTAGGAGACTAATTCATAATGTCATATATTGCTGCATATGGCACCCAGTCCTGATCGTCTAATGAGCATGACCAGAAGTCCCAGAAATGTGGCATCCACCTTACAGCCTCATTTGGGAGGGAACCAAGCCAGCCGTCCTATCCACCTGTGTGCAGCCAGCAAGTCCCCCCTGACTTCAGAGCACGGGCCATGGCAGCACCCAAATAGAGACCATAATAAAAAGAACAAAATGAAAAGGCAAATAAAAATATACCTTGAGGCAAATGAAAATGGAACACAGTATACAAAAACTTATGGGGTGTAGCAAAAGCAGTTCTAAGAGAAAAGTTTATAGTGACAAATGTGTACAACAAGAAAAATGAACAAGCCCAAATAAACAACCTAATTGTGCACTGTATTCCGCAAGGAAGTAGAGGAAAAAAAGAAACAAAGTGAGCCCAAATTTCACAGAAGGAATGAAATAATAAATATTAAAGTAAAACACAGTGAAAGACAGAACAGGAACAATAGAAACGAATAACAAAAGTAAGAATTGGTTCTTTAAAAAGAGAAACAAAATTGAAACAATTTTAGCTAGATTAAGCAGAGAGAGAGAGAGAGAGAGAGAGAGAGGACCCAAATAAATAAAATCAGATATGAAAGAGGAGGCATTACAAGTACAAAGAATCATGAAACTAATAAGAACCACTATTTGTTGACAAACTGGACAACCTAGAAAAAAGTAGATTAATTCACAGACACATGCAATTTACCAAGACTGAATTAACAAGAAATAGAAGATCCAAACGGATCAATAACGTGTAGAAGATTGAATCAGCATTCAAAAACCTCCCAACAAAGAAAAGTCCAGGACTAGATGGTTGCACCGGTGAATTATACTAAATATTTGAAGAATGATGAATACTAATCCTTCCACACTTCAAACCTGAAGAGAAAGAGACCCCATAAGCTCATTTTTCAAGGTCAGCATTCCCTCGATATCAAAGTAATATGAGCACATTACAAGAAAAGAAAACTACAGGCCAATATCCCTGATGAATATAGATGCAAATTGCCCCCCAAATACCAGCAAATAGAATTTAGCAGAACTTTGAAAGTACAATACACCACAATTAAGTGAGATGCATCTATAGGATGCAAGGATATTTCAATATACATAAATAAATAAATGTGATACATCATATTAATAAGATGAAAGGTAAAAATCATATGTTCATATCAATAGGCACAGAAAAACATTTAACAAACTTCAATTCATGACCAAAGCTCCTAACAAATTTGGTCTAGCAGCAACATGCCTCAACACAATGAAGGCTACATAGGACAAGCCTGCAGCTAACACAGAACTAAATAGTGAAAGGTTAAAGGCTTTTTGTTTGCAATGAGGAACAGGACAAGAATGCCAGTTATCATCACTCTTATTCAACATTGTACTGGAAGTTCTAGGCAGAACAATTGGGCAATAAAAAGAAATGAAAGGCATCTGATTCTGAAAGGAAGAAGTAAAACCATTGTTATTTGCAGATGACATGATTTCATATATGAAAAATCCGAGACGTCAACAAAATACCGATACACCTAATCAATACATTTAGTAATGTTACAAGATACAAAATGAACATAAAATAATCAATAAAATTTATATCCACTAACAATGAGTTGTCTGAAAAAGATATAGGGAAAATAATCACATTTATGGTAGCATCAAAAAACAATAAAACACATGGAAATAAATTTAACAAAGAAAGTGTGAGATCTGTATATTGAACACTATAAGACATTGGCGAAAGAAATTGAAGAGGAGACAAATAAGCAGAAGGATAACCTATGCTCATGGGTTGAAAGAATAAATATTGTTAAAGTATCCATACTACCTAAAACCATCTGTAGATTCAATGCAATCCATATCAAGATTCCAATGATCTTTTATTCTTTTTACTCAAGTAGAAAAATCAATCCTAATATTCATATGAATTTTATAACACAAAAGACCCCACATAGCCAAAGCAATCCTGAGAAAGAAGAATAATAGTGGAAGCATCGCATTTCCTAATATCAAATTATATTACAAAGCTATAGTAATTAAAACAGTATGGTTATGGCCTAAAAATGGAAACATAAACCAATAGAACAGAATCAGGAACCCAGATATAGACTCATGCATGTAGAGTCAACTAATATTTGGGAAGAGAGCTAATCTAAACTTCTTGGCAATCCAGTTGAGATTTTTAAATGTAAGAATGGAATTCCAAACACATAACACATTTAGCTATATGACAGAAAGTAAATCTATGGGTATGGTAATAAAAAAAGAAAGAAAGAAAAGAAAAGAAAAGAAAAGAGAGAAGAGAAGGGAAGGGAAGGAAAGAGAAGAGAAGAGAAGAGGAGAAGAGAAGAAAAGAAAAGAAAAGAAGAAAAGAAAAGAAAGAAAAGAAAAGAAAGGGAAAGGAACAGAAGGGAAGGAAGGGAAGGGAAGGGAAGGGAAGGGAAGGGAAGGGAAGGGAAGGGAAGGGAAGGGAAGTGAAGGAAAGGAAAGGAAAGGAAAGGAAAGGAAAGGAAAGGAAAGGAAAGGAAAAAAAGAAAAGACCTCTTCAATAGTGATGCTGGGAAAATTGGATATTCACATGCAAAAGAATGAAACTAGATCCCTACCATACAACACCCAAAACTTAACTTGAAATGGATTAAAGACTTAAATATTAGACCTCAAACCGTAAAACTTTTAGAACAAAACATAGAGATGAGGCTCTTTGACATTGGCATGATTTTTTGGATGTAACACCTAAAGCAAAAATTTCAAGTGATACTATAGCAAAATAAAAAGCTTCTGCACAGCAAAATAAACAGTCGACAAAATGCAGAATGGGGTAAATATTTACAAACTACACTATCTGATAGGGAGTTAAAATCTGAAATATATAAGGAACTCTTACAATTCAATAGAAAAAAAATCCTATTTAAAAATGGACAAAGAACCTGCAGAAACATTTTCCCAAAGACAACATATAAATGGCCACCAAGTACACGAAAAATTACTCAACATCACTAATCATGAAAGAAATGCAAATTGAAAACACAATGAGATATCACCTGTTAAAAAGAGCTATTATCACATCAATAAGTGATAACAAAGTTTGGTTGAGGATGTGGAGATGAGGGAACCCTTGGGCACCATCAGTGAGAAGTAAATTAGTGCAGCCACTGTGAAAAATAGTATAGAGATTCTTCAAAAACTCAGAAACAGAGGGGCGCCTGGGTGGCGCAGTCGGTTAAGCGTCCGACTTCAGCCAGGTCACGATCTCGCGGTCCGGGAGTTCGAGCCCCGCGTCGGGCTCTGGGCTGATGGCTCGGAGCCTGGAGCCTGTTTCCGATTCTGTGTCTCCCTCTCTCTCTGCCCCTCCCCCGTTCATGCTCTGTCTCTCTCTGTCCCAAAAATGAATAAACGTTGAAAAAAAAAATAAAAAAAAAACTCAGAAACAGAAAGACTGTGTGATCCAGCAAACTCATTTCTGGGTATATTGTCAAAGGAAATTAAATCATATCTTGAAGAGACATCTGCCCCCCAATGTTTGTGACAGCATTATTTACAATGGCCAAGACAAGGAAACCTAGGTGTACGTTGACCGTCAACGGATGAATGGACAACGGAAGTGTGGTATAGGTACACAATGGATTATTATCCAGCCATACAGAAAGAAGGAAATCCTGCCATTTGTGACAATGCTGGTGGAATTTCAGGGCATCATGCTAAATGAAATAAATCAGAGAAAGCAAATGATACATTGTCTCACTTCTATGAGGAATCCGAAAACACTCAGCTTAGAAAACAGACTGATGGTTGCCATAGGAGAAGGGGAGAATGGTTGAAAGTGCTCACAAGTTACAAACTTCCTGTTACAAGGTAAATAAGGTCAAGTGATATAATGTACATCATGGTGACCATAATTAACAAACTGTATTGTATATTTGAAAGTTACTAACTTTCAAAGTTACTAACTTTGGGAAGTTAGAAGTTCCCATCACAAGAAAAAAATTGTAATTCTCTTTGATGATGGACGTGTTAATTAAACTGTAGTCATTTTGTGGAGTGCCAGGCTGGCTCAGTCCAGAGAGCATGTGACTCTTGATCTCCAGGTCTTGAGTTTAAGCCCCAGGATGGGGGTAGAGTTTTCTTGAAAAAGCAAACAAAACAAACAAACAAAAACTGTAATAAATTTGCAATATATACACATATTCAAATTATTATGTTGCACCGCTTAAACTAATGCAATGCCATATGGCAGTTACCTTTAAAAAAATCTGGAAAATAAAATAAATAAAAACAATGACAGTTAAATGAAATAAAATAAAATAAAATGAAATGAAATAAAAAATAAAATAAAATAAAATAAAATAAAATAAAATAAAATAAAATAAGGCTTCCCTACCCTCCCCATTCCAAAAAACAAAATATATATTCACTAGAGTTAGTTGGAAGATTGGAAAGTAAACTCAGCCCAAAGGATGAAAGATGTGGTCCGTAAAGCCTGGTCTCATGGGTCAAGGGCTCTAAGGAAATTACATTTATTCTAAGGTTAGCCAGGTGGCTGTATTAGTATTCTTGGGCTGATATAAAAAATTACCCTAGGGGCGCCTGGGTGGCGCAGTCGGTTAAGCGTCCGACTTCAGCCAGGTCACGATCTCAAGGTCCGTGAGTTCGAGCCCCGCGTCGGGCTCTGGGCTGATGGCTCAGAGCCTGGAGCCTGTTTCCGATTCTGTGTCTCCCTCTCTCTCTGCCCCTCCCCCGTTCATGCTCTGTCTCTCTCTGTCCCAAAAATAAATAAACGTTGAAAAAAAAAAATAAAAAAAAAAAAATTACCTTAGACTGAAGGCTTAATCAGAAGACAGTTTTTACAAATTTGAAGGCTGGAAATCCAAGATCAAAGTGCTAGAATATTTTGTTTGTGGTTTTCTTGGCTTGCTGATGGCTCCTTCTCACTGTGTCCTCATTTGGTAGAGAGCCAGAGTGCCCTGATCTCTCTTCCTCTTTTTTTTTTTTTTTTTTTTTTTGAGATAGAGACAATGGTGGGGAGGGAGAGAGAGCACAAAAGCGGGCTTAAGGGCAGAGGGAGAAGGAGAGAGAGAAAATCTTAAGCAGGTTCCACGCCGAGTGCAGAGCCCGAGGCGGGGCTCCATGTGGGGATCATGACCTGAGCCAAAATCAAGAGTCAGACACCCAACCTGAGTTGCCGAGGTGCCACTCCTCCTCTTCTTATAAGAATACTAATTCCATCAGGGGGTACCTGTCAGAACTGAGGGGACACTATCATTGGATTCATAGAAGTATCTTTCTTTTTTTTTTTTTTTTTATAGAAGTATCTTTCAGACCTGTATTTTTTTTCTTTTTTTAAGACATCACTCTGGACTTACTAATGATTCATGATTTGTTGTGTGTGTGTAGGTAAAAGAGGGACATAAACTATGGGTTGCTGTGGGGTTATTATGGGGTAAACAATAGAAGCTATGAGTAAAATCATTTAAACAAAACAGACCTCAAAAACTCTCTGTACATCATCCATTTTCTCTAGTATTTTATTGACAATACACTTAAGATTGCTAAGGAAGGGGGCGCCTGGGTGGCGCAGTCGGTTAAGCGTCCGACTTCAGCCAGGTCACGATCTCGCGGTCCGTGAGTTCGAGCCCCGCGTCAGGCTCTGGGCTGATGGCTCAGAGCCTGGAGCCTGTTTCCGATTCTGTGTCTCCCTCTCTCTCTGCCCCTCCCCCATTCGTGCTCTGTCTCTCTCTGTCCCAAAAATAAATAAACGTTGAAAAAAAAATTTAAAAAAAAAAAAAAAAGATTGCTAAGGAAGATTCAACAAAAAAATCCATAAATACCAATTGGATTTTAATTATTGTACAAAAATATATAAAATTCCTGCACAGTGCTTAGGGCAATAGTGCTATATTTTTGCAATGATTTCTTGGGAATTTTGCCTTGATTTACAAATGTCTTTAGCTCCTTCTTTAGAAAAACCACAGAAAAAAATACTACAGAAAAAAATTTAAAAGTTTTTAAAACAACTTTAAATGTAGGCACTAGAATCAAATCAGTATCTGAATTCTGGACTCTCCTAGTTTTGAGCTCTGTGACGATGGTATACTTATGAAATTGCTCCACACCTCATGTACTCATCTGTTAAATAAGATAATAGTATTTGCTTTGTAGGACTGTAGTGAAGAATAAATATACTGAGAGAGGTAAAACAGCTTCCGATAAGGACTCAATTGATATTTGTTTGATGTAGATGACTATAGGTCAAGGTTGTCTACATCAGTCCTGGTTTTTATCTGTTTTCTAGCTTAGTAAAGAGTATCTTTTTTCTCTTCCCAAAACAAAACGTGTAAAATAAATCCAATGGCCATAACCTAGCTATGACTATTATAACCCCCTCCCCTTCCTTCCTACTCCTCTTCATCATCATTGTATGTAGAAAGATCTAGATCAAATTTCAAAAAAAAAGAGGCAGAAGAAAACCAAATGAGCAAGTATGTTTTCAGTTGTTCCATATACCTAACACTAGGCTAGACAGCATAGGGAATGTCTAAACCTGTTACTAAATTCTATCAAGTACATACAATTCCAATGAAATAAAGCAACATCATATAAATGAAAGAGTTAAGAAGATTCCGGTAGTAAGTGCTGAGGACTCTGGAAAGACTGTGGACTGGGGAGAATGGAGATCCTCCCTTGTGGCTGCAGCTGGCAAGATGAGAGGAGAAAGTTTCAAGGACATCGAAGCAATGCCCTCCAGCCACTTCCCTTGAGGGAAAAGTTTGCAAAACTACCCATTCATTTGTCTCTTCTTTTGTTTGGTGTCTTACTTTTCCAGTAAGATACAGGAACATATAATGGAAATTGGGAAAGCAAACGAATATTGAGTAAGAAAATAAGACTTCCCTGTAAGAAAGCACATTTACTTTTAGAAAATCAGAGCAGTTGGACTGTTGAAGATTGCATCTATTTTAAATGTCAGCGCTGGTAAAGAGTAGTGGTGTTTGCCTTCGTTCAATTAGCGATTACTGTTTACATTCTCACATTTACCACTAATGTTTCCTTATTACTAAACTAAAATTCCTCTATGAGATACTGTAGAATTTAGACATGTGTGATACGAGGGATAACATAATAAAAACAAAATCCTATTTATCGGGATACTACCCTGGTCTGTCACTCCTATTTTGCTGGATGTTTAACAAACGTGATTTTAGTGCAAGATTTTATGGTCCCAGAATACCCTAGCGCTGAAGAATGGGGCGTGGCTCCCCTTATCAGGCTGCAATTCGTTTTCTCTGAATCAATGTATTGATTTGGAAATTGCTTTTTTATAAGATGTAAAGGGACTGTCTAGAGACTACTGATTCATGTCCCTATCTTTTTATGTTATTTCCTGGCTCATCAGCAGTGGATAAGAAATACGCCATTATGAACATCTTTTCTCAAAAACTGGAAAACCGAAGATGGCCTCAGACACCAAACTTGCCTTTTCAGCCTTTATCAATAAGCCCCTTTGCTCTAACAGCTTACTTTCTTGGTGGAGACGGAATGAGTCATGTTGTAGTGGTGACACAGTTTGATTCTACGTAGTGAGGATGCCTCACTCCTGTATGGCCTCCTGCTGGCTACTCCAGGAGGCAATGCCATGAAATGGGGGTTTGGCTGCCACTGTGTTGAGCCTGTGTAGATGTATTCAGGAATAAGACTGAAATTAGGATGGTCTGCATTTGAGTTTTAACCGCATTTTTGACTCAGTGTGTGGCTTAATGTGACCTTCTACCTTTTCATTTTCCAACAATTTCTACACTTTGGGGGCTGTTTTCACCCACTTGTTTGATTCACTACCGAACAATTGCGAGCAAAACAAAGAGACGGGGCACCTTCAAAATATTTTTTTTTGTTATGTTCTAGTGTAGACTATAGTTATATTGCAGAATGCGTATTTTGAATGAAAGTCTGACTTTTGCGATGCATCCTACCTACCCATCTGTGGATTCTATATCCTTATATATGGTTGGGGTAGTTCCGCTAAAGGCTTTCCTTCCTCTGTCTGCTAACCTAATCAAACATTCACTCTGCTAACAAAGGTGGAACCAGGGAAGCTTTTCTTATATTTCAATCGTCGCTTGAAATCAAAGACACGGCCTCCCCTGGATCATTTGAATGCCTTGTTTACAGTTGTCATTTGCCCTAGTGCACAGGTCTTGAATGCTTTGAAAAACATACCAAGCCCTTACACAGAGTAGGGATTTCAGTTTCTGAAATGGAGGCTGCAAATATGTTCCACCCTGTTCATGGTATACGCCAAATATGGTTTATAAAGGGTTAGGTTGGCACCATTTGGATATGGCATGGATGCAAAATGTTCCTGAAGCTCCCCATCAAGGATACAATTGTTTCTAAGTTTCAGAGCTGAATGCTTCATTAAATGCTGGAGCATGTGACATAATGGGGGTGCCCAGTGGCTAACTTCGTATTTAGCTACCCAAATTCAGAGACAAACACCTTGATGCTCCCCTCAAGTCTCCACAATTAGCCACATTTGTTCATCTTCTCCAGTAAGTCTCAGTAGACACAGAAGAACGCAAAGTTTTAATTTGCTAATCACCCAGTTGGATAGGGGCCGTGGGGGGGGAGATGCTAATCGTCTGCAGACATCTGTAATGACCCTTGGACAAAACCGAGGAAAACTAAATCAAAGCTTTGACAAGGGCAGGAGAGCGGAAACAGAAGCCCTAATTGTGGCCATGTGAAGCGCACTTTCCCTTTTGTATCTTTTGCAGCACGATTGCACAATCCCGTATAAAGTAACTTTCAGGGACAGAGCCAAAAATGACTTTTTCCATCTTTTAGGATAAATGGTCAAACTGGATCGGTGCAATACGCGAGGAGAGACTGACATTATGGTGCAAATGTGGCAGACAAAGGGGTTTGGGCGAGCTTTTGCCAGTTAATTTTGGCTAACCTGCAGAAAGCCTATTGTGAAGCCAGCCACGCTTCACCGAGTTCCCTTCCACTTTTGTTGCCATGTTTCCTCTTTATGGTTAAGTGAACCTCAAAACAATGGCAAAGAAATATGCACTGAGTCACATATTCTAAGAAATAGACTGTACTCTCTTCAAATCGAAATAACGGCACCTTAATTCTTGGATTTTCCACATTTTCATTGGTAAAGCTCCCATTCGCTTTCTTTGAATCTGTATCAGTTCATGCAGTTCTGCCAAGGGGGGAAGCTTTACGGGACACTGCTACTTTAGCACTTGAAATATTAAGATGAACAGGACAAGCAAAAAGGTAAGCTTGCTTCCTTGCAGTATTTCGAGTGTCTGTTTCTTTGCTGGTGAAGGTTTGCGTTTTCTTGGTTGAGAGAAGTTTTGTTTAATATCCACCCTGTGTCAAATAAACTATTTTCTGTCGCTGTTTTTAATGGCTAAAGCATAGGAGGGGGAGGGAAAGGAAACTCTAATGCCACTCCACTTACAAAACAAAGTAAAAAGCCA
Organism: Lynx rufus; assembly: GCF_022079265.1. Lineage (NCBI taxonomy): Eukaryota > Metazoa > Chordata > Mammalia > Carnivora > Felidae > Lynx > Lynx rufus. Next base: position 56,729,926 of record NW_025814896.1, on the reverse strand, counting down.
CGGGTTTGCACTTAAGTATAGACTACACTGATATAATTGTCAGAGGTGAGTCTTGTGTCCTCAACAAAGCATAACTTACTGAATTTCCTTGCTTCAGAATTTAATTTTTTGGATAGCTCCCAGTGAACTTGTTTTCGAAGATGCAACTCTGTAAGGTAATTTGATCATGGGAAAAAAAAAATAAGCATGATCTAAATAAGCTTGGTCCAAAATCAAAAGAGCTGCCAATTATGTGACTATTTCCCGATTCTTCTCTGTTGCACTTTCTTGTGATGAAAATAACCCTGATAAAGGGACGTTTTAAAGCATGTTAGTTTAGAATGCCCTCCCCAAACAGCTAAACTTCAGAGATGTCAATTTTTTTTTCTTTAAATAAAAGTTGCTAAGTCCTCTCAGGGTGGATGGCTGACATTTACAACATCCTATAATTGCCCTTTTCAGATTGTCTCCTGGAGAAAGGATCTAATGGAGGGATGAATCTTTTTACTTTTCTCCCCACAGCAAGTTCTCTGCTTTCAGCCCCCCAAAGTCTCCAGTATTGAGTTTTCTTGCTGGAGTAAAGGCAAGCAACTTTCTCTAAAGCACTTTCTAAAAGCCCTCAGTCAATATCTCAGTGCTGCACCGTCCATGGTCCTGACAGCTCCTCACCCTGTCCCTCACTGTGTTCTATCCTCGGTTTCTCAGCAGGTGTCTCTCCACAGCATCCGGAGTTAGTAGTCTTTTACCATCCCCGGGAAATGCAAAACGCATTGATTTCTCCTGCCCTGTGTTTTCTGCCTACTCATGTAGGAGCAAATGGAGTTCTTAGGTGAGGAACTCACGTGGCAAAACTTTTCACCTTTACAGGCGCTGCACACGCCCATTTCTTTAGATGAACTACAACAACAACAATATTGAAACCTAGTCTATCATTAAGTATTTCAGAGGCTGTTTGGGGGTACTTCTGAATTAGGAAAAGAAGGGCTTTAAAAAATTCTTAAAGACAAATAAAAGCCGTCAAATTCTGATTTTGTAGCAAGTTGCTTTGCTCTCCCGTGAGTATATGGCTCGTGAAAAAAATTAATATACAACTGGCAAATAGTTATGAGGACAGCCTCCCAAAGAAGTGTGGCACCCATGTGACCAACTGCATCCACTTCTGAGGGTGAAGAATCCAAATACAACATTCAACATTACCACGCTGGTAGCCTCAGAGAAAGGGTAACACATTGTCTTTCAATTTCATTTGCTAATCTCTCCTAGGAAAGAAGTAGATTTATGTGGAAGCATAAAGGCCTGATGATTTGTTGAGGTCATGTTTTGAACTCAGAGGATGTCGCCATAGAATGGCAATTCGCTATCCTTTTAAATGCAGAATATAAAAGAAAATAGCATCATAATATAATTGTTTGGAAAGGCTTGATAAGACTACAGATACTCACAAATGTATAACAAATAGGTATTTTTAATGAGTTTACCACGGATATATGTCATGTTTATAAGGATTGGAGAATTCTCTGGTCCATGGATGTGAATAGGTAACTAGGAGGGAAAATTCGCACAAATGATTCATGATTTCTCAGCATGGAATCAGAAATTCAAGGAGTGTCCTGGCAACACTTTTAGTAGCTTTTTAAATGGCTGTTTGCTTTGTAACCTGAAATTCTCTGTTCCCTGATAAGCAAAATGTACTTGAAACATTTGAGCTAAAACTGTTTGATAAACTGTGATCTGTAGCTTTTATTTCTTTCATAGTTTCCAGTGCTATCTGATGGGTATATAAAGTGAAATTTCTAAATAGTACCATGAAAAGGTTTTAGGAAATGTTTGTCCCACTTTAAGATATATACTGTCCACAAATGTCAGTTACTTTGAAATTTAATCAATAGCCTCTTTACATTTTAGGAACATTACTTGTATTTCTTTTTCCATGCTTCCTGTACGCAATCAATGCTCCAGTGTAATTGTGTGAGTGTTGTATGTTCATATTTTGGGATTAATTGAATCCAGAGTGGAAGAAGGAATTGGGGAAGGAACTAGGCTGACAAAAATGTCAATTTTACGTTTCAATGGGACATTGCCTTAGCTTATATTGGGGAAAAGCATTACAAACTAATGGAAATGGAAACGAAAATAACGTGAAGACTTGTGCTGTCTGGGTGTGTTCTAGCCTCCTCTGCTCTTAATATCTCACGTGGGTGGTTCATTCCTGGCCCCGGCTCACAATATACACCCTCTGGTTTTCCAATATTGGACCAGTGTTGATCACCTTACTTTTTTTGACTAGCATTTTAGATTTTGACTGTTTTAATAGATAACTAGGCTAAAATAATAAAATTTAATTTCTTATTTTTTTTTCAAGTAAAAACAAGACCTGCCATGAAGTCAATGTTTTCTTTCTTTCTTTCTTTCTTTCTTTCTTTCTTTCTTTCTTTCTTTCTTCTTTC